>NC_056743.1:1534451444-1534811444 GCF_019279795.1 Protopterus annectens | reverse complement strand
TTGGCACTAGATGATTGTCACTGTTGAAATTGACACCCAGATCACACGTGGAAAAATGGGAAAAGGGGTTGTGGATGGATGGATGGATTCAACCCACTGATAAGCCAGCTTGTCAAACTGAAAAAAGGTGGTACAGCTGAACACAAATCAGCTGATTGCACACACCATCTTTTTTCAATGAGAAACTGCTGTTCAGTGGGGAGTGGGAATTTACCCTTTCCTCACTGTATTGCAATCTCAGAATTGGTATATGTAATTTATGGGTGGGGGGCTTAGTAGGGTTTGCCACAGCAAAAAAACATGTTTACACTTTTTTTGTTTCTTTTTCCATTTGCTTATGGTCAAACAATTCTGTTTGATCACTTGCTGTTTGATACTTTTGAGTTTTCAGACTATCATCATCTATATCTATACAGGTATCTACATATATATATATATATATATATATATATATATATATATATATATATATGGGTCTACTACTAATTACCGACACGACGATTCCCCGACGGAAAACTCACCGACGCCAGATGACCGACATCACACAAACCCGACAACGCAAAACACCGAACACCATTACACCGAACACCATCACACCAACACACGGAACGTAAACAACACGCGACACTACATAGCATACACACTAGCCCTGACCCAAACCCTAACCCTAAGGTCCGACACTATCGCACACTTCACCTACCTGCACCCTAACCCTAACTCACTTAACCCACCCCTAGCCCAAGCTCCGACACTAACGCACATCACCTACCTGCACCCTAACCCTAACTCACTTAACCCACCCCTAGCCTAAGCTCCGACACTAACGCACACTTCACCTACCTGCACCCTAACCCTAACTCACTTAACCCACCCCTAGCTCAAGCTCCGACACTAAGACACTTCACCTACCTGCACCCTAACCTAACTCACTTAACCCGTCCCTAAACTACAGTCCCTCACTAGCACACACTTACCTTACCCGAACCATACCTCTGACACGAACACACACTCACCTTTCCCACAGCCTAACCCGACATCCCACAATCTCGAGCACTTACCTGACCACTCCTAACTCCGTCACCATCGCACACTTACCGCGTCGCACATTCCTTGTCGGTCTTTCCGCTGTCGGCAAATCACCCTGTCGGTACACTTACCTGTCGGTCATCTGGCGTCGGTGAGTTTTCCGTCGGGGAATCGTCGTTTCGGGCATTAGTAGTAGACCCATATATATATATATATATATATATATATATATATATATATATATATATATATATATATAGGTATAGATATATATAAATAGATATATATTAGACAGATATACACACATATATTAATGACTGCAAAACACTGTCAACTGCACTGCTTGCTTGTTGACAGATGTTGTGCCAGAACTCATTGAAAGCATGCATTGTCAAGAGCAGAAGTCAGAAAAAGGAGCAGCACTGAATGATGCTTTCCGTTAGTTGATGTTTGCAGCTACAGTAAGTGGTTGTGCATATTAATAACAAAATGATTGCATTCAGAGAAAGTTTTAATACTGGAACCAAAATAGTCAGGATTTGCACAGGTGAGTAAAATAGTAAAGACACCAGTGAGCTTGGCTCTGTGGGGCAGAGGGATGACTGGAAGTTGATTAATAAGCCAGGGAGGGTTAGAGAAGAGTAAAGGAGTGTGTAGTGCTTGGCTCTCTCAGATGGAGGGTGGAGTCTGCAAGCACTGGAAAGCACAAAGAGTTGTGTGATCTCAAAGAGAGCAGCACTCATATTGTGTGGGATGGGGTAGAGCTGCTTGGAGGAAAGGCATTTTGAGGAAGTGAGGGGCTGCCTCTGTGGTTAGACTGCTTCATGACCCCACCACTGCACCATGGACTGTGTGCTTCTAGGGACTATGGGGAAATGGAATAATTTTGAATCACCCCTTACGGCTTCCTGAATGACAACCCCTCTTGCTTAGCTCTTGTCTGGTACAGAATGAATAAAATCATGGACCAAAAGAGGGTCTGACAATCATCAGGAAGCTGGGGGTGCAGCAAAAAGCATAATAAAAGAGTGCTAGTTGAATCAAACCACATTCAAGCAAAGTCAGAGCAACAGCAAAGCCAAGAATTCCAACCTATGTAAATGAGCTGTCATGCCCTAGGCATAATAAACTTCTTGGGCAAAACTGTACAAGACCTGTCCACATTGTTACATCCACTGACAGATTGTCAGAGCAATCCATGTGCCTTGAAGATAAAATTGTGACTAACATGTTAACAAGCAAGCAAGTATCCTGACAAACACAGTCTGAAAATGAAGATGTTTTTTGCTATGGGAAGAGCATTACAGCAACTCAACCAGTGACTATAAAAAGGCTAGAAAATCTAAAATAAGGTACCAAATTTGATAGCGAGTTGAGGGTTGGATGGCCTCACCATTGGACACAGACAAAGCAATTAATGTTGTCCCCTTTTATAGCATGCTGAACTGTTAAAACAAATACACTAAGAATGCTAAGGCATCACAAGGTGTAATGAAAGAGCCAAGACACAAGTATGGTTGCCTAACTTCAACAAGCAATCTCTTAAGAAATCTGAACAAAGCCAGTAATAATAATGGCAAAGGCTCAAAACCAGGGACAGATTTTAAATACTGCTTACAGTATAGAACAACATGTTTTGCATTGGCATATATGTTCTGAAGGATATGAAGGCTGAAACACAAATGTCTAAGATTATTTAGTGACTTCAGTTCTCAATGAGTTGGTAGAAATTTACAGATTTTATGAGGAACAGACCAAAAATAGGAGGCAAACATCTGGACATTCAGGGAAAATCTGGACAGCTGATAGGTATATAACAAAATCCATTTCAAAGGATAGAGCCATTACAACTACCTCCTTTACTACACCATCATTGGCAGGAAAAAGCTCCTTACTTGCTGATTCATGCAAGATGAAAAGCAAGAGCTACCTCAAAGTTGTGGACTGTAACTTTCAAATCACAGAGATATTATGTGTACCAACCACATCATCATCAACTCACTTTTTCCCTTCTTTCTACATGGATTTGGGGTGTCTTGTCAACTGTCGCCATCTCTGTCTATTCAATGCCACACTCCTGCTTTCTTTGACGCACATGCCTGACTGTCGTAGGTCTTCTCCCACACAAACCATCCACCTCCTTGCTGGATGCCCTCATTTCCTCTTGCCTTCTTCCTGCCTATCCCAAATCCAAATCTTCTTCACCAGATTGTCTTCTGCTTTTCTGCACACGTGACCAAACCACTGTAATCTGTTTTCTTTGACCTTTTCTGCAATTGGAGCTACTTTGGCTTCTGATCTTATGTCGTTATTTCTTCGTCTGTCCACAGTGTGCATCTTATCACCAATCTCAGGCACTTCATATCCATTACCTCTAGCTTCCTCAATTGGTCTGTCTTTACTGCCCCGCTGTCAGTGCCATACAGTAGTTCTGGTCACATCACTGTTTCATATACCATACTTTTTATTTATTTTTCAACTTCTTTGGCATTCTTCTGTCATATACTACTACACCTGATGCTCTGTGCCATTTGGCTGCAGTCCCTCTGATTCTAGCTTTGATGTCCTCATTCAGACTTCTCTTTTCCTCACCTCCCCCAATATGTGAAGCTGTTATCCTGTTTCACTATTTCCCCTTCTATCTCAATTGTTAGCTTCTGATTTCTCCTATTTGCTGCCATTACCACTGTGTTAACTGTACACACTTTCATCCCATGTGCCTTCAGTTTTGCATTTTATTCTCCTTTCCTTTGTTAAAGTTCTTGCTCAGAGCCTGCCTGTAATGCCACATCATTTGCATACAGTAACTTTGTTGATCTGTACACTCCAACTAATGTAGTCCATCATCAGTATGAAGAGTAGTGGGCTCAGAGCTGAACCCTAATATCCACCCATTCCCACTGGAAACCCCTCTGTGAGACTGAACACTGTGCTTGAGTTATTGGGTGGTTGTACATAGCCTGCACTAATTCTACCACTGTTTCTGGGTCTTTAAACCACTGCAGGACTGCTCAAAGCAGCTTTCTTAAGACCTTCCCCAGGATTTACTAATCTTCCGTGTAAGACTAGATTAGTCTTACACGGAAACGCCAGTCTAAGAGTATGATGGCAGTGTGCCATGCATATTAATGAGGGCATGCTGCCTCAACTCTAAAGCTTACACGGAGCGTGGATGAGTGTAGGGGGTGTGTCGGACTGCCGAGCAGTCCAAAATTCCATGCCCCTGCACTGACAAAACACAAGAAATGTTGAGTTACATGAGTGAGTCTGCTCACATGTGTACATTGTAACACTACACACCCCTATATGCTAAACCTCGTACAAATTCAAAAATTAAAAGAAATTAAATTTTTTTTTGCTTTATTTCCGATATAGCTGCCCGTATTTGCGAGTATTTGCGTGAGATTGCCCATTGCTTAGCTACAGTTAGCAGCTTAGACACCGAAGAGGATAATAAGAAAAAATATGCAATTTAAGCAAAATAGCGATAGTGTAGTGATTAGAGCCTTCGCACAAAGAGGAGGCATTCCCAGTTCGAGTCCCACTACTGCACACTCCATTTTATGTTGGAAATCTGTATACAAACATATTTCCTGACATTTATCATGTATAAGTTTTGTAAAAATCATTCAAATGTTATATGTAGTAGTGAATGAATTTTATATATATATATATATATATATATATATATATATATATGAAAATGAAATGGTTATACATTCTGAGGCATGAATAACTTATTTTAAGCAATATAAAGCACTGCTAAGCACATTTTAGCAGTATTTAGCATATTTAAAACCATTTGCTCATAGCTGAGCAGCACGTTAACAAGCACAATGTATTTGCAAGTAGCTACGCACCACGCTAACCAGTGCAACGTCGGGCAAAGTTGAGCAAAGTCGGCTAAACACAGCCACACCTCCTTTACTGTACCTTAACCATTCAGGTCTGGCCAGTAGGAAAATAAAAAGCAGTGACAGGGCTCGAACTTAGGATACTGTGCACTATAGTCACAGTACATAACCACTAAGCCATGACAGCATTTCATAACCATGCATTTTCAACAGACACATATCTATCAAAGGAATATTAAACATTGCTAACATCAGCTAAGCAGGTGTGCCTACAGCTGAGTTTTTTCAAAACTGGCCAATCACAAATAAGTGTGGGAAATGAGGCATATTTAAGCTCTACAGGCAGGAATACTTGCCATAACTGGTTGTAGCTCCCTTCTGCAGTCAGCAAGGCCGGTGTTGGAGAAGGCACTCGATTTCAAGCGCAACGCTGGGGCATTGAGGAGACCAAAGTAATAGTTTGGCTCCTTGTCCACAATCATGAGGAAAGACTCCTGCGGGGCCAGTACCAGGGCACCCAATATAAAACGGAGGCCTGGAACAGTCTAGCTCGTGATCTCACCAGTGCCACTGGCATTCCTCGGACTGGTGAGCAGGTCAGGCACCATTATTCTAACCTGAAGCGATGTAAGGAGGATCAACTGGACCAGTGGATCCAGGAATCCCATGCAATGCCTAATGCCCCAGTACTGAGTAAGTAGCCATTGTATTAAGTAGTTAAGAATTGCTATGCTTGTCTATACTATGGATAGGTATGTCTCAATATCACTGCATTTACTTCACAGTTGCAGGTGTCCGGGCTATGAATCAGCAAGCCCATGAAGATAGGTTGCAAAGGCTGCGTCATCAGGCAGGTTAGTAATTATTCTGCATGTACTGTTATATAAAATAAATGAGAGAACCTTCAAAATGTGTTTTAACCCAATAAATAAAGGTGTAATAATCCTTTAATAAATGTATAATTCCTGGAGTGCATCTGTGTCATTTTTTTGATATGTTGTTGTACTGTTGTAACAAGCAGTAGGCCCATATAACGTGGATGAAGGGAGTGCCAGTAGCTTTTATGCATATTTACAGCCCTCAACTGTTGGTTCATGCCCAGCATGTACAGGTTAATCTGGCACATGAGTAGCTTGGTATTTTGTTCCCCAGAAATGTCAGTCTACTTCCAGAAACGTAGGGAGCTTTTAACATATAACTGATACTTCCACCTGAACATATCTAGATAATTATATGAAAGTAGAGCTGTCAGTGTACCATCTTAGCAGTAGTGTGTGTGAGCAACTCTCAAAATATGTAGCAGTAACATCTGCATCTTGGACAGTTTGTATGTAAGATACAGCTCATGTATATAATGATCTAGCAAAATCCAATTGCACAATATAAGGACAATGGGTAGTGTAATAATACATATAAGGGACATATAACTGCAGTTAATAGGAATGTAATGAAAACTAGAAGGATATATAAGTTGTTAATTGAGTTATCCTCTTCCACCATACTGTATGTGCATAAAAAATGCAATTCCACACCTCAATCGGTATGCCTAATCTCAAAACATTTGTTGGGATATTATGTCCTATTGGTTTATAAATATTTGCATTTATTTCTATGCATGTGCCCTGTTAAAATACCATAATATTGGTAGCCTGTTGCCATCAATTCAACCTACATGCTGTTGTAATGTCCACTATTGTTCTATATATGCATGTGTTATGCTTGCTTTTCAACTGTTGAAAATCTAGTGTGTTGGGTTAATGGGAATACTTTTGCATGCTGTTATAACTAATTGGGAATGTTGTTGACTGTTATTAACCCATATCTTTATTAAACCCTCCAAAACATAGTTCGTATGAGAAGGCCGGTCCCAGCGGACCCACCTGTCCCACCTCAGCTGGCCATGGCAACTGGCACCAGCAGGTCCGGTGCCCAGCCTGGAACTTCTTCCTCCATTGGCCTCGTACCAACTTCGGGTGGAAGCGCTGCAGGGGATGGGGCTCGGCCCCCCCCCGTGCAAGCGTAGGTGGAGGAGGGCCACTTATCACCCTTCAAACTGTCCGGGCTGTGATGCGTAGAGAGACTGAACGTTCTGTTGCAGAACCTCTGCGCCAGCTTGAAGCATGAGTGGCGCAACTCCCGGGTCAGCCTGCCCCTCCTACACAGCCCCCAGCACAGCCAACCACTAGGCTGTAAAGGTGCAGTGGTGACTGCCCTTGGGTGGGGACCTCAGTCCCACTGTTTCTATCTGTGGGCTTATGGGCTTGCGATTTCCAAACAACCCTCCCCATCAAAGGTGTTCACCCACCACGTGTCATATACTGCCCCTGTATGCGTCTTGTCTTGTCTGTTTACCTCCTAACCTACCTCCCCAAATATACCTACTTCCCCTACCCCACATTCCACTCTCACCTGAAAAAAAAAAAGGCAATCTGCTCCCAAAAAAAACATTACGCCCCATACATAGCTGCCCATTTTGCACACATATCCACTGGACACATAAAATGTAATTTAATTGGCATTACAACATACTTTGTTGTCCTCACCCCTCTCTCAGGGGTTGAAGGTTTCATGTCTACCTCCAAATTTATTCCATATGCACAGCTGTTGCTGTTAAAGAAATGGGCAGCTATGGACCTTCCCTACACCCATCCTGCACATCCCGAGCTACTTTCCATACTGTCTTTCCCTCAATGTGCCCCTTTTTCACCACTTTCCTATCTCCCTATTTTTCTTTTCTTTCAAAGAAATGAGCGTGGCGGTTAGCGTGAGTAAGCACTATTAAGCAGCAGTTAGCGGGTTTGCGTGAGTGTGCGCTTGTTTGCGCTTAGCTAAGCATTGCTAAGCATCACGCAAACCTGCTTAAAAGTGCCTTAGTCACTCTGTATGTGAGTGCCCTTGTTCTGCTCAGAAGCAAAATAAAACACCTCTGTCACTCTTGAACCCCGGACCTTGTACACACTACACAACATGAAGTACCACTAAGCCACAGTACATATACAAGCTGGTGCTGAAACAAATACATCATATATCAGAATGAGTGAATGTAAAGGAAAAGTAGGAATGCCATACCACACAACTTGTTCTGTGGATCTTTACCAACAGTTGTTGTGGGATTACATTACACGACTGTGATAAGAGAAGCAGCCATTCTAGCAGGAAATAATGTTACACCATCATTTTACAACCCCACACAGCATCACAGCAGGACAAATACTGGCATATCTGTTTAGGGCAGAGGCCATACCTCCCAACTGTCCCTAATTTTCAGGGATGTCCCTGATTTTGACACAAATTTTAGCTCTGTCCCTCTGAATCCCTCCTACAACTACTGACTTTTGGCCAGAAAGGTAGTGAATTACACTTAATGAATAATGATAATAATTAAGAGTTAGACACTTCTTTTACTTCAGAAAAGGTGTATTAATTCATATGCTCTGATTCTCTCAATGTTTCAACTTAATGGTGCTAACATTTTAAAGGTGTCCCTGACTTTTTCCTTACTTTTCCCCGAGTCTGTTCAAATATGTACATGAGTGTTTGAGAGGTCTGGCAGAGGCAGAAACACAGCTGCATATCAGCCTGTTTGCTGTTACATACTGTGCAAATAGCTTTGGAAGGAGTTTCGGAAGCATACCCTTATGTAGGAATACAACACTGAAATACAAATGGATGTAGTCATGTACTGGTAGCAACCAACTGTAACAATGCCATTGCTCTATTGCTGAAAAGACCAGTGTAGTGCACAGACAAAAAATAACAGGCTATTCTCTGGCTACCATGTGGATAGGTCCACGGTTGGGAGTTATGCAGACAGACTACTTGCCTTCATAAACTAACATGTACACAGCAACCCTGTAAGTCCAGCAAGATAAAATCCACACAATAATACTTACGCTCTCTGTACTTCTGCACCCCTACCCAAATGTAGAATATACCTGTGTGTGCAGGGTCTACCAATATTGTAGGTAAGCATACTCACAGTACTGACATGTATCCAGTTTTTCTGAGCAGCTTGTGCTAATGTGGTCAACGAAAACTAACTTTTAACTACTGATATATTTTCTTTTTTTCTACCAAAAGTTACACTGACTTGTCTTTTTACCCTTTTACCCATGTTTTATATGGAGTGTTTTATTAATTCTTGTTATATTACTTATTATATTACTATCAGTAGTGTAAATGTGTACCTGTTTTTGTATGTATTTGTGTATGTTATTATTTAACTTGGATGTGATGTTCCTCCCCGGCCTAAACTAAAAAAATGGATACGTCCAGGAATAATTTCCGTTAACAAATGTAAAATAAAATAATAAATAAAAAAGCACAAACTGTTTAGAACTGAGTAAATGAATATTCCCAGTATAGCAGCTCACAAACAATTCTTGTGCCAAAGGAATACATATCAATAACTAGCTTTGTATGGCAGTTAATTGTAAAAGTTGAAAAGAAATTACATCTTTCCATGTATCTTGGGGTAGCATTTTGAGGGGTGAGTACATTTCTATTACTGACAAGTGGATACTGGAAACAGCAACATTAGGTCTGAGTACAAAATGTAAATCTCTGGCTACACCCCTGGCTTCTGATGTAAGAACTATACCAACCTTCTGTCTTAAACGATGATGTCCACAGCAAACAAGGATGATCTCCATCTTGGAAAGCAGAAAGGGCCGCACCTACCTGAGTTAGCAATTTATAGTACTGGGTTGCTATGACAGTGATTACTGCAATTACTACACAGCAGGATGCATGCAATTAGCAAGTGGTGGCCACTAATTGGTGCAGAGGCCACCACATGCTCATGTGCAAATACCTACAAAAGCAGGCTGCAATCTCTCCCAACAAACTCAATCACTCTATTGCAGAGAGAGAGAGACAGAGAAAAGGAAAAAGAAAAATAAATATTACCAAATCATACAAAGGAAAGGTATGTGACACATATGTATTTACTAGCATGTAGTAGAGGTTACTGAAGAATAGTCTACATAATGTGAACCATTCATATGTGGCAGCAGCACTTATTTATGCATAGATGTTCTGCTTAACTACTGCTATGGACAATACAGTGTGTACCTGTGGGCAGTGGGACATACCGGTGAAATGTGTAGCTCAGCATTAAATGTCAAACATCTGATCCATGTTATCTGTGTTCTGTACAGTAGTGTGGCCAATGGTGGGAGTAGCGCTGACATTATATCAACATGGGTGTGACAGAACAACACATGCATGATAGTCATACTAAAGTGTAGCTTAGCATTGGCAACTGATGTAGCAGTCTAGTATGCTTATCTAGCATTTGTAGCCATATATATCCCACCTAATGTTAGTGTGTGTTCATATGTGACATCTGTTTGTGTTGCAGCAAGGCCCAACAGTTCAGCTGTGAGGTCCAGGGACTTACAACAGTGTGGACCTTGTGTGTGTATGCCACACACATACAAAGAAACATATATGTGTCATATATATTCACATCTGTATAGGTGCATAGAGCAGGGGACATATTGCAACAGTTTGTAAAAGGTGGAGATATATATGTTGGTGAAGGTTAGTATGCACATATTTGTATGTAGGTTTTAGTGTGTGACAAACAAGACAGCATACAGTGCTGGTATATGACATGTGGTGGTTAAACATTGTGGGTGGTTTGTTCAGTTGGCAATGCTGAAGCCAGTGTGGCCTGCTAAAGCTACCTAGGTTGTGAATACCTATAATGCATTTATCCCAAGACTGTGCAATTTTATTACATTACTGTACACCTCACATCCTTTGTATAATTGATATTCTCACTATGAAAGGTGAAATGTATATGTGCCTACATATATATGTATATGTACACCAATGGATGTGTATATATATATATATATATATATATATATATATATATATATAGTTATATATAATCATACAAACCTACAACTACTTGTTGCAATAGATTCTCTGTACTGTTAACTGACTGCGATGGTCAATGTGTTTTTCAATACGTCAAAGATATGTATCTGTGGGACAGATTAGTGGGAAACTGTTTATGTCATGGTATTATGGGTCCTTGCTTTGATCCTAGCAAAAGCTGTGTATTCTGTTGCTAAGCAGAAAAAGTGCTATTGCATACAGTGTGATTAAGTCCCTTGGTTTTAACTAGGGTGTGTCATTGGAGGCTAAAGCACTACATCTATGATTATTGATTGGTACTGATGTTGAATCCAAATCCTGTGTGTACTGTAGTACTACTTGAAGCTCTGGGCCTGTACAGCAAAGTATGGTGCATGTCCACATTGCTTGCATCCACCATTTTGTGTGGTCCCTGTATTCATCACAGATTACATTTCTCAAGATTAATGTTGTGTAAGTACTGATACACAGTACTGTATAGTACACACTGAAAGCTTATCTGGGTTGTCATACCTTTGTGTCCTGTAATTATGTCTGATGTGTGTGTGGGTATGTCTGTAACATGTCCTTTGACATATGTGTGGTAAAACATATAACTGCATATCTAGCAACATTCATAGTGTACTACAGCAGTATGCAACCTATATTCCCAATTGTGCACATATTTTGGACACGGGTTTGCCATTAACAAGTTGTGTGGTATAACAGTAATACATTTACTGGACCTTACACTCATTGTGATGGATGATATATTTCTTTACACATCAGCTTGATGTATATCTGCTGTGGCTAGGTGGTACATCGTGTTGCATACAGTGTGCCAGGTACTCTTGTATAGTCTTATATAGTGATTTTATTTTGTTGCTGTGCAGAACATGGTTTATTAGATTGAGAGTGAGCCAGGCACTTCCAAGCAGTTGTGGGGTGAGCAGGGATAAGTGGCAGTTAAAGTGTTTCACTATTGGTTAGCTAATAGGTTGCTATATATGGCAGTTCGGTGATATCTGTACTGTATAATGTTAAATGTGCCATATGACTTGCTCAGACATATTTTTGTATTTATGTCTTCCAGGAATCATGGCACATCGCAGGAACCCCACTTACAGTAGTGCTGAGGTTTGACGTAATTACTACCAGTATGATTCAGCACTACAGTCTCATGTTCTCACGAACCAGCCAGGACCAGCAGGAGCATATGGCAATGTGGCAAGATGTTGTCCACAGGGTAAATGAAGTAGGCCTGCATATGAGCAGGTACACCACCACTGCAGTGATCTTCTCAGACAGGTCCGTCAGCATGCTGCTGATGTGCGGAGACAACAGCTTGCAACATGAGGTAGTGTTAATATCCATCCCTCCCTCACCAGAGTGGAGGAGCTTCTCCTGAGCCTGGTGGCACCTGCCCAACAACAACAGCAGCAGACATACACCATGATGGAGGTTGGAGCCACCCAGCAAGCACACATGGAGCATGCAGGTAACATGGCATATCTGTAGACTACTGTTATCTGTATTGGTAGATCATGCATATGTGAGATGTGGAGTGTGTCGTTAAAAGATGTGGAGCCTGTTGTTGTGCAATACTGATCATTTGGAACATAATCTGTAGCCCTGTGAATGTAAACTGTTGTTGTACTGTAAGACTGCAAACACACAGTAGCAATGCCACAGTTGTGGCCACTGACAAACTGTCTCATGTCTATGTAGGTCCCTGTGGGGTGACATCAAGGCAGCGGACAGATGCTGGTGAGTGTGTTCTACATTTATTATTGCAAATAAAAAGTGCATGTCATAGTTAAGGTGTAGGTCATGTACACATGTAACACACATACCCATAATGCATACTGTGCATGTTTGGTGTAAGACCACGCACATCTCACTAATGTGATTAGCTGCCTCAAACACATGCAATACCTAGACCATCTCAAACAAATGTGGCTAGACTGTAGTGACCATTGGATAGGCACAGTTGATACTCAACATGCACATAACATACACATCTATGTCATACACAGAGCATTTTAACATGCTACACATAAAGGATTCCCAAACCCTCTGTAAAAAGACACTCCGGTATCCAAAATCTCATCCACACATTACACATAATATACCTGAGGGGTAGAGGCTTATCATGGGGCATTTAAACACTCTGCAACACACTACACATTAATGTCAGGGAATGCTCCTTATTGGCCTCCTTACAAACTCATGTAACAACTGGTTGTGAAATGGTGAATGTAGCCAAGGTAGCACAGTTCCAGTACAGCATGAGTAGTGCTGGTTTGGGAAACATTTATAGCCTTGAATGACCACATGATGCTTCATGATGATGGCCTATGGTACTATACCTCATCCAGTTATTGTAACCACAGTACTACACATAGCTTTCATTGCTATACACCTTTCTATACACCTTAATGTTGCATGGGTGCACACATATGCACCTCTAAACAATATGCATACCAATCACCATTTGCACAACTGACACATATATGTCTTGTGATGCTATTGAGTGGCTAGGTAATATGATGCACATTGGGTATGTGTAGTGTTCAAATATGCAGTTGTGTTTTAGCATGCCATGTCATGGATGACACTGGCATGTCCACAATATGATCTACACTCACCATAAGCACCGTACATTGTGTATGTGTCCGAATGGTATTCCATCAATTATCCATGCACCACTGATGATGTTGCATGAATACTCATCATGCATGTGCTAAAAATGTGTCTACAATTATTTGCTAAAGACACAGAGGCTGTAATCAGCATTGGATACCTATCTGACACACAGATACACATCCAGCCATGGTATGTACACCTGTTTGTTATGGTGCACAGTACATTACAGAGTTTTGAATACCTGCACAGCAATGTTGTGTCCATGTATGCATTGTGTTCCAGGGGGAGGCCCATCACCTAATAACAAAACACATGCATCAAAGCCATGTATACTGTTAGTAACAAGGACTGTCTACACTTGCACTACATGCTGTTGAGCAACACATGTCCTGTATGCTGACATGTGTGATATGACTGTTTTTCTTGTGATACTGCACCCCACCATCACCTGCTATTGTGTATGTTCTGAGATTGCTGGTGTTGTGTGTGTCTGCTTTAGGGAGGAGTGTATTTTTGTGTGTGTGCATGTTCGCATGTGTGCATGTGTGAATGTGTGCATGTGCTCATGTGTGCATGTGTGTATGTGGTCTGACATCATGTTCAGGTCTTGAAGTGTGATTCCTGTTTTCCTCTCACAGGTGCTGAGGTGGGGCTGGTTCAGTACAGCAGGGAGCCTGATGTCCCTGAGACAGTCAGTGATCATGAGGATAGGTGTGTTGAGGCACAGGCAGGTTTGTCAGGGTCTGTTGTTGGGCCACCAATTGACAGTATACAAGTCTCCACCCCATCCATGCACACAGTAAAACTGCAATTACATCCATCATCACCATTGCCCTTAGCTGAGGGACAGTGTACGGTTGGCACTGGCCAGGACAGTGTGGTATCTATGGCACATGTATCAGGACACAGCAGCCATAGCCAGATGTCTGGAATGGTACCACATAGGCAGATGCCCAGGGGTTGGCGTCGGAGCACTGCTGGTCATCATGCCTCTGGTAGATGTGCCACACCTCTTTCTACCACACGCATGTTCCAGGCTGTCATGAAGGCACAGACACGAATGGAGCGGTACACCAGACAGGGACTAAGGACACAGAGGGCTCATAACACCTCTGTAAATGACAGTATCCGTGACCTAGCAGGTGCCATACATAATTACACTGAGGTCATTGATAGACATTGGGGTGAGACATTGGATGTCCTCCACAATGTCATGTCCATGTGTCTGGACAGTGCAGGACGGTTGCGACATCGACGTGGATGTATGCCAGCAACATGAGCAGCTGGAGGTCACCGTGGACGTCCAGCAAGTCACTTCTAGTACCGGCCCCAGCAATGTTGGGGGGGGCTGTCCATAGATCGTCCTAGAAGACCACGTGCACGTGGCTCAGGCCAGTCCCAGCAGGGACCTGGATCCACTGGACAATATGTTAACCTCTTTGGGTAGTACTCAGTCTGGATTAGTACCTGATACTGTCTGTAGCACCCATGCCAGGCACAGGTTCTGTATCCGTGGCCAGAGACGGTGATCTGTAAAGCCTGCTAGGTACAGTCTGTAGCTGTCTCACAAATCCCCATATATGGCAGCCACATGGTGAAACTGTGTGCATGCAGACACACACACACACACACACACACACACACACACACACACACACACACACACACACAAACAGAAACCTAGGGCAAACACATACCCACACACATTACATCAACACTGGCCCATAATAGTACTCATGGCCCTCACACACACACACACACACACACACACACACACACACACACATGTCGATTGTATGGCTCAGTGTAGGCCTCTGGCAAACCAACAACACACCCTGTGCATATGATGAAACCTGTGCCACCTCCTGTCATCTGTAACATTGATGCAGGAACAGGCTAACATGGTGCTGATGCACAGGGTGACTTTAATAAAGTATAGCAATGGTTGAATGTGTAGCATGTTGTCAGCAGTAAAGTGTAATGATATCCTTGAAGGTGTAGCTGAGCAGGCATGATGCATTAAAGCTGTAATTAGCAATGTTGTATTGTTACCACCAGTGTTTATTCCAATTGTGTTTTGTTTGCCCATGTGCCACTTGGCTGATGTGTGTAGTTGTGTCAGCATGTGTTATACAGTGGAGAGTAAGTGTGGGGTGTATGCAGCACAGGTCTGCAGGTGTACATTTGTGAACATGGTGGAAGTGCACTGTCTGCATGTACATGCATATTGGACACATGGGCAGGGTGACATGCCCTGTATTGGCCAGTGTTAACACTCCATACTTTCTATTGGTGGCCAGTATGCATTGTACTACACACATTTTGGAACTGGAGTACAGATGTGTGTGTGTATGACATGGGTTGACATTGTGCTGTGGGTGATGCTGTTGTTGCTATCTGTCATTGGTTTGCATTACTAAGGTTAACACTGTCCCAGCTGCATAATCCTTTATTAATGCACATTGTTCACCTACAGGGTTGCATGGACCGTGCTATCACAAACACAAGAAATTCACACATACAGTAAAAGTGCATTAGTCTCATGGACCCCTGCCATAAACTAAATATATAATAGAAGGTGTGAAGTTGTACCAAAAGAGTTACATACCAAGAAGGGATAACCTCTCTGGTCAGTATCATTGGGAAAATACAATCCCTCAGTAAACATACAAAGCAAGCTTCAAAATACAAAATGGCAAGTATTACAAAGACAACACTAAAGCTTTCTTCAGTGTTGTTGATAATCTACAGCAGAAATCTCAGTTCGGGTCACAGTTACTGTAAATGGTCACAAAGTACACTTATCTGACTGACATTACCAATTCCTTGTCAGACAGTTTGAATGCGGATTTCACCACCCTGTCATTACACAAGGGCCACATTTCCAGACCTGAAGAATGTAAAACCTGATGATTCACAGACACTCTAGTTAAAACATCTCTTTAACAAAGTACACACCACAGTGGCAATGGTACTGAACAGTGTCCCTGGCTGTGTCATACACAAGCTGACATATGAAGTCACCACTCACCTAAACGCTCTGTCCAGATGCAGCCTCTATACAGGTTACATACTTGTGGAATGACACACTGTAATGGTGTTCACAGTCAACAAGAGTTGAGCTACAATGTCTTCTTCTTATTCTCCTTTCGGATGCTCCCATTAGGGGTCACCACAGAACATAATTTCTTCCTGGCCTCTGCATCTTGCGCTATCACACCATCCACCAGCATGTCCTCTCTCACCAAAGCCATAAACCTCATCTTAGGCATTCCTCTTTTCCTGTTACCTGGTGGCTTAACCTTAGCATCTGTTTCACAATATACTCTGCATCCCTCCTCAGCACATGTACAAACCAACTTAATCCTGCCTATCTGGCATGGTCTACTAACCTTCAAACCTGGCCTGACCCTCTAATATACTTACTCTTAAACCTGTCCACCCTTGTCACACCCAGTGCAAATGTTAAATAAATTGATTAAGGGTAGAACTACAACAGGTCCTGGAAACTCTCACCTTATAAGCCAGACCAATGTTATCTGGAAGGCTATGGAGCACAGCATTATGAAATTCATTAACAGAGACATTATGAACCTGCAAACACTGGACCATACCCACTTAGGTTCTCTAAAGGCCAGATCATGGCTCCTACACCTTGTAGACTTCAGGCCAGTCAACAAGGCTGTACGTGAGGGAGGGAAGGTCAACACAGCAAAGCTATAGCTCACCAGCAATTCATACCCATCCCACATACTGGTATTATACATAACCTCAACAGACTGATCATAAACAATTGTTAGATGATGGCTTGACAACTGATGCACAGATGTAGGACACACAGTAACATTTGCAGCCTCCATGTACTATTCTATGCCAGTAACAAGTGGTATTCACCTGCACTCAGTCCTGGGACCACTCCTGTTTGGCATATAGCTTTCTTAGGTACAAGCAAACACAGTAGGGATATGTCTGCCCACGTTTGATGACAATGCATACTGTGGGCTATACATTATTCTCCAGATGACACACACATCCTCCAAAAGGGTATCATACAGACAGATACCTGGTGTCAAACTCATGCTGTAAAGCTATAAGCCTAAGAAAGCATAGTTATCCACTTTTAGAAAACAAAGTATCCCCAGAGTACCACATAGGTAGTAGCCCCCAAAATGTGGAACAGGTACTAATGTATACATAGAGCCATGTTTTAAGTAATCTCTCCTTTGATAATCACATTACCAAAGGGTTTTGGAAATCTCTCTGTGGAGCACATAAGCAATAAAGGGTTTGCATGCAGATCCACAGAGGTTGTTGCACACCTATAATGATTAGTCATCTTTGCCAGACTTTGCTTGCTTTGGAACATATTTCAAATATACCTCAAGCATAAACCCTCACTCACACTCTTCAACAGAAACCGTGATGAGTGGATGTGAAACAGAAGATGTAGCCCAGGGATCACTGCAGTGGCTAAGCTTGTCACAAGCATGCAGAAGTGACCTAAGGTCTGGAAAGCACCAGCACGCTCTGGCAAAGATAACACATGCGTTCATGGAAAAAGCAGAGTACCCACCTATGAAATACTTGAGGTCACATGTATGTATATGGATTTGCCCCACAGCTACCTTACATGTGTAATGCACATACAGTTGTCATTGTGATATGTCATACACTAGAAAAATCAAAACCCACTCCACCTTGGCCAACGGTGTCACACACCTGGAGCACAGACACATACACAGTCAGCAAGTGCAAGATTCAAACTTTTTCCTAACTACATTACGATACTACAGCAGTATGCATTTACATGACACACTATACACATTACTGGGATTTCATCTTTCCACAGGTATATTTGTAGGATGGTGACATCATAAGACTTGACAAAGATGAGTATACCACTTTTAAGGTGTGTGAGTAGTCTCCAAAAAGGTTGCTCTTCCCCAGAGAGAGACACACACACACAGTTGGCAAGTGCAGAACTTAAACCCTAACCGAACTATATTATGATACTACAGCAGTACACATTTACACAACACACTATATACATTACTGGGATTTCACCTTTCCACAGGTATATTTGTAGGATGGTGACATCATCAGACTTGACAAAGATGCCACGGGTATATTTGTAGGATGGTGACATCATGAGACTTGACAAAGATGAGTATACCACTTTTAGGGGATGTGAGTAGTCTCCAAAAAGGTTGCCCTCTCCCCAGGGACAGACAGACAGACACACACACACACACACACACACACACACACACACACACACACACACACACACACACACACACACACAGAGTTGGCAAGTGCAGTGTTCTTAACCCAAACTAAATACATCTTTACACTTCAGCAAGCAATATGGAATTACAGGGTGCAATACAGACATTACTTGCTGACAGTCTGCACAAAGGTTTTTTTTTCACATTTACTAACCTCAGCAGGCTTATCATACTATGTGTATTGTATGCATAGACCATGACCATATCATATATGGATTGATGCACCACATGCTGGCACATACAGGGTCAAACCTTGAGTAGCATCTTACCTTCACCTACATGATACTGCAATATAACAGTAAAATGATAAACTTCAACAATTGGCTGAGCTTCTGGTTTCATTCAAAGGGGATCCAGTCTCTGTCTGCCTGTGATGACATGATAGACCAGCCTTGTTGCTTCGCTACAGATGGTTTTGCACCTGTCGCCCCAATGCTTCTGAATACTGGCCAAGGATTTTGCTGTCCCCATATTACCTTTTTTAGGCAAGGCTCAAAGGTTCATAGGTAGGTACTAGGCTATCGGTCCTGGGGCCTATACAAGCCCAGCCAAAAAGGCACCCTGGCTTTTGCCACCGGAGAAATTTATTTTCCTGTGCCACTGTCGAGCAGAGACACAAAAGTGATCCCCAGGGTGAATTTCCTATTTCCCATCCAGTCATCAAGATTTTTCTTGAAGAGTGCTAATGAGCTTTATTTGATATAGATAGGTAGTTTATTCTGGAATATGTGATGTCTCTGGGACAAGAATCTATCCTTCCGGCATGTTCTGTTTAGTGTGGTGACAAGGTTTAGGTCCCTAGAGCGTGTAGGTTCATAGGTAGGTACTAGGCTATCTGCCCAAGGGCATTTATAAGCCTAGCCAGAATTGTGTTGGCTTTCACCTCCCTTTTAAATTAGTTTCCTGGGCCTCTGTCTAGCAGGGCCACTGAAGTAATCCCAGGGGTAAATTTACAATTTCCCATCCACTTGTCAAGATTCCTCTTGAAGACAGTCTGCGAGGGGCTCTGCCTAACATCAACTGGGATTCTATTCCAGAGCGAGGGAAGTCCCTGGGACAGGAATCTATCCCTCTAGCACGTCCTGTGTATTGCTTTGCTGAGGTTTAATTCACTGGAGTGTGTGGCTCTAAGAGACTTGTTTTTCTTGAGGTGGAGCATGTCCATTAATTCCGGGTTGGACATGGCCTTATACATCAGGCATAGATCACCTCTGAGTAGGCAGTAAGCAACCAAGTAGAGCTGAAGTTTCTTTAGTCAAGCTGCATAAGGCATCTCTTTGAGGCCCATGATCCTTTTGGTGAGGTACTTCAGTGGTTTTATCAGCTGTTGCATGTGCCAATTAAGGTACATACCAAATGGGTCATTATACTCTATTATGGGCCTAATGAGTGATGAGTAGTGGGGCACAATGACCTCTCTTGATCTAGAGGTGAACCCTTTCGTGATTAGGTGGGCTATATAGAAGGAATATCTAACCACTTTGGCAATGTGATTATCAAAGGAGAGGTTACTATCTACCTGGGTCCCCAGGTCCCTAATTACATTTTCTGTACCTAGTGGATTATCACCTATGTGGTAATTCGTGGGCACTTCGTTTTTTTTCCAAAGGGGATAACTATGCATTTTTTGGCATTCAGCTTGAGGCAATGGTTTTGACACCAGGTATCTGTCTCTGTAAGACCCTTCTGGAGGATGTCTATGTCAGCCAGAGAGTCGATTATGGCCCTCAGTTTGCAGTCATCTGCGAACTTAGTCAGCCATAGTCCTCCTGTGCTTCCCTGTACCTCAGAAAAGTATATACTGCACAGGAGGGGTCACAGGACTGAGACCTGTGTGATGCCACTTGTGACTGGTTAAGAGTCAGGCATGGTACCCGCAACTCTGACCATGTGCGTTCTATCTGTGAGCCAGATGGGCACCCATCTCGTGACATAGGGGTTAATGTTCATGCTGGTAAGCTTGTCTATGATGCCAGAGTGGGGAATGGTGTCGAAGGCCTTAGTGAGGTCCAGGTAGGCTGTGTGGACTACCTTCCCTTCATCTATGGCACTGATCCCCCATGTTGGTGATGATCAGGTCCAGTATGTTGTCACCTCTAGTGGGCGTGGTGACCAGCTGTTCCAGGGGGTTTGAGTTTATAAACTCTAGGAAGCATTGGGCAAAGGAGTTTGTACTTGAGTAATTCTTCCAGTCAATGTTTGGGTAGTTGAAATCTCCTAATATCATGGTGTTTGGTAGGACCTTTATATTTTCCAGTGTTCTCAGGAATGCTGAGTGAGGGTCCTGAGACAAGGTAGGTGATCTGTAGCAGGCTACGATCTGATAAGCAGCTTTGCCCACTGTTAGTTGCACTTGGATGGTCTCCGAGGCCTCCTACTGTGCCACTAACCTGGAGGTGTGGGTATCCTTTATGAAAATGGATACACCCCCTCCTTTTGTATTTCGGTCTGGGTTTTGGGGCCAAAGCTCAGAGAGATTGGGATTTCTTTAAGTGGAGCATGTCCAACAGCTCTGTGTTTGACATAGCTTTGTATGTTAGGCAGAGATCACCTCTGAGTAAGCGATATGCGACAAGAGTAAAGCTAGAGTGTTTTGAGACGATCTGTGTAGGGCATGTATTTGAGGCCGCTAATCCTCTTTGTGAGGTATTTCTGCGGGCTTTCCAGTTGTTGTAGACGTCTTGTAAGGTACATACCAAAAGGGGCGTAATGGATCTAATGAGTGATGACTAGAGGGGAACAATGACCTCTTGTTTTCTGCATGAGAAACCTTTTGTGATGAGGTGTGCCACGTAGAAGGATTTCCTAACTATTGTGGCAATGTGATTATCAAAGGAGAGTCTACTGACCACCTGTGTCCCAAGGTCTCTTATCACACTTTCAGTGTTAAGTATACCACTGCCTATGTTGTAGTTCATGGGTACAGAGTTTTTACCAAAGGGGATGACAATGAACTTTTTGGCATTGAGCTTGAGGCCATGGCTTTGACACCAGGCATCTGTCTCTGAGGCCCTTTTGTAGGATGTCCACATCGTTAGTAGTTTCGATTATGGCTCCTAGTTTGCAGTCATCTGGGAACTTCATTAGCCAAAGACCTTCTGTGTTAGCCTGTACTTCAGGGAAGTACATACCAAACAGGACAGGACACAAGACTGAACCCTGTGGTACTCCACTTCTCACTGGTCTGAAGTCAGACTTGGTGTCTGCTACTTTCACAGTGTGCATTCTGTCAGTGAGCCAGTTAGTTTAGTGAGTTTATCTATATTTCCAGAGTGGGGGATGGTGTTGAAAGCCTTGGCAAGATCTAGATAGGCTGTGTGAACCACCTTACCCTTGTCTACGGCTTTGGTGACTATCAGGTTTAGGAGACATGATGCCTTTTAAAAACCTGAAATGGTTGTGGTCCAGAGTTTGGAGATTGCCAATGTCTTTGTTAATAAATTCCGTGATGATACGTTCCACGGCCTTGCAGACCAGGCTCATCAGGCTAATGAGACGCTAGTTCCCATTGTGGCTACCATCTTGTGTAGTGGGATAACAGTCGCTGTGTGCCATTCAGTAGGCACAAAGCCAGAGGTGAGGCTATGATTGAACATGGTACTTAGGTGTGGTGCCAGTTTGTTCTGTAGTTCGTGTAGAATGCAGCCTGGGATGTTATCTGGTCCCATGGATGCTGTGTTCCTGGCTTTGGAAAGTGTTTTTTTACCTTTGCAGCCATGATGACAGCAACTTTGCATTCTTCCGGTATAGAGATGGACTCTTTCATGGGTAAGAGGGGGGTAAAGTTAGCACTGATCCTATCTGCCAGGATGTTGGCAATATCAGTTGGGTCTGTATATTTAGTGCCATTGTGCTGTAACTCAGAGCAGATCTGAGTGTTGCCATTGTGCTTCTTGACAAAGCTATAGAATGCTTTGTGACTGTCTTTAGAATTAGTGGTGATTTTGTTTTCGTAACTAGCTTTGGAGGATTTTATCAGGGATCGCAGCTTCTTACTGAGGCTGACCAGGGAGCTCCTCCACTCATGGGTTTTACCCTCTTTTGCAACAGTTTCTTCCTTCTGTTGTGCAGTTTGTTTATGGCATGGTACCACCAGATTGGATTCCTTTTCTTGGAGGATAGCATCTTGGTTCTGTTTGGGATAGCACGATCCATGCACTCATGTAAGTCCTTATAAAGTGCAACTGTGTAGGATTCAGTAGTCGTAACTGTATTGTCCATCTGCATGGGTGACCTGAAGTTCACCACTTCTGTCTTAAGAATCATGAAGTTGTCTTTGGAGATATTTAACATGGTTTCCTTAATGGGGGCGGGGGCAGAATGTGGATATGTAGGGTAATTAGCTTATGGTCAGATCGGACCAATGAAGCGTTGACTTCAGGTGTGGAACACCGGTCACTCAGGACAAACCAAACCCCGTAAGCAACACAAATAACCACAAACTGAGCTAAATGCTACTCATTGCCAGAAGTCTCAGCCTCCAGATGCACACACTCGAGGCACTTCTCAGTATGGAGAATATTGATATCTGTGCAGTAACAGAAACCAAGTTCAAGGCTCCAGAGAGCACACCAGCACTACCAGGATACTACTCATTCCATACCTTCCAGCATCAGAACCTGGATCATAGCACATAGGGTGGGGATGTATCCATATTCATCAAGGATACCTACACCTCTCTCTACATGCTCTCTACAGGATATGTACCCATAGAATGTTGCACAGCAACATTCGTCCCACTCCACAGGTGTGGTTCCACAAACATCCCTTGGCATTCACGCTCTATGAACCTGACGAGTCTGATCTGCAAGGCAATGGAGCCAATCACAATGGAAGTCAACAATAAAGACATTGGGAACCTTCACATAGTTGAGCACACCCAGTTTGGCTTCGTCAAATGCAGATCACGCCTCCTGAACTGGGTGGATTTCTTTGAGATAGTTACCCAGGCTATAGATGATTGAAATGAGCTCCACACAGCCTACCTATACCTCGCTAAGGCCTTTGACACCATTCCCCAGTCAGGTATCATAGATGAACTCACCAACCTGGGCATGAATACATACATCACAAGATGGATTGCAAACTGGCTCACAGATAGATCCCACAAATTAAGAGTTGCTGGCTACATGTCAGACTCTACACCGGTAACAACTGGTGTCCCCCAGGGTTCAGTCCTGGGGTCCCCCATTTGGTATAGACTTCTCAAAAGTACATGCCAACACTGGAGGATTTGCTGGGAACTGTAAAGTGTTTGCCATAATAGATTCCCTGGATGACACAAATATTCTCCAGAAGGGACTCTATGAGACAGATGTGTGGTGTCGGAATCATGGCCTCAAGCTCAGTGTGGAAGAATGCATAGTAATCCGCTTTGGTGAAAACAAAGTACCCACAAACTACCACATAGGTGTTACCCCCTTAAAATGGACAAGGTAATAAGGGATCTGGGGACATAAGTAGATAGTCATCTTTCCTTAGACAACCATGTTGCCAAAGTGATTGGGAAATCCTATGTGGACCACCTAATCAACAAAGGGTTTGCATCAGGATCAAAAGAGGTAGTGGTGGCCCTCTACTCTTAAATCATCAGACCCATCATTGAGTACAATGCACCATTTTGGATGTACTCAACTAAGCATATCCAGCAGCTGTAGAGACCACAGAGGTACCTCACCAAGAGGATTACTAGCCTCAAACAGCTGTGTTATGCAACACAACTGGTAAAACTAAATATGTTCTCCGTTGCGTACCACCTACTCAGAGGCACACTCTGCCTAACATACAGAGCCATGTCCAACACATAACTGTTGAACATGCTCCATCTACGGATAACAAAATTGTGTCGTACTACACACTCCAGAGATATGAACCTCATCACAACAATGAATACAACATGTTGGTGGGATAGAGTACCATCCCAGACACCTGCCTTACTGTGGAACAGTGTCCCAATGTATATCAGACACATTCTTCAATAGGAACCTTGATGAGTGGATGGGAAACAGACAATTCACGCCAGGCATCACATCAGCGGCCCCACTAGAAAAGGGCTTAAGGTATGAAGTATTAGAACTAGGGCTTGGGAGACTACCCAATGTGGTGGTGAAAGTTGCACAACTTGCCTAGGCTAATATATGCCTTCGTGAAGATAGTCTACTACATACCTATGAACCTATGTGACAGGTACATGTCTACAGATAGTAGATGTGTACTTCATTGTACAGTCATGTTGTACAGCAGGCACATGGACCACATACACTGTAATGCTTACAGATACTGGTGGCTGTTATGTACAGTGGGTGAGATGTGCACCTCATGTCTTTTGTGCCATTGGGATGTGTGCTGGGTGGGACAGTCCTGGATGGCTCCCTGTCATGGTCACCCTCTTACACACATCTCTGCCCATCCATCTTTGGCTTATTATACTGTCTATATATATATATATATATATATATATATATATATATATATATATATATATATATATATATATATATATATATATATATATATATATATATATATATATATATATAATATATATATATCGGTACACAGGTAGGTAATAGGCTATCTGCCTGAAGGCATATATTAGTATGGCCAGAGTGTGCAGCTATCACCACACATGGGGTTAGTTCCCTAGGCTTCTGTGTAGTAGAGCTGATGAAGTGATCCATGGTGTGACAGTTCAGTTTCACATACACTCATCAAGGCTCCTCTGGAAGAGTGTCAGTTAGGGACTCAGCTTAATGCAGATTGGGAGCCTGTTCTAAAGCAAGGGAAGTCTGTGAGTTAGTAATATATCCCTCCAACATGTTCTATTTATTGTTCTGATTATGATATCCCTAGAGCATGTGGCACAGTGAGCTTGGGTTTACTTCAGATAGAGCATGTACATCAGTTCTGCATTGGACATGGACCTGTCTGTTGGGCAGAGATCGCCTGAGTAGAGAACAACAGAGTACAGATGGAGTTAAATTCAGTCTTCTTGCATGGGGCAACTGTTTGAGGCCAGTAATCCTCTTGTTGAAGTACTTCACAGTGAGCATCAGTTCTGCATAGATGGAGTTAAATTCAGTCTTCTTGCATGGGGCACCTGTTTGAGGCCAGTAATCCTCTTGTTGAAGTACTTCAGTGGTCTTTCCAGCTGCTGAAGGTGCCTAGTCAGATTCATCGCAAATGTGCAGTGATACTCTCTGATGTGTCTGATGACTGATGAGTAGAGGGAACCTCCTTTGACCTACATGCAAAGACCTTGGCAATTTGTGGGAACACATAGCATTATTTTCTAACCACTTTGTGAATGTGTTTCTGGAAGTAGAGATGACTATCCACATGTGTCCATAGATCCCTTATTATTACCTCCATTTTTGGGGTTTGGCACCTATGTATTATTTGTATGACTGTAGCTCGAGGCCATAATTTTGACACCACATCTGTCTGACTGAGACCCTTTTTAAGGATGTCTCTGTTGTCCCAAACATCGATTATGACAACCTTTTTGCAGTCATCCACAAACTTTGCTAAACATAGCCATTCTGTGTTTGACTGTATTTCTGAAAAGTATACACCAGACAGGAGGGGTCCCAGGACTGAGCCATGGGGGATAGCAGTTGTTACCAGCTTGAACAGGAGACCACAATTCTTACCTTGCGGGATCTATCTGTGCCCCAGTTGGAAATCCATCAGATGACATACGTGTTTATGCACAAGTTGTTGATTTTGTGGATACGAAATGTGTGTGGGATGTTGGCCGTGTGGAGCTCATTTCATTGATGTATATCCTGGGTGACTACCTTGAAAACTGTCTAGCAGGTTTAGCAACCATGATCTGCCCCTGACCAAACAACAATGGGTAGGGTTGGGTGTTTGTAGGCCCCCAATAGCTCTGTTTATGAGTTCCATAATGATGGACTCCATGGCCTTGCAGATCAGGCTTATTAGGCTTATAAGACTATAGTTCCCATGGTCTGTTGTGCACCGACACTAGTGGTGTGTGCCAAACATTGCTGTAACTCATTCAACAGTTTCATATCCTGTACAGAGGGTGAGTCTCAACAGACTGTTCAGGTGCATGGTCTGTTTGTTTTGGAGTTCACATATGACACAGCCAGGGAAACCATGTCATCCCATAGACACCATGTTTTTAGGTTTGGATAGAGCTGTTTAACCATTGTATATGTGATTTCTGGGTTTTCACAATCTCCAGGTATGGTAATATGTATGAACCTGTCTGACAAGATGTTGGCAATGTCAGTCATGTACATGTATTCATTTACACTTTGCACTGACTCAGAACATATATGAGTTTACACTGATATTTATGACATAGCGAAAGAAAGCTTCATGGTTCTCTATGGACTCTTTGGCAATATTTTTGCCAGAACATGGCTTGGATAATGTTAGGAGTGCTCATTGTTTCTTGATGATCCTGACTGGAGATTTATTGATCTTCTTTGCATTTTCACTTTCATTGAACAACTTAAATACTTGTAGTACATAGTTTTATTATGACAGGCATTCAATATATTATATGGGTCTGTTTTCATATCACTGTGTGCACAAGGCAGGATTGGTCAATAGTGACAAGTGTCTGGAGTAAGAACTGCAACTGCCAGATATCTGTGGCCCACTGCTGCACTCAGACATGGCCTAAGTGTGTGAGCATGCCCAGTATGACCTTTCAGTATGTTGCTGACTGAAATTTGCTAAATTTGTTTAAGTGTGTGAGCATGCCCACTATGGGCATATATACTATATGTGCATGAAAAATCAAGTTGGTTTTTACTTCAGGGCTCACGTTTGTGTTGTACATCGACAGGAAACACGCTGTGCCACCAGGGTTTCCATGAGTCAATTTGCATAGACTTATCAACATTTCTACATACAGGGGGACAGCTATTATTTGCACATTTCTACCCGGGGGGGGCACACCTGATTGTTACTGTGGGTGTACATAGGATGAAGGGTACACCTGACACTTATACACATTTGCTAGGCCTGCACTGTTATGTCAGGTACTCCATTTCAGTCTGTACTGTTGCCTATCATACTGTCTTGTGGCATACCACTGTACTACAGACCTTAGCTTCCAATTACACGCATATTAGTTTGTGACTTCATAGCCTACCTAACCCACATCACACTGCCTGGCCTGCTGTTATCTGTCTGCATAGGCCTGGGGATAAGTTACTCATATGCCTCTTCAGAGGGCAGGACACATTTGTTTGTGTTTGTGTTTGTCTATAATTGTCCTGCTGGCTGTGACTACCCCCCCCCCCCCAACTGGTATGTGTGAGTGACTTAAGTTGTGTCTCTGCCAGTGAAATGCTGTCATGCTTAGTGGTTCAGTACTGTGACTATAGTGCACAGTATCCTGAGTTCGAGCCCTATCACTGATTTTATTTTCCAGCTCGGCAGACCTGACTGGTTAAGGAACAATAAAGCAGGTGTGGGTGTGTTTACCTGACTTTGCTCGACGTTGC
This sequence comes from Protopterus annectens, assembly GCF_019279795.1. NCBI lineage: Eukaryota > Metazoa > Chordata > Ceratodontiformes > Protopteridae > Protopterus > Protopterus annectens. Next base: position 1,534,783,274 of record NC_056743.1, on the reverse strand, counting down.
CCGACGTTGCGCTGGTTAGTGCGGAGCGCAAACACGCGCAATTGTATTTAAATATGCTCAATACTGGTACAATTTGCTTAGCAGTGCTTTATATTGCTTAAAATAAGGACTCATGCCTCAGGTGGTGCTGCAGAGCTGCCTATGTCGGAGGCACATATTACACTCCCTATACATGTTCAATTATGCTCAATTATGTTTCTTGTTTGTGCGTGTGTCTTATTATGGAGTTCTTGTTCGGGTGTGTGTGCATTTCTGATGGGTGTCATCAGCCACGGCTCCAGTGCATATCCAGCATCCCCCACTAGGTGACCATCAGGGATGTCCCCATTGGCAAATCTCTGGTACAGCTGCGTCAGATTCCAGATGTGGGAATCGTGATAACTTCCAGGGCAGCCAGCACACACACATTCATTATTATGCCCTGGGCATTGCACACGACCTGGCAGTTGATGGAGGGGAAGCCCTTGCAGTTGATGTAGACCCTACCCCGCTCACCAGGTGATGCTTTGATGTGTATGTGCGTGCAGTCTATTACACCCACTACCTCAGGGTATTCTGCTATTTGGTGGAAAAGATACATATTGCTGGCCAATGCCTCATGGGAATTGGGGAACTATACGTGCTCACCAACATGTGCTGACATGGCATCCAGGAACTGGTGCAGTACCCTGGATGCTGATGCCTATGAAATCCCCATTTTATCACCAGTTGGTCTCTGGAAGGTACCTGTAGCTAGTATTCTTAAGCCAACACATACCTTGGTATCCACTGGGATGGGTTCACCTCTGTTGGTTCTGTGTGTGAGGCGTGGCCGGCACAGCTCAACAATTTGCTGCAGGAGGTCTCTGTCCACCCTATAGCGCTCCACTATCTCCTGCTCATGTAGCCCCTGGTAGGTTACCCTGGGTCTGTACACTCTTCTCCGCCTCCTCACTGTGAGTTGCTCAGCAACATTCACAACATCACCACCCTCAGCACCTTGCACATGTTGGGTTATGATAGCAAGAGCAGCCCCTAACATTTTGTCTGACTTTAAAGTTTTTAAGCTTTCCGTCTTTGTATACTGCAGTGTTGCAGAGTTCTTTGGAAAAAACAGGGAAGAAAGCTGTTTGCAGAGTTTACAGTGCTGGGCTGGGCTGGGCTAGTCTGCTGCCTGTATAATTGGCTGATTCTGATATATTTCACCTAGCAGCTCTGCTAGCTCTCCTTGGTTAACTTCCTACTACTTCTTTTCCCTTTCTGTTTCCGCCCGGGGCAGCGCCATGCAAATGAGCGCACACTCGTGCACACTCTGGTGCACGTTTGCAAGAAATTTCAGATATATTCACAGTGTACACCTTTGGTTTCTGGTTTTCAAAAAGGACAACTGTAGAAACGCCTCTTGCAATCCTGAGCAACTCAGGGCAAACACAAGACACTGTGCTCCAATAAGCTTACAGCCTTTCTGACACACCGCCTCATGATGTTACCTATATTCTACTCTTCTACTGACCTACTCCTACATAGATTCATAGATTCATAGATTATTACTAGGCTAGCTGTCCTCATGGACCATTTTTAAGCCTAGCCAATTACCCCCTGTGAGAATCAAACCCTGAACCTTGTGCTTCTAAGGTAAACACCTTAACCATTACGCCACCCTCCCACCTCTTGGGACATGGCTCACATGCTGGGAAAAATTGGGATTCACTATCCTTATCCTCATTTGCATAGGATTGCCTACTAATGTATGGTTACATCTCTCACACTGAGCTTCCCCCCCTTAGCAACCACTACTCAGTGGCCATGTTGTCTTCAGCCTGCCATTCACCTGCATGGCAGGATAAGCTTTTTAGTGAAAATGGCTATTTTTGGCTATTTTTAAATTATTTTCTTGTTTTTTAAAGTGCCGCATTTCTTGCGGTGCTGCTGCGCTACGCTTAAACATCGGAGATCGGGGGGAAAAAGTTAGATTTTAATAATTTTAAACATTTATAAATGCCAATGGCCTTATATTTGGCCATTGGCATGCTTCCTCAACTGTATACATCCTTTCTTTGTAGCTGTCATAGCTCCGTTTAGCTATTTGCAGAACGGTACCCCATTACCAACAGAGTACATTTCTGCAGATAACACTAATCTTCCACGGACAGGTTAATGTTTCCTGGATTGCAAATTTACTTCATTTGCATAGCTTTCAGCAGCAAATGAGGTAATTTGCATACCATGACACGGTCCGTGCAAGAGTAGCTTTAGCAGCTCTCGTGCATGCCCGTGCTGGCTGTACTTGGATGACACGGCAGACATATTGCCTCCGTGAGCTCCTACACTCTTGTTGCACTCTGTGCAAGCTTTCGTAAATCCGGCCCCTTGTCATATGCTTTTCTCCATGTCTAGGAATGCCCTGTTGGACTCTTTCCTCATCTCTGTTGTCTTCTCAAGTATTTGTCTCACTGCAAACATCAGGCATGTTGTGCTGCATACTGATCTGAATTCAAGCTGCTAATTTCCCATCTTAATTTCTACTACTCTGTCTATTCATTTATAAATCAACATTTCCAGAACTTTCATGCAGTGTAACAGGAGTTGGACACCTCTATACTGCCCACAGCTGTATATATTGAATACTGGCACGAATGAGCTTATTCTCCAGTCATCTTTCTCTCCATGCTGCTATGAGTACCCTCATGAGCCATTTCTCCTATCTCACTCAGCACATTTATCATATCTGCTGTGCCTTCATCTGAGCCTCCTGCTTTCCTTGACTTCATTTTCCTTAGTGCTGTTCTTACTTATTTTATGGTGGGTTCCTCTTCTTATCTTATTGTAGGCTGTGTCTGGGGCAGTACAGGCTCTGTGGGGCTTTCTTTATTCAGCAGCTGCTGAAAGTACTCCTTCCATCTGCGACTGATGTCCTGTGAACTAGTGAGCAGGTTGTTGCCAGCATCCCTTATGAAGGGCATCTGACTTTGCCTTGCAACCTGATATAGTTTATTTTTGCCATTTACTGAAACACTTTCCAGAAGCTTGTAGAGTGCCTCTAATGCCTTGTTCTTTGTTACTGCAACTCCTTTCTTAGCCTGGTCCATCTTTTCTATCTCTACCTTTTTCTTGCACGTCTTTCGTTTGATGACTTCCTGGACTTCTGCATTCCACCAACAGCTTTCGTTATAGGGACATACCAAATTGGGCGTAATAAGGGATGAGTACAGTGGGACAATTACCTCCTTTTTTCTGGTTAAAAGCCCTTAGTGATGAGGTGTGCCACATAGAAGAATTTCCAGTCTGTTGTGGCGATGTGGTTGTCGAAGGTGAGACCACTGTCCACCTGTGTCCCTAAGTCTCTCATCCTTGACTGTTTAGTGTACTGCCACCTATGTGGCAATAAATAGGTACAGGCTTTTCCCAAAAGGGATAACTATACATTTATTGATATTAAGCTTGAGTCCATGGGTCTGGCACCAAGCATCTGTTTCTGTAAGGCCCTTTTGTAGAATATCCACATCATTTGGGGATTTAATAATGTCTCCCAGTTTGCAGTCATCTGTGAACTTTGTTAGCTAGAGTCCCTTAGCGTTGGTCTGTACTTCAGAGAAGTAGATGCCAAACAAGAGCGGTCCCAGGACTGAACCCTGATGTACTTCACTTGTAACTTGTCTGGAGCTAGATTTGGAGTCAGCTACTTTTACAGTTTGGGTTCTGTTAGTAAGCCAGTTGGCAACCCATGGAGTGATGTAGGGATTTATGCCCAGCTTAGTATGTTTATCTATGAATCCCAATGTGGGGGATGGTGTTGAAGGCCTTGGTGAGGTCCAGATAGGCTGTGTAGACCGCCTTACCCTCATCCACAGCTCTGACGACTGATTCGAAGAAGTCAATCAGGTTCAGGAGACCAGATTGGCTCTTCACGAACCCAAACTGGGTGAGGTCCAGTGTTTGAAGGTTGCAATGTCTTTGTTTATAAGCTCCATGATAATGCATTCCATGCCCTTGCAGATCAGGCTTGTCGGACTGATGGGACGGTAGTTCCTGGGATCGAAGGTGGATCCCCCCCCTTGTGGAGTGGGATAACTGTAGCTGTGCACCACTCAGTGGGCAGGAAGCCTGAGGTGACATTATTAAACATTACATTTAGGTGAGGTGCCAGATCATTTTGTAGTTCATGTAGTACACAGCCGGGGATGTCATCTGGTCCCATGGATGCTGTATTCTTAGCTTTGGAGAGTGCGGTTTCTACCTGTGTGGCCATGACTACCGGAATTTGGCAATCTTTTGGTATTGAGATGGGCCTTTAGGGGGTGAGAGGGGGGTGAAGTTGGCACTAAATCAATCTGCCAGGATATTGGCAATATCCTTGGGATCAGTATATTTAATGCCATTCTGCTGTAGCTCAGAGCAGATCTGAGCATTGCCATTTAGATTATTGACATAACTATAGAATGCCTTGTGGTTGTCTTTGGAATCTTTGGCAATTTTATTTTCATAACTAGCTTTGGAGGATTTTATGAGGGATCTCAGTTTCTTACTGAGGTTGATAAGGGAGTTTTTTTGCATCCTGGGATTTTCCTCTTTTCTGCAACAGTTTCTTCCTTCTGACTACCAGACTGGCTTCCTTTTTTTGGAGGAGAGCATCTTGGTTCTACTTGGGATGGCACGATTCATGCATGAGTGGATGTGCTCATACAGTGCCTTAGTGCAGGATTCAGCAGTCTAACATTCAGCTCCCATCTGCATGGGTGCCATGAAGCTTGTCACTTCTGACTTAAGTAGCATGACGTTGGCTTTGGAGAAGTTTTTTTTTACAGAGGTTTCCTTGACGTTGGCTTTGGAGAAGTTTTTTTTTACAGAGGTTTCCTTACTGGGGGGTGAGGGTAGGATGTGGATGTCAAGGATGATTTGCTTATGGTCAGACATGACCAATGAGGGGGTGACCAGTCGTGTGGAGCACCTATCCCCCATGTTGGTAATGATCAGGTCTAGGATGTTGGAGCCCCTGGTGGGACAATGGATTAGTTGATCAAGGGCGTTGGAATTTATGAATTCCAAGAACCGTTGGGAAAAGGTGTTGGTACACAAGTAGTTTTCACAGTTAATGGCAGGGTAGTCAAAATCACCCAGCATGGGTGTTTGGTTGTATCTTAATATTTTCCAGTATGTTTAGAAAGGTGTAGTGAGAATCATGGGGCATGGTGGGGGATCTGTAGCAAGCTACAATTTGGACTGCAGTCTTACATAGTGTTAGTTGCACCTGGAGAATTTCAGATGCACTGTGTTGGGCAGCTAGCCTGGAGGTGTGAATATCCTTGGTGAATATGGACACTCCTCCACCTTTAGTGTTTTGGTCTTGGTTTGTTGACCTCGAAAAGTGTGGTAGGAGTTGTAGCCTGATATTGCAAGGGTGCTCTCTGGAATCAGGTCTCAGTTACTGCACAGATAGCTATGTTCTCCATTTTTAGCAGTGCCTTGAGAGAATGCATTCTGAGGTTTATTCTTCTAGCATTGAGCAGCATTACCTTCAGATTTTGCATGCTTGTATCTGTTACGGTGGTGGTTTTGTCCTTTGAACCTTGCCTAAAAAAGGCACTATAGGGGTGGCAAGAGCTTTAGCCAGTAACCTGAATCCCAGGGGTGACAGGTGCAGACTATCTCTGATCTCTGACAAAGCATCGTGGTTTATCGATCATGTCGTCCCAGGCAGACAGATACTGAATCCCCTTTGAATGACACCAGAAGCTTAGCCAATTGTTGAAGTCAATCATTTTGTCCTTATACTGTGGTATCATTCTGGGTGAAGGCAGGTTGCTACTCAGGGCTAGGGTCATACCTGAATGGGCCACATGATCCGAGAGCTCTTCCATGTCTCTTTTCATGTAGTCCAGGGAGGTACGTCTAAGTCTTTCACTCCAACATGGACAATGATAGAGTCGTATTTTTACTTGTTGTGGAGTGACTTGAGTGCATGCTCTATCTGGCGGATCCTGGCACCTGACAGGCAGCTGACTGTAATTTTCTCCTTGCTCAGCCTGGTGAGTGGGACATCAGTGTGCCTGACTATAGAGTCACCTATGACTAAAGTGTTTGGTATGTGTGTCTTGCCTTAGGGGCTGTTGTTGGCTGGCACACTGGTGTTGTGAGCTATGCATCACTTTGGTTGTGACTGGTGCTTGTTTGAGTTTCAGCTTCAGAGGTCATTGTTGCTTGGGCAGGTTAATGTTAAGGGCCTCCACATATGTGGGTTAATGTTGCTATGTGTGGGTGTTGATGGTGTGGGTTTTGACGGGCTATGTGTTGCTTGAAGTGTGGTGCAGGTGTTAACCTTCTCCTCTTGACTGTCTAGCACAATCTTGGCTGGAGAGAGCTTTGCTTCCAGTTTGGCTATGTAAGTGCATCTCTCACAGGTTGTAGTGTTGGGTGGTAGGAGGAGAGGGTTGTCTGTGTGGGTCTACTTCTTTTGACCTAACTTTCATTTGCCTGACACTCATTTTCCTGACCCCATTTGACTGAAATTTTATTTGCCTGACTTCATTTTGCCTGACACTTCATTTGACTGACAAGTATTATTAGCAAGAAAATGGAATATGCCCCCTTCCCCACTGCAGTGCGACCCTGGAGTTAGAATATATAGTTAGGGGGTGTGGGGGCACAGCCTCCCACAATGGGGGGTGTGGGGGGCGAAGCCCCGACTTCATTTCATATGATATTGTTAACTTTTGATGTAATATTGCTTAGTAACAGAAAGTAGTGGGGCTTCGCCTCACACCCCTAACTATATATTCTAACTCCAGGGTCGCACTGCAGTGGGGAAGGGGGCATATTCCATTTTCTTGCTAATAATACTTATCAGGCAAATGAAGTGTCAGGCAAATGAAATTTCATTCATTTGGTCTCAGGCAAATGAGTGTCAGGCAAATGAAAGTTAGGTCAAAAGAAGTAGATCCGTCTGTGTACATGAGGCAGTTGCTGCATTGCCCCAGCATGCCCAGATTCACCAGGTGGACAGGAGAAATCACCAGAAGCTGACCCTTGGACATGCCTGTTTAGGTGCTTTAGTACAAGAGCTGTTTTCTCTTACCTTTGCAAGGTACTTTGCAATTACTGGCTGTTTAGTGCCTACGATTAATTTCTCCTTATTAACAAGGAGAGTTGAGTGCTTGTATCAGTTTAAGGCTTCCTAGTGCTTTCCTAAAGGTTCTACAGCAAGTGCTAGTCACAGGGGTTCAGATTTTACTGCTACTACTGAGAAACCAGCTAGTTCTAAGGGAAAATTTGAAGAGTAATTGTAGCCCCGCTGTGCTGCACAATGCGAAAAATGCACAAACACATACGTTTTTAAGCCAGAAAGTTGAAAGGTATAGAAATCAGCCCAAAATGGCTAACAAAATTACAATTGCAGAGCTGGAAACTACTCCCTCTAGTGTTAGATCGGCAGTAGCTTACCACTCCCACTGGTGAGCAGTAGGACTTCCCTCTACCACAGCAAGGTCTGGATAGCTCTGAACACAGAAAATAAAGTCCTGAAACCAGCAAATCCTGGGATCTGGACTGTACTAGCTAGGAAAGGCAGGAAATGAGCAAGCAATATAGTATTTTTTTGGTTAAACCAGGGTAAACAATGCAATAATGCAGTAAATAAACACAGAAAAGGCTAACACACTTCAGTGTGTAGCCCGAAACAGTAAATTCAATTAAAACTCTACAAAATTAGCAATTTAAAACTTTTGAATGAAGCAGGGCATGTGCACAACTGAAAAACGATTTAAGAGGCAGTAATACAGTAGAATAAGTAGCTAGTCTACATATACAGAAAAGCCTATATATACAGAAAAGCAGCTAAAACACGCTAAAACAATTCAGATGCAGTGCTACATAGAGCACTTGAGTTGTAGCAATATTAAGGCAAATACACTTTTAATAAATGCACTAAAATATACTCTATATTTCCAAAATGTCTGAGAAGCACAGTCAGAACACAAGGAGATTCAGGCAATTTTTTTTTGTAGGAAATGAAGAAAGGAGGAACAGAAACAAAGAAACTAAGTGGGTTGGCCTTCTCAGATGTTCTCCCAGTATTAGATAGAATGAGCTAATGACAGTAGACTGGAGGAGTGCCCCAGATCAAATTTACAGTAGGGGTGGCCAACTATAAAGCCACCAAGTATAACAGCAAGACGCCAACAGGGAGGGAGGGTGGAGAACAATACTAAAGCTAGTAGCCTACACTCTTTTAGACAGTAAACACTACAGAAATGTTTATCACAGCAGTGAGCCACAAAATGAAAGTTTTTAAACAGATAAAGGAGCAAGGAAACTCTACAGAATGTTTTTAACTGCAAACAAATCAGTTATATGATATACTCCATGGCAGGAAATCAGAACAAAGAAATAGGTGCTTAACAAGTACAGAAAATAGCAATAAAATACAGTAAAAAGTATGCCGCAGGCAGTAAAAAGTGCTATATATAAATTGCTAGAAACAATAACCAGTATAAATAAGCCAAAAAAAAAACAGGATACTTATTGTTATATATCTCAGATCAGAGTTGTAGTCAATGCCCCTTTTCCACTCGGCTCAGTGTGTATAGATAGAAATCCTCTCAAAGTTAGGGCTTAAATACCAGAAGATACAACCTTAGACAACTTTTTTAAAAAAGCTCAAAAGAACCAATGAGTGCTTATCCAAGCCGTAGACCACACAACTCCCACTAGCCAGCAGCCAATCAACACAATCCTGCCACAAAGGTAAAGAAAGGCTTCTGCTAATTCAAGATGGCCTGGTCATGTGCTCAGAATAACCACTGCAAAAACAAACAGCCCCAAAGACAGCAAATCTGAATTGGGTCAATACTAAAGCTAGTAACCTACACTCTTTTAAAAAGACAATAAACAGTACAGAAATGTTTATCACAGTAGTGAGCCACAATGAAAGTTTCTAAACAGATAAAGGAGCAAGGATACTCTACAGAATGCTTTTAACTGCAAACAAATCAGTTATATGATACACTCCTTGGCAGGAAATCAGAACAAACAAATAGGTGCTTAACAAGTACAGAAAATAGCAATAAAATACAGTAAAAAGTATGCCGCAGGGAGTAAAAAGTGCTATATATAAATTGCTAGAAGCAATAACCAGTATAAATAAACCAAAAAAACAGGATACTTATTGTTATATATCTCAGATCAGAGTTGTAGTCAATGCCCCTCCTCCACTCGGCTCAGTGTGTAATATAGATTTTAATAATTTTAAACATTTATAAATGCCAATGGCCTTATATTTGGCCATTGGCATGCTTCCTCAACTGTATACATCCTTTCTTTGTAGCTGTCATAGCTCCGTTTAGCTATTTGCAGAACAGTACTCCATTACCAACGGAGTACATTTCTGCAGATAACACTAATCTTCCACGGACAGGTTAATGTTTCCTGGATTGCAAATTTACCTCATTTGCATAGCTTTCAGCAGCAAATGAGGTAATTTGCATACCATGACACGGTCCGTGCAAGAGTAGCTTTAGCAGCTTTCGTGCATGCCCGTGCTGGCTGTACTTGGATCGCACGGCAGACATATTGCCTCCGTGAGCTCCTACACTCTTCTTGCACTCTGTGCAAGCTTTCGTAAATCCGGCCCCTTGTCATATGCTTTCTCCATGTCTAGGAATGCCCTGTTGGACTCTTTCCTCATCTCTGTTGTCTTCTCAAGTATTTGTCTCACTGCAAACATCAGGCGTGTTGTGCTGCATACTGATCAAGCTGCTAATTTCCCATCTTAATTTCTACTACTCTGTCTATTCATTTATAAATCAACCTTTCCAGAACTTTCATGCAGTGTAACAGGAGTTGGACACCTCTATACTGCCCACAGCTGTATATATTGAATACTGGCACTAATGAGCTTATTCTCCAGTCATCTTTCTCTCCATGCTGCTATGAGTACCCTCAGGAGCCATTTCTCCCCAATCTCACTCAGCACATTTATCATATCTGCTGTGCCTTCATCTGAGCCTCCTGCTTTCCTTGACTTCATTTTCCTTAGTGCTGTTCTTACTTCTTTTATGGTGGGTTCCTCTTCTTATCTCATTGTAGGCTGTGTCTGGGGCAGTACAGGCTCTGTGGGGCTTTCCTTATTCAGCAGCTGCTGAAAGTACTCCTTCCATCTGCGACTGATGTCCTGTGAACTAGTGAGCAGGTTGTTGCCAGCATCCCTTATGAAGGGCATTTGACTTTGCCTTGCAACCTGATATAGTTTCTTTGTGCCATCTACTGAGACACTTTCCAGAAGCTTGTAGAGTGCCTCTAATGCCTTGTTCTTTGTTACTGCAACTCCTTTCTTAGCCTGGTCCATCTTTTCTATCTCTAACTTTTTCTTGCACGTCTTTCGTTTGATGACTTCCTGGACTTCTGCATTCCACCAACAGCTTTCCTTATGTACATTACTCCTGCACAGCTGTTCTGCAGTCGTTGCATATGGTGTTTGCTTCTTCAACTCCACCTTTTTCCTTTCCTTCTTGAGGGGCTAGAGCCCTGAGTGACTCCTTGAACTGTTGAGTTTTCTCTCCTGTTAACTTCTAGGTCTTCAGCTTGGTTTCTGTTGACCTTAGAGCCTTCTCTGACCACTGATTGGAGCAGATTGTGGCAACCAGTGGTTTATGATGTGAGAAGACAGTTAAGCTGGGGATGACATTGCAATCACTGATTCTACCCCAGTACCCTTTCCTAGGAATTCTACCTGACTTGTAAGTTGGTCACTCCTGTGTGTCTGTTTCACTTTCTGAAATGTGTTGGCTACAATCAAGCCACATGCCAGACAGATATCTAGAATGATCTCTCCTTCTTTAGTCCTCCTCCACTCATGTGTGCCCAGGCAGTCTTCATATCCTGTTCTGGCATTCAAATCACCCATTACCAATACCAATTCATGTTGCCCTACTTTATCTAGTAGGCCTTGAACTTTTTTCCTCACTATTACAACTCTTGGAAATGAGTTTCTTCCTCACCACAGTTCCTACACCATTTCTAACCTGCCCTCCTTCTGAGTAGTATTTGCTGCACTGCCCTTCATTCTTGTTTCCTGGATACATAGGGTGTCCAGCCTTCTCCTTACCATCATGTCATCCACCTCCCTGTGTCCTGTTAGTGAGCCTACATTGAGTGTAGCTGATTGATTTTATGTTGCTATCCCAGGTACCCCAAGCTGGCAAATGGACGCCAGACACTGGATGCACAGCCAGCAACTTATTGACCCAGAGCTGCTTTATAGTGGGCACACACTGGCCAATAGGGACACATACACCCATCCCACTGTTAGCATGGGTCCCTAGTGTAGGTTGGAGTAAGCCAGGTCCATAACCACTTATCACCGACAAATACCCATGCCCATTTGGCAATATTAGCTGTTACGACTGAATCACCTACAACTATATTCTACCTCAACAAGTGGCCCTGCCACAGAGTGCAGTCTGTGATCTGGATTCTCCTATCTTGAGGATACCAAACTGGTTAGTCTACACAACTCTTTCCCCTTATAGGGCACCATGGAGAGTCTCCACTGCTGCCCACTGCTCCATTTTTGGCGAGTTTGAGACAGAAACACTGAGTATGTTTTTCAGAGGTGGGAAAAACCCACAGAGACACAGGTAGAACATCCAAACTCCAAACAGGCACTGCCCAGAAGTCAGGATCAGGGCTTGTACCTTGCCCAAGGGAGGTGAAGACCTTAACGATGATGCAATTGGTCTCCATACAAACCAACCACAATCAGTCAATAGATCTTTGCAAGATTCAACATTATGTTTACCGTATGTGCCATCCTTATTAAAATTGTTACAGACAAGAGCATGTAGTTCACATCTACAGAGTTCAAGTAATTTGATGAGTTTCATGTCTAGGACAAGTTCTCACTATCCACAGTCCAATGAAATTGTTGAGGCAGTAATTCACACTGACAAAAAGATCCTCTGACAACCTGATCCTCACCAAACTCTCACATCTTACTGTGCTATTCCACGCAGTGCCACAGGAGGAATAACAAAGACTAATATACATATGTTGGAATTTAAACGTGAACCGAAAACTATTCCATGTGGATCTGTGATGATGAATGACCAGAGAGCAAAAGACTCGTATAAGCATTTTTGCAACAGATAATATTCCACTCAAAGTGTGCCTTAAACATGAAGGTTAGAGAAGGTGGGTATTGTACTACAGATAAAATGATGAACCAAGTTCCTACACATTGCAAACTGAGGATGGTACCATTGTAAAATGTAACCAAAGACATAACCAAGCTGTTCCTCAACAGTCTCAATGTGAAAGTCATGTACTAGAGAGCCACGGCCAGGTGTTTAGCCAATCAGAGCGTTCCAATTTTTTTAATGGCTCTACTACAACCTGGTGTTTAAGACAAAAGCAGAAGCCCTGAAAGTGAAACATGTACTGAGGACACACAATCTGTCTTAAACCCAAACACTGTTGATCTGAATGAGACTGCTTGTGATTCTATCCAGACTACTTCAATGATAGATGCTGGGCAAAATTCAAAACTGCTTTAATATTTTGTCTAATTATTTTTGTCTATACAGGTTCCAATCTAGTTTGAACTACTTGAAATGGTCATGAAGTTAGAATACTACACAGTGCTCATGAATGTAATGAAATTAGTGGGCGGATCTGTTGAGAACTGTTCGGCTACGTCACTGGTGCTATTAGATGGTACTGTCTGTGCCAGCTATTCTTGTGCAGCTCCTAAACAAACTTAGCTGCAAACCATAGTTTTTAGAGACTGTTTTCTCTCTCTCTCTATCTTTCAGGAGGGAGGAGATGTGATGATGTGCAGCTTTTTACATGCAGTACATATACTCTGGCTTTGTAATACATTGCTTTGTCTTTAATAACTAATCAATCCCACAATGCAATAAGTTAAATGGGCCAGTTAGAGATGGGAGATCTATGCTGGTGTTTAGTGTTATGAAAGTTGCTGTTTTACTTCAAATGCTGGGGTCTGCTAACTTTGTTCATATCACTGTGTGCATTGTAACAAATCCTGTGGGCAAATCCCAATGGATCCAATGCTTACGCCAGGACAGAGTAGATCAAAACCATAACTCCAACCAGGTATTATTGCTATTGTGACATGACATGGTTGTTTAAATATAATTTAGCTGATTTTGTGTTTTTTTTTTATCTGAGTTATGGAAGTACTGTACACTTACAAATACATGATCATTATTTCTACCACTCCATATGCTGAGTTTTCTCTAGAAGATTCAATACCAGGTAGTAGGAAGTTAGCAGGAAGTGTAATTTTATATTATTTACTGTATTTTTAAAGAAAATTTGCAGTTTTACAGTCATATTTATCACTTGTTAGTGGTGTACATGTGGTGTTCTGGACAGCTGGCACAGTGGAAGCAGCAAGGGTAGTACCGGGAAGCGGTCGTTTTTAAGTGTTTTCTTTCTGAATATCTTTAAATAATGTCCATATCGGTGTGTTTTTTTGTTCATAAACACTATGTATGCATAAAGCAGTAATGTTAGATTGCCACAGAAAGGCACACCAGAGCCCTTTGTGATTCTTAACACTGGTACACAGAGGGATTAGGCATTATTTGTGATCATACCCCATTGTGTACCTGCAAAGTACAATTACAAAGGACCCCCACATGCATCTGCATGCACACACACACACACACACACACACACACACACACACACACACACACACACACACCTATCCTGACTGTATGCAATCCACAAATGTAGCACTTTCAATGAATTGGGTGATGCCAACAGGGTAACCTACACAAGTCCATCCATGTACAATCTGATATTACTGCACTAGGCAGCACAACAATTCCCCTTTTAGCTAATACTTTGCACAATATACAGAGCTGAGCAGATGTTTAAACAGACAAGAAAAAAATGCTTTGCACAGTATTAAAATATATATATATATATATATATATATATATATATATATATATAGAGAGAGAGAGAGAGAGAGTTCCCTGTAGTGCAGACAAACCTACAAGAACCATACGTCCCACCCATCCACAAAGGGATGCTGTTGTGCTCCTGCAAATGGGAGTTCACGCATTACCAAATATCCTCATTACCACATTATAAAGTAATGAACTTAGTTCTATCATCTTGGCTAAGGATTATAAAATCTTTATAAATCATGCCTAGATAAGACTTGCAGAATATAGCATAATGGAGTAATGCAGCCTAGGTAAGTATTCCTTACAGAAGGGTATAGGGACATTTTTACAGTCAGCCATTCCCTACTGTGTTTTGCAACACTTTCATGCCCGAGATAGCTTACCCCTCATCTGGAGTACAGAACCACATAGTACACAGAGGTGTGGTGCAATTCAATAGAATAGGATGTCTGCTAATTGCTACCATGGACTACAGTGATCCAATTCTATAAAGCAAAATAGTTTTGCATCAGCACTCTATGTATATGAACGCTACGGCACTTGTGCATATCATTAGTATTTGAATGACCCACTGACAAAGGAATAGTCTAAATGATGTGGCATGAACAGTTCTGAATGCTCCACAGGAAGTTAATGGGGATTTACACCTGCAGGATTATTCAATTAAGCAATCATATGTATAAATGTATGCTTCTTATGGACAACTTCTCTCTGTCTCATTTGATGTAAAGGCATTAAAGGTTGTTTGCAGGGAAAGTGTTACCTCGCCGCATATCTAATGTGGGACAGCTGTGCCCCCTTACCCTTGGTACTTAAGTATAATAACTTGGAGTAGGGCTAATACAACAAGGTACTGCAACTTAGGGCTACATAAGCCATATGCACACTTTAATTCTCATTGTTCCAATCATTGTATTTAACAGCTGTTAGAATTACAGCAGAAGTCCCAGCTTACTTAGACATTGGTATAAAAGCTATTATCATGTGTAGAATGGTAGGAAGTTGCAAATCACCACTTAGTAAAAGATTGTTTTTCCTCTTGATGGATTGTAAGGTGAGAGGAAATGTATCATTTGCAGACAAAGAAATATGACGTGTATATGTACCCAACCTTGGGAAACCAGTCTTTACAGCTCACTATCAGTAAACAGCAATACATGTCTCTCCTTGTCTAGCAAGGTTGTATAAAACCAAAAGTGTCTAGGTACAGCTTAGAATCAGGGACCACAGGAAGCTACCAATATTCTTATGAAAATCCTTGGTCTACAAATTCACTAGTGACATTTATTAAGCTGCTGATGTATTTATAGAAAGAAAATCACAAGTCTCATTTTGTAAAACAGACACCCTATATCATGTTGCAGTTTAAAACACTGTTATTAAGCTGTTGATTTAAAAGCTGTATTTTAAATGCCAGTAAAAAGAAGTATAGGAAGTCAGCTCAAAGAAACTAATGAACTTGGTGAATTTCTGTTTTCTTACAGCAGTATCATGGGTTATGCCGGTCATCTCTGCCTGCTGCTGCCATCACAAAAATTAACATTAAAAAGTGTACACGGATTACTGTTTACAAACAAGAAATTGAATTGCCTTGGCTTCAGAGTCAATGTCTCTAGTTTCTGCACAGGTGCAGCAGCATCAAAAACAAACGTACAAACGTAATAAATAGAGTAGGTGAGTTCTTTCACAGTATCACAAGACAGCAGGAAACCTGATCTTTAGTTAAATAAAGCAAAACACAGAAGGTGTACTGAAACCAAGCTGGAAACATCTGGCTTATTAATGAATGAGTTACTGGATATAAAAAAGGAAAACAGAAGTTATTACAGAAAAAAAAAGGTGATGAGGAAGCTTGAATATCCCAGTTGGATACTAAGAATTATCCCTTGAGCTTTGTTGTGTAACATTGTGTATTTTCACCTTTTAGCTTTTGTTAACCTCTTGAGGCTAATATTACCCTTTGTAATATTTCTGAAATGAAAATAAAAATATTTGGAAATTTGACTGAATGCTTCACGTACATCTGGAAAGCATTAACACTGCTTATATAAATGAGTAAGACACAACAAACAGATGTGAAAATCACAAAGCTTTACTTTGGACTGCCTCAGAATGCAAGGGTCACATGAAACACTAATCTTAATAGCAGTATCTTAATTAAGGGCACAGATACCATAATAACTAATACTCCATATATATGCCCATGTATGTGACAGCCCACTTAATTTAAAAGAAACACGTACTGTATACATGTTATGTGTGTGTGTGTGTGTGTGTGTGTGTGTGTGTGTGTGTGTGTGTGTGTGTGTGTGTGTGTGTGTGTAAATGAATACATATGTATACATGCATGTATGCACCACTTCAATATAGACTCTTATATCATAGGTTCATAGGTTGGTACTAGGCTATCGGCCCTAGGGCCTATACAAACCTAGCCAAACAATTCCCCAGATATTTATTCCCATAATATTTACTTCCCTGGACCCCTGTCTAGCAGGCGACTGACATGATCCCCGGGGTGAATTTCCCATCTCCCATCCAATCGGCAATGTTCCTTTTGAAGAGGACCAAGGAGGTGCTCTGTTTGACATGTATGGGCAGTCTATTCCAGAGTATGGGGAGTCTCTAGGTCAGGAACCTATCCCTCCAGAATGTTTTGTTCATTGCAATGACAAAGTTTAGATCCCTGGAGCATGTGGTTCTGAGGGATGGGGATTTCTTTAAGTGGAGCATGTCCAACAGCTCAGGGCTTGACATGTCTTTGTATGTTAAGCAGAGATCACCTCCGAGTAGACGATATGCCACAGAGTATAGCTGGAGATTTTTTAGATGGTCAGCATAGGGCATCTGCTTTAGGCCTGTGATTCTTTTAGTGAGGTATTTCTGCGGCCTTTCCAGCTGTTGCAGATGTCTTATGAGGGACATACTAAATGGGGCATTGTACTCTATAATGGGTCTAATAAGGGATGAGTACAGTGGGACAATGACCTCCTTTTTTCTGGTGAAAAGCCCTTAGTGAAGAGGTGTGCCACATAGAAGGATTTCCAGTCTGTTGTGGTGATATGGTTGTCAAAGGTGAGACCACTGTCCACCTGTGTCCCTAAGTCTCTCATCACACTTTCACTGCTTAGTGTACTGCCACCTATGTGGTAATTAATAGGTACAGGCTTTTCCCAAAGGGGATAACTATACATTTATTGGTATTAAGCTTGACTCCATGGGTCTGGCACCAAGCATCTGTTTCTGTAAGGCCCTTTTGTAGAATATCCACATCATTTGGGGATTTAATAATGTCTCCCAGTTTGCAGTCATCTACGAACTTTGTTAGCCAGAGTCCCTTAGCGTTGGTCTGTACTTCAGAGAAGTAGATGCCAAACAAGAGCGATCCCAGGACTGAACCCTGAGGTACTTCACTTGTAGCTTGTCTGGAGCTGGATTTGGAGTCGGCTACTTTTACAGTTTGGGTTCTGTCAGTAAGCCAGTTGACAACCCATGGAGTGATGTAGGGATTTATGCCCAGCTTAGTAAGTTTATCTATGAATCCCAATATGGGGGATGGTGTTGAAGGCCTTGGTGAGGTCCAGATAGGCTGTGTGGACCGCCTTACCCTCATCCACAGCTCTGAAGACTGATTCGAAGAAGTCAATCAGGTTCAGGAGACAAGATTGGCTCTTCACGAACCCAAACTGGGTGAGGTCCAGTGTTTGAAGGTTGCCAATGTCTTTGTTTATAAGCTCCATGATAATGCATTCCATGCCCTTGCAGATCAGGCTTGTCGGACTGATGGGACGGTAGTTCCCGGGATCCAAGGTGGATCCCCCCCTTGTGGAGTGGGATAACTGTAGCTGTGCACCACTCAGTGGCCAGGAAGCCTGAGGTGAGACTATGATTAAACATTACACTTAGGTGAGGTGCCAGATCATTTTGTAGTTCATGTAGTACCCAGCCGGGGATGCCATCTGGTCCCGTGGATGCTGTATTCTTAGCTTTGGAGAGTGCGGTTTCTACCTGTGTGGCCATGACTACCGGAATTTGGCAATCTTTTGGTATTGAGATGGGCCCTTTAGGGGGTGAGAGGGGGGTGAAGTTGGCACTAAATCAATCTGCCAGGATATTGGCAATATCCTTGGGATCAGTATATTTAATGCCATTCTGCTGTAGCTCAGAGCAGATCTGAGCATTGCCATTTAGATTATTGACATAACTATAGAATGCCTTGTGGTTGCCTTTGGAATCTTTGGCAATTTTATTTTCATAACTAGCTTTGGAGGATTTTATGAGGGATCTCAGTTTCTTACTGAGGCTGATAAGGGAGTTTTTTTACATCCTGGGATTTTCCTCTTTTCTGCAACAGTTTCTTCCTTCTGACTACCAGATTGGCTTCCTTTTTTTGGAGGAGAGCATCTTGGTTCTACTTGGGATGGCACGATTCATGCATGAGTGGATGTGCTCATACAGTGCCTTAGTGCAGGATTCAGCAGTCTAACTTTCAGCTCCCATCTGCATGGGTGCCATGTAGCTTGTCACTTCTGACTTAGGCAGCATGACGTTGGCTTTGGAGAAGTTTTTTTTTACAGAGGTTTCCTTACTGGGGGGTGGGGGTGGGATGTGGATGTCACGGATGATTTGCTTATGGTCAGACCTGACCAATGAGGGGGTGACCACTGGTGTGGAGCACCTATCCCCCATGTTGGTAATGATCAGGTCTAGGATGTTGGAGCCCCTGGTGGGACAATGGATTAGTTGATCAAGGACATTGTAATTTATGAATTCCAAGAACCGTTGGGAAAAGGTGTTGGTACACGAGTAGTTTTCACAGTTAATGGCAGGGTAGTCGAAATCACCCAGCATGGGTGTTTGGTTGTATCTTCATATTTTCCAGTATGTTTAGAAAGGTGTAGTGAGAATCTTGGGGCATGGTGGGGGATCTGTAGCAAGCTACAATTTGGACTGCAGTCTTACCTAGTGTTAGTTGCACCTGGAGAATTTCAGATGCATTGTGTTGGGCAGCTAGCCTGGAGGTGTGAATATCCTTGGTGAATATGGACAATCCTCCACCTTTAGTGTTTCGGTCTTGGTTTGTTGACCTCGAAAAGTGTGGTAGGAGTTGTAGCCTGATATTGCAGGGGTTCTCTCTGGAGTCTTGAATCAGGTCTCAGTTACTGCACAGATAGCTATGTTCTCCATTTTTAGGAGTGCCTTGAGAGAATGCATTCTGAGGTTTAGTCTTCTAGCATTGAGTAGCATTACCTTCGGATTTTGCATGCTTGTATCTGTTATGGTGGTGGTTTTGTCCTTTGAACCTTGCCTAAAAAAGGCACTATAGGGGTGGCAAGAGCTTTAGCCAGTAACCTGAATCCCAGGGGTGACAGGTGCAGACCATCTCTGATCTCTGGCAAAGCATCGTGGTTTATCGATCATGTCGTCCCAGGCAGACAGATACTGGATCCCCTTTGAATGACACCAGAAGCTTAGCCAATTGTTGAAGTCAATCATTTTGTCCTTATACTGTGGTATCATTCTGGGTGAAGGCAGGTTGCTACTCAGGGCTAGGGTCATACCTGAATGGGCCACATGATCCGAGAGCTCTTCCATGTCTCTTTTCATGTAGTCCAGCGAGGTACGTCTCAAGTCTTTCACTCCAACATGGACAATGACAGAGTCGTATTTTTACTTGTTGTGGAGTGACTTGAGTACATGCTCTATGTGGCTGATCCTGGCACCTGACAGGCAGCTGACTGTAATTTTCTCCTTGCTCAGCCTGGTGAGTGGGACATCAGTGTGCCTGACTATAGAGTCACCTATAACTAAAGTGTTCGGTAAGTGTGTCTTGCCTTAGGGGCTGTTGTTGGCTGGCACACTGGTGTTGTGAGCTATGCATCACTTTGGTTGTGACTGGTGCTTGTTTGAGTTTCAGCTTCAGAGGTCCTTGTTGCTTGGGCAGGTTAATGTTAAGGGCCTCCGCATATGTGGGTTAATGTTGCTATGTGTGGGTGTTGATGGTATGGGTTTTGAAGGGCTATGTGTTGCTTGAGGTGTGGTGCAGGTGTTAACCTTCTCCTCTTGACTGTCTAGCACAATCTTGGCTGGAGAGAGCTTTGCTTCCAGTTTGGCTATGTAAGTGCATCTCTCACAGGTTGTAGTGTTGGGTGGTAGGAGGAGAGGATTGTCTGTGTACATGAGGCAGTTGCTGCATTGCCCCAGTATGCCCAGATTCACCAGGTGGACAGGAGAAATCACCAGAAGCTGACCCTTGGACATGCCTGTTTAGGTGCTTTTTTGTAAAGTACAAGAGCTGTTTTCTCTTACCTTTGCAAGGTACTTTGCAATTATTGGCTGTTTAGTGCCTACGATTAATTTCTCCTTATTAACAAGGAGAGTTGAGTGCTTGTATCAGTTTAAGGCTGAGTCACAGGGGTTCAGATTTTACTGCTACTACTGAGAAACCAGCTAGTTCTAAGGGAAAATTTGAAGAGCAGACTTTCTGGCACCTGGAATAGTTTAATTGTAGCCCCGCTGTGCTGCACAATGCGAAAAATGCACAAACACATATGTTTTTAAGCCAGAAAGTTGAAAGGGATAGAAATCAGCCCAAAATGGCTAATAAAAATACAATTTCAGAGCTGGAAACTACTCCCTCTACTGTTAGATCGGCAGTAGCTTACCACTCCCACTGGTGAGCAGTAGGACTTCCCTCTACCACAGCAAGGTCTGGATAGCTCTGAACACAGAAAATAAAGTCCTGAAACCAGCAAATCCTGGGATCTGGACTGTACTAGCTAGGAAAGGCAGGAAATGAGCAAGCAATATAGTATTTTTTTGGTTAAACCAGGGTAAACAATGCAATAATACAGTAAATAAACACAGAAAAGGCTAACACACTTGAGTGTGTAGCCCGAAACAGTAAATTCAATTAAAACTCTACAAAATTAGCAATTTAAAACTTTTGAATGAAGCAGGGCATGTGCACAACTGAAAAACGATTTAAGAGGCAGTAATACAGTAGAATAAGTAGCTAGTCTACATATACAGAAAAGTCTATATATATACAGAAAAGCAGCTAAAACAATTCAGATGCAGTGCTACATAGAGCACTTGAGTTGTAGCAATATTAAGGCAAATACACTTTTAATAAATGCACTAAAATATACTCTATATTTCCAAAATGTCTGAGAAGCACAGTCAGAACACAAGGAGATTCAGGCAATTTTTTTTTTGTAATAAAGGGAGAAAGGAGGAACAGAAGGAAAGAAACTAAGTGGGTTGGCCTTCTCAGATGTTCTCCCAGTATTAGGTAGAATGAGCTAATGACAGTAGACTGGAGGAGTGCCCCAGATCAAATTTACAGTTGGGGTGGCCAACTGTAAAGCCACCAAGTATAACAGCAAGACACCAACAGGGAGGGAGGGTGGAGAACAATACTAAAGCTAGTAGCCTACAGTCTTTTAGACAGTAAACACTACAGAAATGTTTATCACAGCAGTGAGCCACAAAATGAAAGTTTTTAAACAGATAAAGGAGCAAGGAGACTCTACAGAATGCTTTTAACTGCAAACAAATCAGTTATATGATACACTCCATGGCAGGAAATCAGAACAAAGAAATAGGTGCTTAACAAGTACAGAAAATAGCAATAAAATGCAGTAAAAAGTATGCTGCAGGCAGTAAAAAGTGCTATATATAAATTGCTAGAAGCAATAACCAGTATAAATAAGCCGAAAAAAAAAACAGGATACTTATTGTTATATATCTCAGATCAGAGTTGTAGTCAATGCCCCTTTTCCACTCGGCTCAGTGTGTATAGACAGAAATCCTCTCAAAGTTAGGGCTTAAATACCAGAAGATACAACCTTAGACAACTTTTTTAAAAAAGCTCAAAAGAACCAATGAGTGCTTATCCAAGCCCTAGACCACACAACTCCCACTAGCCAGCAGCCAATCAACACAATCCTGCCACGAAGGTAAAGAAAGGCTTCTGCTAATTCAAGATGGCCTGGTCATGTGCTCAGAATAACCACTGCAAAAACAAACAGCCCCAAAGACAGCAAATCTGAATTGGGTCAATACTAAAACTAGTAGCCTACACTCTTTTAAAAAGACAGTAAACAGTACAGAAATGTTTATCACAGTAGTGAGACACAAAATGAAAGTTTCTAAACAGATAAAGGAGCAAGGAGACTCTACAGAATGCTTTTAACTGCAAACAAATCAGTTATATGATACACTCCTTGGCAGGAAATCAGAACAAACAAATAGGTGCTTAACAAGTACAGAAAATAGCAATAAAATACAGTAAAAAGTATGCCGCAGGCAGTAAAAAGTGCTATATATAAATTGCTAGAAGCAATAACCAGTATAAATAAATCAAAAAAACAGGATACTTATTGTTATATATCTCAGATCAGAGTTGTAGTCAATGCCCCTCCTCCACTCGGCTCAGTGTGTAATATGTGCATTATGTGATATACACTGATAACACATGAACTAAAAGCAGTTGAACCCGAACTTGGGAAATGGCACATTTGACACGCAGTACATGCAATCAGGGAAATGCACATCTGACACACACTACATGCAATCAGGGAAATGCATGTCTGACACACACTACATACAATCAGGGGAAATGCCCGTCTGACACACACTACATACAATCACTAAAACCTAGCATACGTGTGCACAGTGCCATGATTAAAACTGTCCCTTTTAGTAGCTTGAGGATCTGATGATATTCTACTGCTATCAGGATTAGTCATTAATGAATCTTCTAGATGATCTGAATTATTACCTATCAAAATATTTCTAATCTGAGAAGGTAGATTTGGTACCATTGACAAACCCTTTATGTCTTAACTTAAAGAAAATTGAACATACCACATCTGGTAACTTAAATTAAGTGTTTATTGCTTCTTTTGAACAGTTGTATATCAGGGCCTAGAAAGAGATGCTCTCTAAGATGCTTGGCAGAACCCATTACAGACCCTCTCACACTTCCAGGCACAAATGTTTCCTTAAAATACCAAAATCAGGATTCGTTCTTATTCTTTACTGTTTTTGTAAAACTAAAATATTTGTAGTTGATTGGATAAAAAGGAAACATAAATCATGTACTTAAAATAACTCTGGATCCCTTTCATCCCTAGTCTGTGTGATTCAACTAATGGAATACTGCCACCTCAAAGATCCAATCTTACAACTCTAGCCAGTGGTCAAACCTCAAGTTCTTTGAAACTCCCATAAGGCTTTTGTCTCTAACCTCTACCTCAGTTTAAGTTTGCTGTGTGTGTGGAATGGACCATAGGTACCGCACATGGGAACAGAAGAGGGTAGGATATGATTCAAGTAGGTCTACTAGGTCCGTCCGAATAATGGTAACAATTTATTAGGGGGAAGTTGGGTGGGTTGCTGAACTGGATGGACTAGGAATGAAAATGATCCAGCATTATGGTCAGTATATAACTTCTGTATTCTACTTTATTCTGTTCACCCTATTTGACTGGTGGGACAGAATCCAAAGCTACCTAGTTTTCTGGGTGGAATCACAACAGGATGCCCTTTAGGATAGTACCTCTAATAAGGATCTAGATCTGGATATCATATCCAATTTGAAGGGTCCAGAAAATGTATGCAATGTAAACCAAGTTGCTGCTGTATGAATCTTATTCACTGAAGAGGTTTTGAAGAACATTGTGGAAAATAACATGGACCAGGTTGAATGAGCCTTTGGTTTCAATGGCAAGGACATGTCTCTTCAAGCCTACGCAAAAGACATACAGTCTGACAGCCAGCTGGGTTGTGTTATTTTGGGAACCTTGTGGCCTAGCCTGGATGAGCAAAGGTTATAAAAACAGAGAATCTTTTCTTATAAATTTTGTTCAAAGAAGACAGAAGTGCAGCTGTCTCTGGATATCCAAGGTATGAAGGAGTATGCGCCTTTACTGGAGTAATTTGCAAATAAAACTGGAAGGGGGGCGTGAATAGGCTAGTTGGGTTTGGACTCAGAGGCCACTTTTGGAATGAATATAGGATTAGTTCTCAAAGATACCTTATCTTTGTGAAAAATGAAATAGGTAGAGGCAGCTTGTAACTATGAAATCCTTCTTGCTCAGATGATAACCACCAGAAAAAGAAGTTATGTACCTACCTTAACGTTCCATGTTAGTTGTCTTCTTCTCGCCTTCTTTCTTGCTGGTTGGGGTCGAAGCCGATCCTTGGCTCCAACTCGGCCATCTTCAAAAGCTCGAGAGCTGCTTACTGGCTCGAGGCCACCCCTATCCCATGATGCCTGGCGCTAGATACCCAGATCTCGTTTGGTAAGTCTAACTGCCAATATAAAAAGGAAAGAATCCCATCCTATAATAAATAAAGCCTACCAGTGAGGCTACTAGGCAGACAGGAACAGCCAGAGAAGACTCAGCCGGTGAAAAACCAAGAACTCTTCTTGGTCCACTAGGATAGGGGGATGGAGGGTGGGACGCAAGAAAGAAGGCGAGAAGAAGACAACTAACATGGAACGTTATGGTAGGTACATAACTTCTTTATGTTAAGTTGTCTATCTAGCCTTCATTCTTGCTGGTTGGGACAGCGTCCCTAGCACCTAAAAACCCTGGGTGGCTCATCGGAACAAACTCTTCAGAACCGTGGAACCAAAATCAGTTCTGCTCCTGGAGACTACATCCACTTTATAATGTGAAATGAAGGTATGTGGGTTGGCCCACGTAGCAGCTGCACAAATAGATTCCATGGGCAACCTAGCCTGAAAGGCCACAGAAGTGGCTAAAGCTCTGGTGGAATGACCTTTTGGTTTGACAGGCAACTCTTTATTCCTCAGTTGATAGATAAATGTGATAATCGTAGATAACCACTTAGATAAGGTTACTTTTGAGACTGGAAGACCTTGTTTACCCTGAGCATAAGAGAGAAAAAGTTGGTCCGACTTCCTGATGTCCTTAGTTCTGTGCAAATAAAAGCGTAGTTGCCTATGACCATCTAATTGATGCAATTTATATTCCGCCCTGTTGGAGTGGTTGGGAAAAAAACACAGGAAGGTCTATGGAATGATTCAAGTTATTTTCTGAAGAAACCTTAGGAAGGAAGGAAGGGTTAGTCCTGAGAGTAACCCTGTCATTGTGGAACACTAGGTACGGTGGACGGATGCAAAGAGCCTGAAGTTCCGAAACTCTTCTGGCTGAAGTAATAGCTACCAGAAAAAGGGTTTTCCAAGATAAAAACTTCAAGGAACAGGATGCTGCAGGTTCGAAGGGGGGCAAAATTAGAGAAGCTAAAATCAAATTTAGATCCCACGGAGGAGGAGGATCTCTCACTGGGGGCCTGAGCAGGGTGGTCCCTTTGAGAAAGGCTTTACATAGCTTATGAGACATGATATTATTTTTCGACAGGCCAATGTGAAAATTTGAAATTGTAGCTAACTGAACTCTAATTGTAGCGGAAGCGGAACCAGCATGAAACAGTTCCGCAAGAAATTCCAAAATATGGTGTACAGGGGCTGAAAAAGGGTCTATACTCTTGGCCTCTGCCCAGGAAGAAAAACGTTTCCACTTACTAGTGTAAGTTTTTCTAGTTGTAGACTTGTGCGACGATAAGATAATTTCGCGCATAGAGGGGGAGATATCAGGAAGCCTGGCTAATGTCGGAAGTGGAGCAACCAAGCAGTGAGCTGGAGAGATTGCAGAGATTGATGCAGCCCACCCGACTGATTGATCAGGAGGTCTGGAACTAGGTCCAGAGTCCAAGGCTGCTCGAGAAGATGATGATGCAGGAACGGGAACCATATCTGTCGAGGCCAGTACGGAGCAATGAGGATTATTTTGCAACCCAATGCGGTAGCTTTCTGTATTAGCTTGGGAATTAAGGGAAACGGAGGGAATGCATAAAGAAGTTCCTGAGGCCAATCGTGGACTACAGCGTCTCTGGGGGAATGTCCGGGAAGTGGAAGGAAAGAAGAAATTGCTGCACTTGCTGTTGAAGGGAGTGGCAAACAGGTCGCAGCAAGGTTGATCCCATTTGCGGAAGATTTGGTCCGCAACTACCTGATTCAGAGACCACTCGTGAGGCATGAGAATTGCTCTGCTGAGCCTGTCTGCTATGATGTTGGACCACCCAGGGATGTGCGTTGCGATCAGAAACCGTTGGGAAGAGATCACCCATTGCCAGAGTCTGAGTGCCTCTCGACATAGGGGGTAGGACCTGGTTCCGCCCTGCTTGTTGATGTACCATACTACCGACATGTTGTCCATTTGAATTGCAATGGTCCTGGTAGCAAGAGAATCCTGAAGAGCTTGCAACGCTACAAGCACGGCCCTCATCTCCAAGACGTTTATATGCAGATGGTACTCGTGAGGTTGCCAGATGCCTTGGACTGTCCTGCCCTGATAATGTCCGCCGCCACTCGATCAGGGAGGCATCTGTGGTTACCGTAGCAACTGGAGGTGATGGGACAAAGGGTCTGCCTTGAGGCACAGATGTGGAGATCATCCACCATGCAAGGTGCTTTTTGCATGCTTCTGTGATCATACTCATGTGAGACATAGGAAGCTGCTGGAAGGACCATTGGGTGAAAAGAAGTCACTGGAGAATCCTCATGTGAAAACGAGATAGAGGAACGAGCACGATTGCTGCTGCCATGAGACCTAGAGATTGGAGGACGAACCTGGCTTGAATTTTTCTGCATGCTTATAAGACCTGCACATGTTGGCGAATCACTTGTATTCTGTCTGGTGGAAGGCTCACCAACATGTCTTTTGTATTTAAATTTGCGTCTATAAAGGAGATAGACTGACAAGGCAACAATGCAGATTTTTTGAAATTTATTGTGATACCTAGACTGGAGCAAGTCTGGATAGTGTAGTCTCTGGCTAGCAGAAGTTGATGCCTGGTGGAAGCAGTGAGGAGCCAGTCGTCAAGATATGGAAACACCTGGAATCCTAACTGTCTGAGATGAGCAGTAACTACTGCCATACATTTGGTGAACACCCTGGGGGCTGTGGTGAGACCAAAGGGCAGAGATCTGAATTGATAATGACTGGCTCCCAGACGGAAGCGGAGGAATCTTCTGAGTCCACATTTGATGTCGCATCCTCCATCCTGAATAGAGCACATATAGATAATATCCAAAGAGCAGAAAGAAGAAATCTGAGAATGGACTGACAAGATCCGACTTAAAACTTTCTTCAAAGAGCAGACTTGTTTAGTCTGCTGAAATCCAGTCTCCTGTCTCTTTGGTGTCAAAAAAGAACCTTGAGAGTAAAAATGGATCCCAGTTGGTCTGCTGGGACTTCCTGGATGACTCTCTTTCTTTCTCTCTTGCAGTTTTCTTGGACTGCTTGGTCTGGGTTTAGTCTTAGACTCTGTGGAACATCTGTTTGACAGTAAGAGAGAGAGAGGCAGAGAGGAGGAATTTTGAAGCCTCTATAATAGGGACTGTACCCACTGTGTCTCGAGTTATCTCCTGCCAGGCTTTTGGGTACAGTGATAATCTTCCCCCGACTGCCTCCAGAGGTGGGCAGCCGGGCAACCCTTCAGGGATGCTGAAAGGGCTTGTCAGAGAGATTCTCTGCTGCCCTGGTTTTGCGGACCCCCTCTGCCACGGGGGGTGGCATCTGTTATTGTTCCCTCCTCTGCCCCTGGACGGGAACTCACCACGTGTGTCTGCCAAGGCTCCCTGAGATTTCCGGAACCACATCTTTCCACTCTTCTGACCCTTGGGATAGGGTCTGGAAGGAGTGGAAAAACATACACCCACGGCAGAGAGAGTCTTGCCTTCCTGCTCACACCTGGTAAGGGTATCCTTCACCTATGATCCAAAAAGAGCGGAGCCATCAAAGGTTGTATTGGTGAAAGACGCTCTTGAAAGGTTCCGCAAATTTACAAAGCCGCATCCAAGCGTGCCTCATCAGGGCAACACCTGTGCCTGCGGCTCTACTCGCACCATCGGCCGCATAAGATATGAGCCTCATGGAGGAGTTCACCACTGAATTTACAGTCGCCAGCTGGGAAGCCATCTTAGCCTGAGCCCCCTCAGCTGCTGCATCTTGGAGGATATCTCCAAGCTCTTCAAGGAGATCCCTGTGAAGACGGTTGAAGTGGCACAAATAATTCAGGGACCTCATGGAGAAGGTCGTTGAAGCAAACATCTGCTTCCCGTATCTGTCCATCATCCTAGACTCCTTATTAGGAGGACGAACAGATGACGAAGTTTCAGCCAACTCCTTTTTTGTGGCCACTGCTACCACCATGGCATCAACGGGGACGCCCTTCATCAAAAATTGTTTGTCCTCTGGAGCTGTTATGAATTTAGCAGGTCTCCTAGGGGTTGGTTCCACGGAATCTGGGGCCAACCACGCCCTTTGAGCCACGACAGATCAGTGGGTCGAAGGGCAGAGACACCCACGAGATGGAAGTTTGGGAACCAAACGCATCCAGGAATACCGACTCGTCCTCAGAAGGGGCTAAGGTATTCCAGTTCCCCCTCTGCCCCTCTGCCTAAGCATCTCAAGGATGTCTGAAAAGGAGACATCTTCACAGGGGAATCTGGGGGACCCTTCCGAATCCTCCAAGACGGTATCTGAGGTGAGAGACTCAGGAGAGTCAATATGCTTCCTCTTGCATTTTCTCTTGTGAGGTGGCTCCTCTGAATGATCAGGGGAGGCCTCGGAAGAAGACGATACACCCAAAGGGGTGTCCTGGAGCGCTGGATCTCCACGCTTGGGGTCTGGAAGAGGGGCAGAGGCTGACGCAAGCATCATAGGGGGAGGAGCCGATGGGGTCGATTGTGGGGCTGACTCCGGGTCCAGCACACTCCTCATCACCTCGAAGGCGTCCCTGCCCGGACACAACTGAAGAAATCGGAATCCCTCTCCGCACCAAGAGGGACAGCTCTGAGGCTGATGTGGGAGCCAAACTCACCTCAGCCGAAGCCCCGAGGGGGAGAACAGGGTCGGACAAGGGTCTGATGCCACAGACCCCCTCGGAGCTGACGAGGGAGTCTCGGTGCCCAGATCCCTCCAGGGATGGTACTATGGAAGGGATCGGAGCCAAAGACGGAACCGAAGGACAAGGTATCAGAGCCGACGGTTCCACAACTGGAACCCCAATGAACTCTGGCTCCGAGCTCAAAGGAGTCGGAGGAGGAATATCTGTAGATGTGGGCAGAGCCAACCCCTGATGAGGGGGGCTGGACAACATTTTTTCTAGGGCCTGCGATTTTAACAGTCTACTGACCACTCTTTCCACATCATGGTCTGAAAGTCTCGAGGACCGAGAAGAGTGGGATTAGTGGTGACTACGCTCCGATTGGAGCAAAGGTGATCTCGGAGCCGAACGTATCGACTCCAGAGAAGGAGACCTAGATCTTTTTCTACTCCCAGACGGCTCTGAGGAACGTGTCGGAGCCGACTGGTAGGGAGAAACCTCGGTTCCAGCCGGAACCGAGATAGATGGTACAGTTTCACCCAGCGATGGCTCCGAACTGGGAGCCGAAGGTTTAGGTGTCCTAGAAGATTTCACTGGCTGAGCCTTAGCCGGTGAATCTTGGGGCTTAAGTAAACCCCTCAGGATTAACTTATTTTTGTGCTCCTGCAGGACTCTTGGGCTAAATGCGTGGCAAATTGAGCAAGAGTCCTGCAGGTGCACGACGCCCAGACAATAAACACAAGAAGTGTGCCCATTTGTCAGAGACATCTTCTGACAGCATGAGTCACACTTCTTGAATCTGGATAGCTTGGGATCCTTGAACATCCTGAAAGGAAACCAAGAAAAAAAACACAGACACAGAAGTTAAGGTTATAATACCACAAACACAATAACTACTACTACCAGTCTATACTAAACTAGCTAACAGATACTATAAACAAAAACTATTAATTATTTTTTATTTATTTATTTTTTTAAGAGAGAAAGACAGAAAAGGTTATCCTCTAACTTAAACGGAAACCTTTTGACGTAAGGAAAGGGCTAGAAAAAGGGGGAGGAGAAACGCTCTAAATAAAACGAGTTTCTGAAAAAGAGAAGGGATTCAGATAGAAAACACTAAAATACAGTAGTTATAACTAAAAAGGAAATTCTACACTAAACTAACAGTTTTATGACAGAAAAAACTAGTAATAATAAGTTTTATATGACCTGAGCCAGCAGAACAACCTTGCAGCAGAAGCGGCAAATGAGATCTGGGTATCTAGCGCCAGGCATCATGGTATAGGGGGTGGCCTCGAGCCAGTAAGCAGCTCTCGAGCTTTTGAAGATGGCCGAGTCGGAGCCGAGGATCGGCTCCGAACCCAACCAGCAAGAATGAAGGCGAGATGGACAACTTAACATACAATGTTTTCCATGAATGGTATTTAATTCAAAAGAGGATGCTGAGTTGAATGGAGGATGTATAAAGTATTCAAGCCCAAAACTGAGATCAGCTCTCAAGGAAGTGTTGGATCTTTGACAGGAGGGTTCAGCAAGAATGTTTCTAGACCTTGCAGAGTTTATGTACTGCAAACAAAGAAGGTGGGAATCCAGTACAAAATTTTGAGATACCTGCCAGCTGAATTTTAACTATAGAATAGCTCATGCCAGCATCAGACAATGAAGACAGTAAATGCAAGACTGATGGAACTGGAGTATAGAAGGGAGCACGCCCTGGTTGATTGTGGGTCCTTATGCAGAAACACTTTCATTTGCTTTTGCAAATTTTGTTAAGTGGATTCTTTCTGAAAAGTTGATAGTAACTGAACCACTTTTTAAGTTATTGGAATTGGAGAAATCATACAATTAATTTATGTTCAGATGGGGCTTGAAGGATGGATGGGCCAGTAGATCCAGCTGCAGACTGATGCACTATGGCTGCTTCTTTAGATGAGGCCTCAGTAAGGGGAAACAAATTTGCCTGGGTCAGAATGGTGCTATAAGGATCACGGCTTTGCAATGCAGAGGCTTTCTGCAGAAATTTGATGATCGGGAGAAGAGGGGGAAAGGCATAGTGAAGTCTAGGGATGCCAGTGAAAAGACTACAGCATCCCCTGGTGACTATCCTTATGCAGGAATCACAGCAAAGTAGTGGCTGCATCTGGCACTCGATGGGGAAGCAAAGAGATTGTAGCAAGGATGGCCCCATCAGTGAAAATTAGCCGTGCTACTTCAGGACTGAGAGACCACTCAAGAGGCATTAGAATGGATCTGCTGAGTCTGTCCATTAGGCAGATTGCTTTTCCCAGAATGCATGTCACTATCAGAAAGCTGTGTGAAACTATCATCCATTGCCACACCCTCAAAGCCTCTCTGCAAAGGGGGGGGGGGGGTAAGAGTTACTTCCTCCCTGCTTGTTGGCAGGCAATATGACAGTAGTATGGTATAATGGCATACTGTCTGGGTAAATGGTGATCACCACTGGAGGAAGGCAATCATGAAGGACCTGTAGTGCTAGGAAGACTGTCCATGTTATCTTGACCATTTTGCCTTGAGAATGCATCATCCCCCCCACCCCCAAAAGCACAAAGAGTAGGAATCCGTGGTTACTGCTGCTACTGGTATAGAAAAGATAAATGGTCATCTCAGGGAGACCATGGGAGATTCTAGCCACCAGGTCAGGTGATGTCTGCAGGCGAAAGTCATATGAGTTGGAGTGTTCATAGCACTCGATAGTAAGACACTACATTTAGGATACACTGTACAACCTGTATGGACTAGACTAGGCACAAGAGAGTGGTGGTCTAGTAGACTGGAACTGCTTAGTAACTACAGCCTGTCATTTGATAATTTTAGAATGCAAGATGTTGTGTCCAGATGGCAGCCTACGAAAATCAATGTCTGGGAAGGCTGAAGCTGGGATATTTTTCCTAACTTTACAGGGATACCTCAGGAAAAGAAGTGCTGAAGTAATAATTCCCCTGCAATGATCAGAGAGTCCATCAATGTAGCGGCCAGGAGCCAGCTGTCAAGATATCATAGGATTACAGTATCATATGAAGTTACTAGGCTATTGGCCCTAAGGCCTCTACAAGCCTTGCCATGTTATACCCTTGTTCCCATATAGGCCAAGACATATAGTCTATGCTTGAGCATGAATCTAAGATCAGCATCAGCTGCCGCTGTCTAAGAGGGACATAGGTGAAACCTCCAGTGTAAATTTACGGTTTCCCATCCAAACATCCAGGTTACACTTAAATAGGGTCATTGAGGAGCGCTGTTTTACATGAATTGTGAGTTTGTTCCAGAGCAGTGGCAACCACTGGGAGACATATTTGTCTCTCTAGCATGCCCTGTTAATATTGCAGGCTAGGTTAAGATCCCTAGAGAAGGTGAATCTTGTCCCATTGGATTTGTGGATATGCAGCAGCTTCAACAAGGCAGGGTCTGAGACTGCTCTGTAGGCCAGACACAAGTCTCCTCTAAGCAGTCTATATGATATTGAGTAAAGTGATAGGGCCTTCAGTCTGTCCGTGTAGGTCATGCGTTGTAAGCCCTGAATTTCTTAGTGAGAAACCTCTGAGGTCTCTCCAGATGCTGCAGATATCTGGTGAGGTACATACAGAAAGGAGCACTGTACTCTATTACTGGTCTGATAAGAGCCGAGCATAGGGGCATTATAACTTCCTTAGCTTTGGATGCTCTACCCTTGCTTATGAGGTGTGCAACATAGAAGGGTTTCCTTACTACTGTGGACACCGGGTGATCAAAATTAAGGCCGCAATCAACCTGTGTTGTAAATCTTTCACCACTGGGTTTGAACCTGGGGGCTATTATTAATGTTGTAATTAGCAGGAGTTTCTCCTTTGAGGAAGGGGATGATCATGCATTTTTTAGCATTAAGTTTAAGTCCGTGGCATTGACACAAATCATTTGTCTGTGTAAGCCCATTTTGTAGTATGTTGACATCTTTGGGGGATTCGATAATTGCACCTAGTCTGCAGTCATCAGCAAACATGGTAAGCCACAGGCCATCTATTTTTCACCGGGACTTCTGAAAATTTGACACAAAACAATAAGGGACCTAGCACAAATCCTCATGGAACACCACTGGTAACAGGTCTGCTAGTAGAGATGGCATCCTCAGATTTGACTGTATTTGTTCTGTTTGTGAGCCAGTTGGTAACCAATCTAGTAATGTAAGGGTTAATCCCCAATTGAGTGAGTTTCTCAATTATGCCTGAGTGAGGAATTGTGTCAGAGGATTTGGCTAGGTCGAGAAATGCAGTGTGAACTGTTTTATCTTCAACCAGGGCCTTGGTGACAAATCTCAAAGAAGTCCACCAGTTTCAGTAGGCAAGATCTGTCCTTATCAAATCAAAACTAGGTTGAGTCAAGAGGTTGAAGGTAACCTATATCCTTGTTGATAAGGTGCATGATGATTCTCTCCATGGCCTTGCAGATAAGGTTGGTTAGGCTTATGGGTCTATAGTTCCTGGGGTCAGTTCAGGGACTCTGTTAGAAAAAATAGTCATCCAAGTAGTCACATCAGACCAGAAAAAGTCCAGGGTCTAATCCAGATTATTTTTGGTACCAGAGAAAGAGGCAAAAGATCCCTCTGAGTCATAGAAAGGCCATGACTAGTGCCATTAACTTGGTAAATACCTGGGAGGCTCTGGTGAGACCAAAGGACAAGGCTCAGAACTGGTAGTCACTAGCTCCCTGCTGGAAGTGCAGGAATTGCTTGGCAATGTTGATCTGGAAGTAGGCATCCTGGAGGTGTGTACAGCACATCTAATCATTTCCATGTAAACAAAGCAAATTGCTTCCACCATGACCATCCTGAATTCGGTCTTTGTACTGTACTGATTTAAGCCTCTTTTTCTTTGGTACCAAAAAGAATCTGGAATAGACCCTGGACTTTTCTCATCTGGTGTGACTTCTTGGATGGCTATTTTTTTCTAACAGTGTCCAGATCATCTGCAAGAGTGTTAATAACTGATATTTTCTCCTGAGGAAAGGTTACATAAAACTGGGTTTCATTCACACAGAATTGATAACATAAACCTCTGATTTAAGTAAGATCATCCAGCAAAAGCTAATGCAACAACAGTTCCAACATGAAGCTTTGCAGAATTCCCAAAACTAGATGGACAGGAGAGAAAGACTTAATCCTAAACACAAGCTGAGTCCCTCCTCAGTGGTGGAAGAAAACCAATAAAGGATGGTACCAGACATGCTGTACTATGTCCAAAAGATGCTCCAGTACGATATCAAGACTGCCAAATGCCGACCGCAGCTAAATAAAAATCAACAGAGAATAGTAATGTTGATCTGTCACTATCAGAACATCATTTACTAGCCTAACAACAGTCTCAGCGCTATTCAGAAAGCAGACAGACATGGTTCCACACTTCCTTAAAATGGGCTTAGACTGCACATACCTCACTTTAAATTCCTACTAACACATGGAAGGTTAGAGAAAACTTGATAATTACCACAATTGTTAGTATCAATTGTAGACTTCAGGACTGAAGGTATAAATGCCATCCTTTTTACAAGAGCTGGAAAAGTCCCACGACTTAAGTACTGATGAGTTGTTAAATAACTGGTTCCAGCCACCTATACTAGCTAGAGCCAATTGAGGTGGACAAGGGTCCAAAGAGCTGGTGACTGAATACATTCCTAAAACCAGGGTCAAGACTTCAATGCAATCAAGTAGATTAAACTTAATCCACTGCCAAAGAACACAGTCATGATGAACTCTGACATTCCACTCCTGGAGATTATCATGGCAGAAGAAATAGACCTCAGAGAAACAAGCTTGGTCACAAAGAACCAAGCAACCAACTCACATGATTTAGACAAGTAGTAAGACAAGATGGATCACTCAAAGCCTGTCAACTAATCACAACAGCATGCCCATTTGACTTCTTGTAGTATTGAGCTCCCTGTACAGAAATGCTGTCTTTTTATAAGAGACTTCTGGACAGAAAGCATAAACATAATTTCCATGATGCCAGTTAACTGCCATATATGCTCAAACCTATAATCCATCCTCTTAAGTTCGTGAAGAGTAGTACAAAACCAATGCTCACACAGAGCAAGGTGAAGAGGGGGCAAAAATACATTAGAACACAATCTCTCATTTCCATTATGGGCTCCATTTCAGCAGTTCAAGACTTGGGGCTGAAACTGGAGTTAGCTAACTGTAAAACAAACTAGAAGATGACTGAAGAAGAAACTGATTCCATTAGTTAACATACCAGGATGGAATACTAAATCTAAAGTATGTCCTAAATGATGGATTGTAGAGGTACCAAAAGTACCATCCCAACAGGTTTACATGAATAATACCAATTCAGCATCATAAAGCAAGTTAGAGATGATCCCTCCTTGTTTTGGACATACGGATTACTAGAATAGGGTGCTCTAAAAGAACTAGTGCACACCAGGTCCTTGGAACCTGAATGGAATATTTATTAAAAACTTAGGTTACATTGAAGAAAAACAGTATATGAGGTACTGTGAGCAGCTTTAGTATAGGGTGATGCCTGGCACACAAGACAGGAACTGACCTCCTGTGAGTATTGGCCATATACCTCTGATTCCGTGCCATGTCTTATTTTAATATATGGTTTCTTTGACAAGCCTAGGCAAAAAGGGTGGAGCACCACAATAAGGCTCTAAATAGTCAATGCTATTCTAGGTCATATAATAAAAATAGATAAGTATAAAAATATAAAAGCAATCCAAGGAGGCACTGTGGAGATTGAGCAGAATGACTATGTACTAAGAATTAGTAAAAAAATTTTTTAGCATTGCATCTTGCAGTTTGGTTTAAAAAAATGAGAGAATTGATATACAAGTGTCTCAAGGTACATTTAGTAGCGCGGACAGAGATTTATAAAGCTGTATACAGCAGGCATTGGAACTTATATTAAAGAAGCTTGAGAGGCTTATGGCAGATGTGACAGTAGTGCGGGCAGAAGTGCAGGCTGTGCCAAGAGATTTGGAACAGATGAAGAAGGCAAACTAGACACACACTAAATATGAAAGGCACAGAAAGCAGGTCAGTTACTTAAATGAGGAGTCTTTTGATAGTAAACTAGAACAACAGGGTTGGAAGAGGAAAGGGAAGCTAAAACATGACAGCTTTCACCGAAAGTTGGATTGTTGAACTAAGTAAGAACCAATCTCATTTAATCCATGAAGTAGACACAACACACATGCACACACACTGCACCCGTCCCCCACCCCCAAGCCAGTAAGCATGGACATGGGATGACTGTGTCAAACTCCACTATTTTACTCAAAAGAATGTTTGTCAAACAGCTATAACAAATTGGACAGCCCAGGTGTAAAATATATCATTAATGGAGGTGTGGAGCTACTAGGAGTCTCCAGAGACGTGTGCAGCTGTTTCCAGTGGTCGTCAGCATGTAAATGGCAAGTATTCTAGTATACTGTTTGTGCTGTGGAAAGGCAGTAGTTATATGTGCAGATACCATCAAATGTTACTATAATGTAATACTGGGCAAGTAGAATGGACAAGGATGGGAGGGTAGGAGGATGTGGGTCCAGCAGATTACAAAGAGCTAGTACTGATGGAACAGAGGGATGATGGGTCAAGAAATATACCTAAAAGGAGAAGAAAACAGCTGACACATAAGAAGTTGGGGAAGAGAAGGTAAGAAGTTGGGGAAGAGAAGGTAAGAACTCTCCAGAGTAGCACAGGATTTACAAAATAATCTCTAAAAGACAGTGGTAAAACTGAAACTTGCTGGATAAGTTTTCGTCCCAGGATCTGTACTCAAGAACAGTATAAAATGTACTGTCTGAAGATGGTTCAGTAATGAAAAAGCATGGCAGTGGACCTATGCAAGAGAGTGAAAAGAACTGAGATTATTATTGCCGACAGAGTGAGAGGAGCTGTTCTGAGAGTTTAACATGAGGGGATATGATCCCTCACAGGGTATCATCCCTAAACTTTGTATAAAGAAAGAGATGAACTGAGTGGACAATATATATTGCAGGATGTGTAACAGACACCGTCTCTGAGTATGAATGACAGAAGGTTATACATAAACTGTACTGGCTATACAGTTGCTCCACAACTTACAGTATGGCATGAGTAGAGATTCTGGGAAACTGATGGTGGAAGGGAAAAAAACAGGCAGAATGGAGAGGTATGTAACAGTAAGGAAGTTAGGGGTTTTGGGGGTTAGGAAACAGGGCAGTGAGATGGCCGAAGGAAGAATGCATTAGTAAGAGTAGGTTTGCCTCGTTAGATGACAGACAGGGGACACAGTAGGGATGCATATGCAAGGGAATAGTAGGATAAGAGACGGATATGGCTAGACTGAGGTAGGGGCACTCAGGGGATGCAACAGCTGAGTCCACGGCCCAGGAATCATTATATGAGCCTTTAGGTCTCTACTACTGTTAGGAGGCAAGTATAGATGGACGTGTAGACTATACCCATGTGCTGGATCAGCTACATTCTCTAGATATGAGGGAGATACTATGTAGTGGATAGTATGGGAGGTACAGGAGTTTCCTTATTGTTATTTGGAGTATGAGGGTATTAATTCACCTGTTAAATAGGATATGGGTACAGTGAAGCTTTGTAGGGAAATGGTATAGTTAGTGTTTCCACAAGAATTAAAACTAAGAAAGAGAAAACTGTTAAGCTTAAAAAAGGTTTATAGGTGGATAAAACAGTAAAACAGGATTGAGCCAAAAGGGGTAGAATGGATTAAGAATTTTAGGGAGAGACAGGGTAGGATGGGAAACTAATGTAGCTGAGAAAAAAAAAGAGAAGGTAAATGAATGACAGTGAGATGTGAAAACTGAAGGAAAGGGAATGATACTGGATAGTGGGGTGACTTTAATTTTGTTATGAAGCATAGGTTAGATATTACAATCGAGTTTTTCAAGAAATATCAAATGAGTATGTAAAAAGAGATGCAGGACGTGGGAATGGTGGATGTATGGAAGCAGACATGTGAAAAGTGGTTACAGTTTACATTTTTAATGACTGGCAGAAAGCACACAAAGACTGGAAATGATTTTTCTGGATAAGTTGTCATAAGGAGAGGTAGCAGCACTGGATATATTGGAGAGGGCAGTCTCTAATATTCCTACAATAGTCGTAGAGTGCATGGTGGGAAGATGGAGAAGAAAGAGGGTAGAGATTGAAAATGGGGAAGAGGCAAGGATCTGGCCAACTGAGACAGCTGAAAAGTATGAAAGGGGAGGTGGTTAGTCACAAGTGGAAGAAAATGTTTTTAGGAATAAGATAGTATGAAGCAATAAGGCAGCAAAAAGAGGAAAACTTTTGGGAGAATCAAGGGTAAAGAATACGCTAAGAAAGGACAGAGTTATAGAAGAGGTAAAGAGGCTGTGACAACTGCAAAGTGGTTTTGAGGGGGAGAATTTAGGCA
Organism: Protopterus annectens; assembly: GCF_019279795.1. NCBI lineage: Eukaryota > Metazoa > Chordata > Ceratodontiformes > Protopteridae > Protopterus > Protopterus annectens. The sequence continues at coordinate 1,534,745,008 of NC_056743.1, read as the reverse complement.
AAATGGAGAAGACAGTGAGCCTGAAGGACATTCCAAATTGAAATGCAGGTTGAAAGGAGGAGGATGAAGGTACATGTAGATTTAAAATTATGAGCTTGGAGATTGAAGGATGAGAGAAGGGTTTGGATCATGATGATTTAAGGGTTACAGGAGATGTAGAACTGATGAAATAAGGAATGTGTTAAGTTTAGTGTAGAGTTAAATGGCAGAAAAGGGAGCATGGGTAGAATGTTTAGAGAATGTATGGGCCCAAATTCAGTGTTGGGAGATTTTCCAGGAGCTGAACAAAGAAGTGCAAGTACAAGTGATTGGAGCTATTAGGGAAATTAAAGGGACAGCAAGGGGACCCAATAGTTAGGGGACCCACAGACTCCTTTAAAATGATAGCCGTCAAAGCAGTCAGGAAGATGACAGCAGTATTTAACAGAATAATGCAACATAATGCAACATAATGCCGAGTGCCAGCAGAAAGAAAAAAAAAAGATCATAAATCCCAGAGAACAGCAAATCCTGAATATTACTCTTCTCCTTTAAACTTCTTATTTGCTGGGTCAAGCCCTCTGCACCGCCACATCCCTGAATTTATACGCACAACTCTGAGGCTGCCAAACCTCGAAGAAAAGGGAACATTCCAAGAAATGGCCACCTTTAACTTGGTATATGTAGGTCATCTTTTTCAGCGGTTCAGTCTCTGTGTTTTGGGACTCACTCTAGCGGGTCCTGTCTTACAATATTCACACTTTATAAGTATTTTTTATTAAATTATTATTATTACTATTATTATGATGCTCAAAAGTTGCTTAATTTTTATGTTAGTTAAGGCTAGAAACAGCCAAATGCTGACTCTAAGCAAGAGCTCTTACTCTTTTCCAACTGACCCACAGCCTTTCATCTTCAATCAGATTCCATCCAATCAGTTCTGGTTTGTTAATAAAGTGATCCGTGGCTACCAATCATAAGTGAAAAGCTAACCTATGGCATTTGTGTGTCCCTTTCTTCTATTGCTGAAATGCTAATTATGCTAAGCTCTGAGGGTATAAAAATAGTGCTCTAAATCTAAAACCTTACATCTCCTGAAGCTCAATTTGGGGAAAAATCTTATCCACAATAGCAATTTTCTAGCTTAAAGAAAAACATATTTGAAGTGTATTATTTCATGACTGATGCTACCACAGCAAGAGATTCTGCTACTCCAACCATTCAAGACATTCTGATAACAGAAAGAAGATATTTGTTTATAGCTTTAGATATCAAGTCTAGAAGTGATAATGTGAGTCATTCCTATAAATTTCCTCTTTTAGAAATTGTAACGTAAGAAAAGGAGAAGGTGCATGTGATTCCTGACTGGGATACCATCTCCACTTGCTTCACGTTTCTGGAAAACTACATATCATCCATGTTCTCTTTCTGTTTTTTCTCTGTTTCTGGAAGGCCCCTGTCTGTGTTTCTCTTTCTCTCACTTTCTTTATCTAGTTCCTTACTGGATTTTTCCTTTCTAGTGAGTTACTCGGAACATTCTTGTAGCTGAGTTTTTTATTTGTTTTTTATTTCCCTTTTTAACAGCAACTTTAATATCTGCTTACTTAACCACCATAGTTGTTCAAACTTGTCCATAAGATAGGCTACCAGCACTTGAGTCCCTTGGTTCTGGTCGCCAATTTGGACTTTTTACAAAGTTCACAAACAAATGTATTGTGATCAACTCCCAAATTAAGTACTATGTATGGACATTTTTAGGGGCAGATACCATATATAGGCAAACAGCTTTAATGATAATAAACTAACTACAAGATTAGAATTTCATGTGGTATTTCCTTACTTATAGAGAAATTAGTTTGAATATAAAGCTACTGGAGATTAGGCCAATGTCTAAAGCTTATTTGTTGTTCACTAAGCCTCTTGACATAACACGGTGTTAAATAATGCAAAAACATCTGCCCAAACGGAAGGAATATATCTGCAAAACTGAAGGACAAACATTACCAACAAGAATCTCTGTGGTTAGAAGTACAGAAGAGTAATTATTAGCAAAAAATGTCATAAACTGCACTCTCTTGTAATTCTTGCACCTCCAGAAATTTGGCTAAAACAGGATGCTTTTAGATGCAGAAATCTGATGTATTCCTTACTGCAAATACATTAGCTAAACTGTCCAAACAGGTACACTGTGCTAAATGCCTGTGTGTTATTGCGAAAGAACTTACAAATGTACTTAACTCCTTTAAATTTCTTGAAGAAATGAATAAACAGGAACACTTAAGACATAATTTCAATAATTATTCCCAACTCAGAAATTATTTGCCATTTATTATACAGCTATTTTCTGTAAGTGCATTTGTGCCTATAGAAAGTACAGATGCTTGTGTTACTGAGTTGAAAACTGTGGATGTTGTGAAGTGAATGATTCACTAATAAAACAGAGAGCAATCTGTGTACTAAAATGATAAAACAAAAGTACGCTTTTAATATAAATAGACCACTTTATTCAAGCAAAAGCTATAATGGTGCAAACAAATAAACTTACTTGTACATATTTAAAAGAATTAAGTGAGAAAAGATGTGTACAAAATAAAATGCAAGTAAAATAATAATAATAATAATAGCAATAATAGTAATAATAAATAATAATAATAATAATACAAAGATAAAAAATAAGGACAGGATATGTTGTCACCCGGCAGCATGAACCTTGGCTCTAGGTAATTGTTACTGTTGAAGTGACATTCAGAACCCATTTGCAAATACGGGAAAAAGAGGCTGTAGATGGATGGTTGGGCATTGTAAATACAATGAAGATGAAAAGGAGTATCGAGGTGCAATGTATTGTAACAAAGACAGAGTCTACAGAACAAAAAAGAGAATTTCTACCACATATGAAAAGAAATACCACAAATGTAACTATCCAGACATTCCATTGTTATAACATCCTTCATAAACAAGCTAATATCCATGGCACACACTTACTCATTACCTGGTGCATCTGCCTTGGCACTTCATATACGTTTCCAAATTGTACAACTCCTGTAAGACTTCAAGGACATGTTTTATTAAGGGTGATTACTCTTTCCATTTTTCAGCAATTGCTTTTAAACAGCCAGCAGAAATAAATCTAACAAAGATTTGCTTGCATGATCCAAATCACCTCTTCCAGCAGAGATTTCAGAATAATCCAGGATCCAGGAAGGTGATGTGAGTTGAGTGATTTGTCACACCCAACACAACTTACACCATAAATTTTGATAATTAACAGCCCCTAAAAAGCCACGCCCAAAAAAAAAAAAAACTAAACTATCAATCTTTAGCATCCTGGGCTGATTTCAAAGAACTATATGAAAGTCATCTCATCTATCGGTAAAAAAGTATAAAAATATGAAAGAGTTGAGTTTGACAGGAACTACTATATTACTATGAATGAATGCACTGCTATGACGCGGGGGACGTCAAAACACTTTCTTACAAAAGCAATGAATGCACAGGTTTGGCTTTATTAGCCTACTTGTTTTACACTTATTTTTTTAACAATGGTTGTTATGTTATATCATATCTCTACTGATTTGTTCTGATGGCATTGAAATGTGCTTCTTGGCAGTCTTGACTTGAAGATATATGCAATGCCAAGGGTAAATGCAATGATAGCTTCAGGTTTATTTTCTTCTATTTCTTTCCTACATTCTTTTGTTCTTATTCACAAAATCTCTACCTTCCAAGATCAAAATCCAAAATCCAAGATCAATTTTTCCATGTGTCATGTTCTCATTCTTCACAAACTGCTGATTTCAACATTTTGTTGAAATTTTAAATTGTTATAGTAATATAGCCTTAGGATCTAACACATATCAATATTTCAATATTTCCATGCCAATAACTTTTATACCTCAAAAAGTTGCTCCCAATCAGTAATAGAGTAAATAAGTAAAAAATAAAATATCATAAAATAACACTAATGTGGTTTCAACTTTAACTTTGGTCCTCCAAGCTGGTCCTCCACCAGTTCCTTAATAATCCCAGAAGGTTACTTAAAGAAGCTCAAAGAAAGTTAAAAAAAAAAAAAAAAAAAAAAAGTACTTTGTGGAATTTAAAGACACATCTCCTTAACCTCCCTATACAGAAACATGGTTCTCCTGTGTTTTACTGAGTGTACGTTTGCTCGACAAACGCATGGATCACATTTAGTGTCGACTGTACAAATGGCCAAAGGGTGGACATGCCTATGGTATGGAATGTTGAAACAGGTAATTGGGGTTGAGGTGTGTATAAGTGATTGTGTGTGTGCATGTGTGTTTGTGTGTGTATGTGAGTTAGGGTTAGGGTCAGAAATGAGTGAAAGGTGGGTGTTGTGCGTTTGTGTGTGAGTTTGCGTATTTTAGGGTAAAGGTAAGAGTTTGGTTAGGGGATAGATATAGCATTGTTTGTGTGTGCTTGCAAATGTTTGTATGTCTGAGTTTGTCTTGTGTACTGGCTGTGTTACAGGAAGGTTCTAATGATGTTAAGGAGTAAGGTTAGTGTTGAACTCCATGCCCTCTTTAGTAATGGGCGCTAACCCTAACTGCATGCTGCTCCCTCCCCCAACCCCTCCCCAACACTTTAATGTTATTCAAACCTTCCCATAACACTGCTACTACTCAGGCAAATTTGAGACTAATGTTATGGGGGGGTTAGTTTCCATATTGGGAGGAAATAGTTTTCCGCTCTGGATCTTATTGTTTTTCATTTTTTTTTTGGGGGTATTGTGTATGACAAAACTTATTTCGTTGGTTTTTACATTTGACATTAGGGTGGTTCAATCATACACAGCAGACCCACACACACACATGTACACACGGATCTACTTTGAGATTTCGAATTCCCAAAACATCAAACAACAGTTTCCCAAGATGAAAATTGTGAACTGTTAAAACACTGAACTATGAATTTTAACCAGGGCAAATAAATACCTGCCCAGACATCAAAAAGCACACACCACGCTACATAAAAACCACCTAGGTGGGGGGGGGCTTGCCCCCCCTATATATATATATATATATATATATATATATATATATACACACATACAAAGTCTGTGATTGCAATACAGTGTAGAACAGGCACGTTGGGTAAGTGCTTACTTGCCCTAGTTAAAATTCGTAGTTTAGTGTTTTTAACAGTTTGCAATTTTTGTCTCGTGAAACTTTTGTTCGATGTTTTGGGAATTCAAAATATCACAGTAGATCTGTATATATATATATATATATATATATATATATATATATATATATATATATATATATATATATATACATATACACACACACACACATATATATATATATATACATATATACACACACATATATATATATATATATATATATACACACACATATATATATATATATATATATATACACGTGAAAAGAATGTGAAGATTATCTGCAAAGATGTTAAGAAAAAAATCTAAGATGAGCTGCTTACCATAATGCACAACAACTGAATTCTCAGCTTCCCTACTCCCCATTCAGAATGAAGAGTTAGAAATTCCCAGTTCACTCCTGGTTTAATCCACGACCAAAGGAATTCAGAAGACATCTTCAGTTTAGCAGAAATCTGATCTAGGAGTAGGATTTTTCAAGATGCCTGCACACTGATTAACAGCTTAATTTCAGCTCTCCCATTATGAAAAAATAAACTGAAAGATAAGGGCCAGGAACTCTTGTCACTTTTGGTATATTCAGTCACTAGCTAATAAGTACACTTCCTGGATGCCAGCAAAGAAGAAAAAAAAATAGAAAAGGTGAAGAGAAAATACTGACTGGGAAGAATCATGCTGCTGTTCAGCAAAAACCAGTTCAAGTTCCAGCTTTGGTGCAAGACAAAACTTCCAGTAATCTAGAGGAAAAATAAGTCAAATGTGGTCAGAGCTGATTAAAATAAACAAAACACTGAAGGAATATATCAACTCAAATAACAAAAGGCTGGAAAAAATGGAAGAAGCTTTACACAAATATTCAGATGACCTGATAAAACTGCAAAAATCAGAGGCTGAAATGAAGAAAAGGCTTGTTACGTATGAGAACTGATCAAGAAGAGATGTTTCAAAAAATGGTAGAATTAGAAGACAGAGCATGTTGAGAAAATCTGAGATTCTCTGCTGTACCAGAGAAACTAGACGGAACAGAACTATATTAATTTTATGAAGGCACAAATAAGCAACTGGACTGGAATTATACAGCAGGAACTGTAAACTGAAATGGCACACCACATGTAAGCTGCAAATCTGGCCATGAGAAAGCAGCCAATACCTGTATTAGTAATGATGCAAACCTAGCAGAAAGAGATGATCCTGACAAAACTGTGGCTAACGGGCAGAGTATTAAAAGTTAGAGACAGTAAAGTGCTTGAGAAAAAGGATTATTCACGGCATACAAGGCAGAAGAGAAATAAAATTTATTTCAGCAATCAGCAAATGTCAAGAGGTAAGTGTGACATTCAAACTGCTGTACCCAACTGTCTTCAGAATATTTTTTCCTGGAGAATCAAAGTCATTTTTGATGCAGAACAGGCTAAGCAGGAAACACAAAAGTTTCTCCAACAAAAAGTGCGTCATCAAGCAGAAGTGGACTCTGCTTCTCATTCTTTGATAATAAAAAGACATGCATCTGGAGTATTTCTCCCCGGGCCATTGGCTTTGTTTCAAGTCAGATTTTTCCAGTAAACAAATGTTAAATAAAATAAAATAAAACACACGGAGATACTTTGCCAGTGAAATCTTTTCCACTGTTCCAAAGGAAAATGCTTGAGAGAAGAGAAAAGCACAGGAATTGTGAGTACCTTGGAACTAAACCAGAATCTGGAGTTGGGAGATGGAGATGAACAGGAGAAAGAACAGCAACATGAAAATTAGAGAAAAAATGCAAAACTGCATATCGTGCATTTCGCCAAATAGATCACAAATTTAGAATTGCAATTACCTTGTTGAAACCTGATTCTGGTTTTACTAATATTATTTAATGTGATCCCTTTGTCTCCTTTATATCCTCTGGGATGGAAGTCGGGAACAGTTTTATGGAATATTTGAATCACAGTAATGATTATCTCAGGTTCACTTATTCTAGTAGTAGTGAAGGCATAGCATACTTGGACACTTATATTTCCAACGGAGACAAAGGTTTCAAGTCTCGTATCCATAGAAAAAATACATTTTCTAATGAGCATTTAGAATATACTAGAAACCACCCTAGAAAACTGTTACACAACATATATAAAGGACAATGCATTAGAGCGGTGAGAATGACATCAGAATATGCAGATATGATAGAAAAATAGATTTTATTACAGATCTGTTTAAAGAAAGGGGTTATTGTAAGACCATGATGAAAGATGTGAGAAAATACATTATAAAGGAATGGGGACACAAATATACCCCATTATTGGGAGCAAATAGGAAGGATGTTACACCCAAAGGAGCAGAACTGGTGAATTCTACTAATGCTGCATTTCACCGAGCATGCATTTTAGAATATGGACCATTTACTAACAAGGTCAAGAACATTATGATCAACAATTGTAATGTTATGACGGTTGATCAAGAAATAGTGAATATTACAGGTCCTATGCCTTTGTTTGTGTATAAAATGGGCTGCAATATTAAAATGTACTTGGAACAAGTGACAGTAAAGAAAAATTTAGATTATTGCAAGAAGCATACCAAAAAATGTGGTTGTTGTAATCAATATCATGCAATAATGGAAGATGAAGGGATCACATTAAATAATATTAATAAAACCAGAATCAGGTTTCGACAAGGTAATTGCAATTCTAGATTTGTGATCTATTTGGCGAAATGCATGATATGCTCAGGATATTACATAGGAAAAACTGAGAGAAGTTTCAGAAAACGTATTTATGACCACCTATACAGTATCAGGAGAAAGGACATAAACAATGCCCTTTACAGACACATTGAGACAATCACAGTTTTAAATTTGCTATTTTGGAAAACTTTACAATAGACCCTAGAGGAGGTAACCACAAGGCCACCTTAGGGTATAAAGAAGTATGGTGGCAATTATTTACAGATGCATCTACCTCACCGGGTCTTGATGATCATATACCTATCAAACCTTTATTAGTAAGGAAGCAATCAATGCACACCTAACAGTATTTCAATTATTAAATATGGAAAAAACCTTGCTATTAGTGAATAGAATAATATTTGTGCAATAGTAATGTTTTTTTCATTGTAAAGTTTTTTGTTGTGAAGTTTTTTTCCTATTCGTAAAAGAGATACTGGTAACAATGGAACAAACACTGTTTGATGCACTGAATGATTTTGTACATGGATTTGGGTTCAGCACACAAGCACTTTAATTCAGTGAACAATTAAAAATATTCAGCGAATAGTCAAAGGGTACATTTACAGCATGCCTTTTGTGAAGTGTATTGATTTGTGCATTTTATAATAATATTTTAATAATGTTTGTTTTTAACATTTTAAAGTATTTTTGCATAGGAACGCATTTATGTATTAGGGTACAACAGTTTATAGACATGTAATTTTGGTGCACTTATCACTTTAAGAAAACATGTACTATTCAGCTGGCACCAAAATGAAGTATTTAAACTGTAACAAAAATGTAATTAGATGTTCTGATGAAGCCCACATTAGGTGGGTGAAAGCGCTTAACAATTAAAAGGAGATTTTTTTATGCCAATGTTTTGTGCTGTCTGCAATTGTTGGTGGTTTTGATTTCGAGTGGGTTCATCACCTCAGCAGTCCGTGGACTGGCATTCTTGTAGCAACATTTTTGGTGACATTTGTATACTGAACGCTTCGTTGGTTCTGAATATTGGGCATTGCTGTGTTCATTCCTTGTGCTTGGTTCCAGGTACAGAATCTTTTCCATTTATCAGCATAAGATTTTCTAGTACTAGGCCTTCTAGCCTCCAAAATTACATCTATCACAGGTTTGCTGAGTGATGTAACTGGTGAAATTAGTTGATTAGCCATGCTGCAAGATTCAGAGCTTGGAGCTGAGTGTGCAGAATTTGATAGTTCTGCTGAGACAGTAGATAAGGTGTCTGAGGCAGGTACCATGGAGGAAGGTGTGACATATTGCGTAGGAGCGGGTATCAATGCTGGTGAGGCCAGTCTGGAGCAATCAGAATCAGTTTTGTTTTTTCTCGTCTAACTTTTAGTAAGACCTTGGAGAGCAGAGGCAGAGGGGGAAAGGCATAGACTGATAGGTTTTTCCAGCTGAAGGATAGAGCATCCACTTTACAAGCTTTTTTGTGATGAATTCTTGTGCAGAATTTGTCCAACTGATAGTTTTTGGGTGAGGCAAAAAGATCTGTCTGGGCTCCCCCATTTGCATGTCAACATGCTAAAGATTTGTGGATCCAATTTCCATTTGTGTGGGTCCATAAGATTTCTGCTTAGTTTGTCTGCCAGAGTATTTTGCTTTCCTGGCAGGAATTGAACTTGTAGATGTATTTGGTAAGTCAAGGCCATGTTCCAAAAAGCCATGGTAGTCTGCAAAGGGGGTAGGAATGGGTACCCCCCTGCTTGTTTATGCACCACATGACTGTGGAGTTGTCCGTCTTTATCAGCAGTTGTCCTGGATGAAGATAGTCCTTGAAGGCTGTCAGAGCATTCTGTACAGCTAGCATCTCTTTCTGGTTGATATGTAGGTGCATTTGATTCACCCTGAATGCATCTTCCTGCCAGATGTGCCCCCCCAAGCATAATCTGATGCGTCTGTAGTCAAGGTTTGGGTGGCAGGGGGTGGAATGAATGACAGTCCCTTGTTTTGGTGACAGGCCTCTGCCCACCATAGGAACTCTTGCTGCAGCAGGGAATGATAGGAATCATTATTTCCAGGCTGTGACAATGTTGATTCCATAAGCTTTTTAGGTACCATTGAAGTTTCCTCATATGCAGTCTTGCATATGGAATTAGTAGAATGCAGGAAGCCATGAACCCCAAGGCCTGCAGAATTTGTCTAGCAGATAGCTGGGTTTTTGTGGCCACTTGTTTGAAGTAAGTCATCAATTGAATTTGTTTTTCTGGCGTGAGGTAAGTCATCTGGGCAGTTGTATTCAAGCTTGCACCCAGGAATGTAATTATTTGTGGGGGTACCAGTTGTGATTTCTTTTCGTTTATGGTGTACCCTAGACAAGTTAGAAGCCTTTTTACAAATGCCAGACACTGCAGAAGTGTGTCCTTGTTTTCTTCCTGAATTAGACAATCGTCCAGGTAAGGATAAATTTGAATGTTTCTTTGTCTGCTAAATGCAATTACTGGTGCCAGGCACTTTGTGAAGACCCTGGGCACAGTAGATAAGCCAAAGGGCAGTGCAGAGAACTGGTAATGCAAATAGCCTGCTTTGAAGCGGAGGTATCTTCTGCAAGATTCCCTGATTGGGATATGCAGGTAAGCCTCTTTTAAGTCTAGAGTTACCAACCAGGCATCCTTGCCTAGCATAGGCAGTAACTGTTGTAGAGTCAGCATCTTGAATTTTGGAATGTCCAGAAATGTATTTAGAATGGATAAGTCCAGAATTGCACACCATAATTTGTCTTTTCTGGGTACCAGGAAAATTCTTGAATAAAAACCTTGTCCCTTTTCCTTTTCTGGTACTGGTTGAATAGCCCCCATATTCATGAGGGACATAACTTGTTTCTGGGCCTCTGCCCACTGCTTTGGAGGCAGATCTGGCCATTCGTTTGGGATTGGCAACGTGTGGAAATGAAATCTGTATCCCTGGGATACTATATTTAAAACCCACTTGTCCTGGGTTATTAGATGCCAATTTCGTGCATGAAGTGCCCGTTTTCCCCCCAAAGTGCTTGGTGATGGCAGAGGGAAGTCATTGAGACTGTTTACCGTAGGGAGGTGCTTTGTTACTTCCAGATTTGGAGGTGGAGGCACCCCATTGTTTTCTTCTGTAAGTTCCTTGTGACTGAAACCTGGAGCTTTTGTAGTGTCTGGGTTTGACCTGAGCAGCTCTGGTGGGAACTGGAAAGGACCAATTCTTAGTAGGCCAGTGCCTACTGAACCTGGGCGGCTGCACTTGTAGGAAATCTTTTACAGTTTGCATAGATTTAGCTTTATCTTCCATCTTTTTCAAAACGTCTGCCTTATTACCAAACAGACTGTCCTGTTGTAAAGGAGCATCCAACAATTTTGCTTTAACATGATCAGGCAGATTTTGCTCCTTGAGCCAAGCATGCCTTCTTATCACAGATCCAGTTACAGCGGCCCTGCAAGAGGCCTCCAAGGAATCAAAACCACATTGCAAAGTATGCTTTCCAACTTGTTCAGCTGAATGCAATAAATCCTGAAACACTATTTTCCACACAGTCAGAAATCAACATCATTTTCTGTTTAAGCCCATGACATGCTGCTGATATTTAAGCACATGAAACTGACAGTTTAAAGCCCTGATTGCCAAGGTTGCAGATGTGTAAACCTTCTTACCCCATCTATCCAGCACCCTGGAGTCTCTATCAGAAAAGGTAGGATTTTTAGCAGTAGAGGCCTTAACGCCCTTGGGACCCGGAGAAATGGTTTCAGGGTCAGCAGTAGGGTTTTTAAAAAGGAATTTGTGGGAGTCAGGAACCCTGTAATATCTGTCTGGCTTACTGGCAGCCAGAGGCAGGGAATCAGGAGCCATGCTGATTCTGAGAAAACATCATCAACAGTGTCTAGAACAGGAGGTATAGCCAGAGGCCTATGCTGAGGAAGAAGAAGGAAATCCCTAAGCCTCTTTTTAGATTCTGAGAAATCCTGACTCTCCCAGTGAAAGTGTTCCCTTAAGGTATGCAAAGTCTCTCCAAAAGAAAACTCCTCATGAGGAGATGCAGAAGGGATGGGTTCTTCTGCATCAGAGTCCTCATAAGGTGGGATAGATAATTCCTGATCAGAAAAGGAATCAGAAGAAATAGAAACCTGATCTGATGATTCATAGTCAGTGCCTTGCCTAGGCCTCTTAGCAGGAGGGGGATGGGAACCCCTGATCAAGGTAATTAAATCCTCAGCCATTTTGATAATTTGTTTTTTAAGCATAGGAGCCTGTGCACATGGCCCAAGCATCGTTTTTTTAGACATAGAAGTTGATTTTGGCCTAGGTTTTGAAGATGGCGTCGGTTTAATATACAAATCTTTAGGCCTGAAAACACCCTCAGAAGCCGATGCCTGCTTAGCACCTCCGGACCCATCTACGGTAGAGACTTCCACGGGTTCAATACTTAAAGTGTCTCGCGGCATACCAGACTCTGAATGGGTCTCAGTAGAGGCCTGCGAATCAAATGTATCGGGTATAAGGGGCTGCGAAAGCACCTCACTGAGTACCGGCGAACTGGCGACTGGCTTAGGAGAAGCTTCGTTGTCGGTTTTGGACCTCAACGGTCTATCTCTGTCTTTTTCTTTGTGTTTTTTGTGTATTCCGGTAGTCAGATTGCTAACCGATGACATTTCTGGATAGTTAAATCTTGAGCCAAAATATTTAGATGCAAAAATATACCGGCGCTTAATAGTGCGTTGATTAAATTTAGCACAAAACGTTGTGGTCAGGGCCTAGGCAAGGAATGCAGTACAAATGAAAATCCTTATGAGGTATTTGCTTCCCACAAGTAATACAATTATTAACTTTTACTGACATCGGTAAGGAGCAAGAAAAAGTTTCTCCAATGGGGTACTTAGCTTTAGGTTGAAGACTTTAGTTCTGAAACTCGAAAATGAAAATTTCAGGAGTCGGCCAACTGGCACTTGCGACCTGCTTCTGCTTTGGGCACCGCGCGGCAAGAAAGACCGATGAAAATAACGTCGGCTGCATGTTTTATACCCCTGGCGACCTGACGTCATGGAAGAAGGGACAGTAACTGACGCAGGACCCAAGACTTTGTTAATCAGGCCGACTGAGGGCAACCTGCCAGCAGATTACCCAAATGTAATGACTGCAACAGTGAAACACAAATAACATCAGTACTACAAATTAACCTGCCAAACATTAGTGGGTGCATGTATCACAAAAGCTGGAAAAAGGCATTTAAAAAAGCAGTCATATAAAACAGGTGGGAATAATGACTTCTTATCATAACAGCAAAATGTTCCATATTATCCTGGAATGTGAATAGTCTCAGAGGTATAGGCAAAAAGAAAAGAAAACCTAATTGTATAAAAAACTTAACTGTATTAAGAAATGTAGAGTGCAAAAAGCAATGCTATAGGAGAAGCATTTGAAAGAAATGAACATGTGAATTTGATAAAGAAAGGATTTCAGGATGGATATTCCGCAGAATATCAGGGTCAAAGGAAAATATAAGTACTTATATTAAATGTTAGAAGAGCTCATTAATGACAGAAGATGGGGAAAAAAGATAATGGCACATTTGTTGCAGTAAGAGGTTACTGGCAAGGGATGAGGATTACACTGACAGGTATTTATATTCCACCTAAAACTGATATTTTGGAGCTTAAAATTTGAGAGAAATAATCAGCATTCAGCAGAGACCATTACTTATAGATGGAGATTGGAACTTGACTTGCAACAATGAGGATGTATCTGGGAACCTAGAAAGGAAAATATAACAAAAGAGGGTAGATTTCTGAAAAATAATTATGAAAAAAATTGGAATGGAAGACGTGAATTCAGTGGCAGGAACTCGGACAGAATTGACATATCTCCCAAGGTACAATAACTGGGCAACACTACACAGAAATTATATTTCAGAGGAACATGTGCATTTAATTGAGAGCTTTGACACATGTTCAATAACTACTTCAAATCATGTGCCAGTAATTACTAATATGAAAGTGCAGGGTAATAAGGTAAAGAGGAGACAATGGCACTTCTCCACCTACCTGTAAAATGAGAGGAATTTAAGGAATGGATAGTGGAAATTATTCAGGAGTTATTATGAAAAACAGAAAGCACTCTATGAGTTACAGCTAGTGATTGGGATAAAATGAAAGTGGGGTTTAAAATAGGGTAGAAATAAAAGAAAAGGTGACATGGTTAAGAAGTAACAAGAATAATTTAGAGAGGCTGATAAAAAAAAGTATTGCACAACAAGTAGAATATCACAGAACAAGAAGAGATGCAATTGCAGGGTGCTAAAGAGAAAATAAGGCAGCACCTGGTTAAAATGTGTTAGTTTAGAAAGGCTGCTGTTAAAGCAAATGTTTTTTGATAACTCAACAATAAAAACACTTTTGGAAAATCAGCTTAGGAAACAAAGAGAAGAAAAAGTTGTTGTGTTATTACCAAACGTAGGGAGCCCATAACAAGAAAAATAATCATAGATCCTGTAGAGGTATTAGCTATATGACGGAAATTTTATGAAAATATGTATAAAGCAGATACATGGAGAAACCAAAAAAAAAAAAGCACAAATGGAAATATTTATGGAAGATTTAAATATGCAAATGTTAGAGATAGACAAGGCTCAACAATTAACAGTTAAGATTGTAGATCATTGTGTGTATAGCACCTATACAGCCACTGTAGCTAGACAGCACGTGTAAATAAGTGACTGAGCACTTGCAGGATCAGCGTCATTTTGTGTAGTCTGTCAGAGCGAATGCAGTCAAGAATGGAGATGCACATGTGAGTGTGCTTGAAGTAATGAGTCAGTCAAGCTAGGTTGAATACATGCTCCAGTTACAGCTCCTTATGTGCGTATGAAGAATAAACATCTTAAACGCATCACAGTGCCTCAATGTCTCATTTGAATACAAGAGACACACATCATAGTGTCAGAATGGGATCCGAAGTGAAGCACCTTGCAAACAATGAGGTATGAAGTTAGAAGTGGAGGAATATACAGGAGTTAACTCACAAATAGATCAACGGTTATTCAAAGGTACTTAAACTCATTTAAATGATTTTCAGTCACCACTTATTTGGAGTCTGACAACAGAAGGTACTGCAAGATATGCCAGAAGTAAGGCAGTGGATGTATAACTTGTGCCAACACAGCTAGCTGGAATTTTGTAAATAATTATATGTCATTTATATATCAAACTGATTTGTACAGATGCTTGTGTTGAAAATGTATTTGTGAGGTTTGTTTGTGTTTAAATGTATCAACAGTGCATCCAGATGGAATGAAAAGAAATATACATGTATTATTCTGACTGAATAAACTGTATATGTTTTAATAAAGGAACTGGGACAGCAAAGATTAACCAGCTAGCTTTCTTTAAGAAAAATAAGGGAAATGTAAATGAGCTGTTAAACCATTAAAATGGCATCCAGAGTGTTCAATAGGACTGGAGATGGTGGGTCTGGAAGAAGCCTTTGTTCATTAGCTCAGTAAAAAGAGAAGAAGCCCCATGCACTGCCATAAACATTTAGATATGTACTCTAGCTGTCTATGCTAAATTTCTGTCTCAGTTCAAAGAGGAATAGTGTGAGCACCTAGAGTCAGGTGACCAGAAGATGTCATTCTGCAAGCCATCTTGGATATTATATTTTACAGGGAGTAATCTCTGAGGAGGAAGTATTCTGTTTTGGGGAACCTGACTAGAAAGACTGCTCAAGTATTTAATTGTGCCTTGCTCTATCAAGTTATTAGGGAATAGTAATTTTCCTAGATTCAGTTAGGAATACAGTGAAGCTTAGTTTAGATATTGTATTTCTTTATTTGCCTGAGTCTGTCTATCAATGTTATTTTCAATATTTTCTGTGCTTTACTGTGAATATATATTCAGTATTTTCATGGGCTTTTATTATTTATTATTAAATATATTTACAACCTTTATTGTGGCTGGTCCTTGTAGAAAGTATTTAACCTTTGACAGTGCTTATATTTATTTGGTGACACTGTGTGGGTCCAGCTGTCTTGGTGTACTACCTTTTGTATTAGTATTAATATTACACAGTATACTTGGACACCCTTTGTTAAGGGCCTTATAGTAGCTGATTGTGGAGTGTCTGGTGGCAGTGATAACTACCTTAATACTTTGGGCAGAAGGGGACAGAGCAGGTAAATCTGTGCCAGCCATTCCCAGGTGTGTGTGTGTGTGTGTGTGTGTGTGTGTGTGTGTGTGTGTGTGTGTGTGTGTGTGTGTATGTCAGCTACTTGGAGCAGGGACATGAAGTACTTGGCTTACAGAAAGGATGCTGGAGCTCTTGGCTTGGACACTCAGCTGAGGAGCAAACCCTATAGCTGTACCAGTGGGGACCTGGAGGGAGACAGAGAGATCGAGAGTCCGGGCTGAGTGTGTGGTCTGTGTGCTCTTAAGGGAAATTGTGCTTGATGCAGAGGTCAGCATCTGGAAATAATGAGTGCATCCATTTGTATTCCAAGTCCACATCCCTCTCCAGTGTCAATGGTGAGGATTCAGGCTCCTTGATCACTGGCCCAGTGTAGGGATGTCACATGGTGAAGCATCCAAAATGTTTGAAATAATTACAGAGATAAACAAAATGTCTGAAACTGCGACATACTGATATAAGTATTCAAAATAAATAAAAACGTGTTTGGAATAATTTCTGAAATGTCAAAATGCACGAAAGGGCTAAAACAATCGCATTTTTTTGCAATGTACTAATTTTTTGCATTAACTGAAACTTTTCAACGTATCTGAAGTGGCTCGAATGTTCCCAGTGTTTGCAGTGTTAAAGTGAAGTCTTTTCAGAGAGATTGCTGTACATTTGAGCATACTTACAAGTACCTATGCTTATATTGAAATGAATTTTGTTGTTATGGGAGAGGGATTTCTCAGACCTGGACCACTGGTGTTTTATAATAATACTGCTGAGAACTGGCGAGTGTTTGAGCAAGAATATGATATTTTCATACAGGCTGCATTTTCTGACAAAGTGCATGTACTAGAGCATTCATACTTCTTAATTTAGCTGGCTCAGTAGCCATTGAAAGGGAACATTTATTGTGTATGCACCTGCCGTGTATGCAGGGAAGGGGGAGAACCACCATATTGCAATACAGGCTGAACAGTGCATAAAATGTAAATTTAGAAAAATGTGCAACCCTCAAATGAATATTACTATGGAAAGTACTCGAAACTCTCCTTAGCATGTAGAACATCGATGTCTGTGCAGTAACAGAAACGCACTCGAAACTCTCCTTAGCATGGAGAACATCGATATCTGTGCAGTAACAGAAACCTGGTTCAAGGCTCCCGAGAGTACCCCAGCACTACCAGGTTATACCTCATACCATGCTTTTCGGCCCCAAAACTTGGACCGAACCAAAAAAGGAGGGGGAGTATCAATATTCGTCAAAGATACCCACACCTCCAGGTTGGTGGCACAGCACGAAGCATCAGAGACTATCCATGTGCAACTAACAGTGGGTAAAACTGCCTTCCAGTTTATAGCCTGCTACAGACCACCCTCCCAAACCCAGGAACCCCACTCAGCCTTCCTGAGAACACTGGAAAATATGAAGGTCTCTCCAAACACCATTATATTGGACAACTTCAACTACCCAATCATAGACTGGGAGCATTACTCTAGCTCCAACACCCTAGCTGAAAGGTTCCTAGAATTTATAAACTCAAATGCTATGGAACAACTTGTTACCACTCCCACAAGAGGGGAAAACATACTGGACCTGATCATCACCAACATGGGGACTCTATGCTCCAGACCAGAAGTGTATCCCTCATTGGTAAGATCAGACCATAAACTAATCTCACTGGATATTCACATCCCGACTCCACCCCCTGCCCTGAAAACCACAGTGAAAAACTTCTCTAATGCAAATTTCACACTCCTCAAAACCGAGGTGGCATCCTTCAAAGCCCCGGGCCTGTGGAAAATGCAGCCCAGACTGCAGAATCCTTTATAAACGCATTCTATGAACACCTTCAGGAATGCATGGATCATACAATCCCAAATAAAACCAAGTCCCAATCCTTCAAAGGCAGACGTCCTGTCTGGTGGACCCCAGCCATAAACAAACTATACAATAGAAGGAGGAAGCTACTACATGATAGAGCAAAATCCCAAAAAGGGAAGGCATCTCTGATCAGTATTAGCAAAAAAACTACGGGCACTCATAAAATCGTCTAAGGCCAGCTTTGAGAGAAAAATTGCACAGGACACTAAGGATAATCACAAGGCTTTCTTTAGTTATGTTAGGAACCTGGGTGGGAATTCCCAGATATGCTCAGAATTAGTCCAAAATCACAAAAAATACATCGAACCCACAGACAATGCCAACATCTTAGCTGACAGGTTCAGCGCAAACTCCCCTCACCAAAAGGGCAAATATCTATCCCAGCAGAGTGCTGCCCCCCCGACATCTCAGATGCTCAGGTAAGAGCTGCCCTCTCCAAAGCAAAAAACACAGCATCAATGGGACCAGACGGTGTCCCGGACGGCCGCGTACATGAACTCCAAGAAGAGCTAAACCCAAACATAAAACTACTGTTCAATCTCAGCCTTACTACAGGATATGTACCCAAAGAGTAGCATACAGCAACAGTGGTCCCTCTCCACAAAGGTGGTGCCTCAACGGATCCTGGAAACTATCGCCCCATAAGCCTGACTAGCTTGGTCTGCAAAGCTATGGAAAGGATCATCATGGACCTCATAAATAAAGATATTGGGGACCTACAGACACTGGATCCTACCCAGTTTGGCTTTGTTAAGGGCAGATCCTGCCTCTTAAACCTGGTTGATTTATTTGAAACAGTCACTAAGGCCATTGACGAGGGGAAGGTGGCCCACACAGCCTACCTGGACCTCGCAAAAGCCTTCGATACAATACCCCACTCAGGCTCACCAGCTTAAATATAAACCCCTATGTCACTAGATGGGTTGCAAACTGGCTCAAGGACAGAACCCACATGGTTAGAATTGCTGGAGCCATGTCAGACTCCAAACCAGTTACAAGTGGCATCCCACAAGGCTCAGTCCTGGGACCTCTCTTGTTCGGTATATATTTCTCGGAGGTACAGGCCAACACGGAAGGACTGTGGCTGACCAAGTTTGCAGATGACTGCAAACTGGGCACCATAATCGACACTCCAGCTGACACAAGCATCCTCCAAAAGGGCCTCATAGAAACAGACAACTGGTGCCAGAGCCATGGCCTCAAGCTAAACGCCAAAAAGTGTATAGTCATCCCCTTTGGCAAAAACAAAGTGCCCACAAATTACCACATAGGTGGTAATCCATTAAGTACAGAAGAAGTAATTAGGGACCTGGGGACCCAAGTTGATAGCAATCTCTCATTTGACAACCACGTGGCCAAAGTGGTTAGAAAAACATTTTATATAGCCCACCTAATCATGAAGGGATTCACATCTAGATCAGGGAGGTCATCGTGCCTCTTTACTCATCCCTCATCAGGCCCATAATTGAGTACAATGCCCTTTTGGGATGTACTTTACCAGACACCTGCAGCAACTGGAAAGACCCCAAAAGTACCTCACCAAGAGGATCAAAGGGCTCAAACAGATGCCATATGCTGCCGGTTAAAGAAACTCCAGCTCTACTCAGTGGCATACCGCCTGTTCAGAGGCGATCTGTGCCTGACGTATAAAGCCATGTCCAACCCGGAATTAATGGACATGCTGCACCTCAGAAAATCCAAATCCCATCGAGCTACGCGTTCAAGAGACTTGAACCTCAGCACTGAAATAAATAGGACATGCTGGAGGGACAGATTCATAACCCAGAGGCTCCCTTCACTCTGGAATAAAATCCCAGTCCAGGTTAGGCAGAGTCCCTCATTGACTCTCTTCAAGAGGAATCTTGATGAGTGGATGGGAGATCGTAGGTTTACCTCGGGTATCACTTCTGTGTCACTGTTAGACAGAGGCACAGTATACTAACCTCGAAAAAGGGCATAGCAAAATTATTTTAAAATGGGTGGTGAAAGCCAAACACACTCTGGCTAGGCTTATAAATGCCCTAGGGCAGATAGCCTAGTATGAACCTATGAACCTATGAAAGGCACATGTTTTAAACAAGAAATCAAAAGTCTTGTGAAACTATAGCAGTATATATTACAGACTTGAGAAATAAAACTAAAGCGTGCAGATTTGGTGATCTACGAAATGAGATGATAAAAGACAAGCTTGTGTGTGGTGTTGATAATGATGCAGTGAGAAATATTTTGCTTCTTGACAGTGATTTAATAATGAGCAATGTCAGAGATTTGTCAAATATATGAGCTTACAGAAAAGCATTCAAATATACTTACGAATGAGACAAACGTGCATGCAGTGTCTGCCATTGTGAATGTTGATAGTGTACAACATAAAGCTAAGATGAAAAAGAAAAAAAAACAAAGGGTGTGGTAGTACCCAACCTTAACTATAAACCGAATGAGGCCACAACACCAGGCCTTATTGTTAATTCTTGTAATTGTGGAAGCAGTAAAGATCCTAAACAAGAGAAGTGATTAGCTTTTGGTCAGCAGTGTCATAAATGTAAAAAGTGGAATCATTTCAAAAGGCTTTCCAAGTCTAAAGTGGCATATACTGTTATTAAAAGACAGCATCCGAAGAAGCAAGTAGAACAAATAGAGCTGTGAGCAAACTTTCTATGTCTCTGACTGAAGAAACAGTTAACACAGTAGATTATCGGTTATTGGCAAAGAGTGAAATATTTTGTACTGTAAGGATTAATGGAAAACCTGTAGAGCTTAAAGGATACACTGTATCCAAGTGCAATGTTATATCAGCACAAATGTCTGCCAGGGTGAAAGCTGGTGAGAAACTTGATTCAGCAAAGTGTGAAAAGCTAGTTGCTTATGGTGGTGAAGAGATTCAAACTGACGGTGCAGTAGTTCTCACATGCCATTCTGTTGGGGGCAGCTATGACTTGCGGTTTTACATAGTCAAAAGATACATGCAGTCATTGTTAGACCTCAAAGACAGTTTGAGAATGGGACTGACTGCATTTAGTAGTCTGAACAACAATGATAGTTTTACACAGAATATTTTCAGTGAATATGCTGATATTTTCAAAGATAAGCTTGGCAAACTTCCAGTCACATATTCCATGAAGTTAAACCATGAAGTAAGCCCAGTTGTCAGACCAGCAAGGAAGGTTCTGGTAGAAATGCAAAGCAAAATAAAAGCAGAACTTAAAGTGGTGCATTTGAGTGTAACCACTCCAGTAAAAGAACTAAATGAATGGGTATCCTCCATGGTCATAGCTCATAAGAAAAGCTCAGATGATATGTGAATATGTATTGATCCAAGAGACTTTAACAAAGCACTTAAACGTCATCATCCAATTCGCACAGTAGAAGTAGATGCTCTCATGCCAAATGCCACTGTTTTTTCAGTCTTAGAAGCAAATAGTTCCTTTTGGCAAAATTCGCTGGATCACAAATCTTCATTGTTAACCACTTTCAGTACACCATTTGATAGATACAAATTTTTGAGAATGCCATTTGGGATCAGTTTTGCCACTGAAGTATTTCAACGTGTGATGAAACACATTTTTTCAGGTTATCCATGGGCTATCATAGCAGACATTACTGTAGGGGGCAATGTTGAAGACCAACATGGTAGAGATCTCAAGAAAGTTCTAGACTGTGCACATGAAGTAACTCAAACTGAATCCTCATAAGTGTAAAAATCAAACTGAAAGAAGTTACCTATGTAGGTCATTTGCTTACCAGTTCTGGCTTACAACCAGATCCATCTAAGCAAGCAGCAATTCTTGAGATGCCAGTTCAAGAATATGGAACTCTTTAGAACGTTTTCTTGGTATGGTCAACTATTTAGGAAGGTTCATCCCAGACCTGAGTGAGATTTCAGCACCCTTACATGAGTTGACACACAAAAATGTAAGTTGGTCCTGGTTGGAAAACCACCAAAAAGCATTTGACGTTCTGAAACAGAAAGTTGCCAGTCCACCCACACTGAGAAATTATGATGTTCACAAACCTGTAACTCTTTCTTGGTGCAGCATGTCTTCAAGAAGCCATACCAATAGCCTACCCTTCCAGAACTTTAGTCCAAGCTGAAATGCAGTATGCACAAATTGAAAAAGAGCTTTTGACAGTAGTGTTCGCATGTTCGAACTTCAATGATTATATTTATGGCAAACCTATTCAAACTAAGACTGATCACCAACCTCTAGTGACAATTCTAAAAAAGCCAATACATACAGCTTCAGCACACCTGCAACACGTGGTGTTAAAATTGCAAATATCTGAACCTTGCTACTGCTTTGTCAAGAGCACACATACAAACAACAAAACAGCATGTAAATGAGAAAGCAGACTTTGAAGTCATGGAAGTCAGAAAATGTTCCTCGTTACATCTTGAGGAACTCAGAAATCATACTGCTTAGACCCAATTCTCCAGAAGCTGCGACATTTTATCAGTCACAGATGACCAGCATGACAAACTAGTTTACCACATGACAAACAGAAGTATTTTCTTTACAGAGATCAGCTCATTATGGAAGATGGAATAATCATGAAAGGACCTAAAGTGGTAATTCCTACAACATTACAACAGGAATATATCAAAATTCTGCATTGTGGTCACCCAGGTACTGATTCAACCAAAGGATGGGCAAGAGACATATTATTTTGGCCTTCTATGTCAAAAGACATACAGAAAGAAACTCTAGCATGTTCAATTTGCTATAGTACTAAATTGCACCAAATAAAAGAACCACTTCAGCTAAACCAGATTCCTGAATTACCATGGCTGATGGTTACTGATATTTTCAAATGGAATGGTCAATATTACTTAGTATTAGTAGACTTATTGAAATTGGTTTGAAATTGACCTTCTTCCTAACTTAACATCCAGCACTTTCATTACGAAATTGAAGAGACATTTTTCTGTCCATGGTAGTCCGCACAAAGTTGTAAATGACAATTGTACACAGTTAGGCAGTTCAAGAAATTTGCTGAGTCTTGGGACTTTGCCCATGTTACTAGTAGTCTTAAGTATCCACAGTCCAATGAATTAGCTGAGTGTGCAGTTCAAAGTGCAAAACATTTGCTGGAGAAATCCAAGAGAGATGGTACCAATGTTTTTGTTAACCTACTTAATCTCAAAAACATTCTTGAGATAACTTGCTTGGTTCATCTGCTCAGAGATTAATGTCCAAACAGACAATAACAACTTTGCCAATCAGTAAGCAACTGTTAATACCAAATGTAAAGAACAACAGAATGGTCAAGGCTCAACTTCTGAGAAAACGTCAGTCACAAAAGTTGTACTACAATAAGTCCAGCAAACCTCTTAGACCATTAAGACAGGGAGAGATTGTGAGAATGCAAACATCTAAAAGATATGACTGACTGGGTATCATCAAAACCTTTTAGAAGAACTGAGATCTTACATCATACAATCTGATGGAATGGATTTCAGAAGGAATCAAAGACACTTACTACCAGTCTCCAAACCAGTGACACAGCAGATTGCCTGTGCCAAAGGCTCTGTTTCTCAGAGTGACCTACACTTCTTCAAATTCCAGAGGACAGTGTACTTTCTTCAAACAATCCTGATGTAACCTCTGAAGTTCTAGTTGAGAAGGAATCCCCAGACTGTCCCTGTTGCTAAACCCAGTCAAAGCTTTTATGTGACCAGATTGGGTAGAATTTCCAGAGCCAACCCGAAACGCAGAGCGACTTGGACTTGAATTCACTTGTTGTCAGTTGTTAATGTGATCTCTAGCTTGTTAAAAAATATCTTGTTCTCCTACTGTATGTCAAACAAATCAGTGAGGGAGGATGTAGATCACTGTGTGTATTGTATCTAGTCAGCCACTGTAGCTAGATAGCACATGCATACAAGTTACTGAGCATATGCAGGATCAGTGCCATTTTGTGTAGTCTGTCAGACTCAATGCAGACATGAATGGAGATGCAGATGCAAGTGTGTTTGAAGTTATGAGTCAGCCAGTTAGCTTGAATACACATGTTCCAGCTACAGCTCCTGATGTGTTTATATACAATAAATATCTTAAACCCATTAGAGTGCCTCAGTGTCTCATCTGAATACAAGAGACCTGCGACAAAGATAGGAGGAAATTAGAAAAATGGTGATGTAGAACCAATCTGCAGGAAAGTCTCCAGGAGTAGATGGTATTCCAACTGAAATTTGGAAGCAAGGAGGGAAGAAAGCCAAAGATCTGGAAGGCTTTAAGAGTAGTTTAAAAAGAGGGGAAGCACCAATGTCCTGAGGAAAAGCTGTAGTGGTTGTAATACCTGAAGACAGTAAATATCCATCAGACCCAACTTCATGCAGTCCCATTTCAATTTTAAACCTTGATTATAAAATGTTTATGTCTATAATGGCCAAAAGAATGACAAATACGGTGCCAGAATTGATAAATATGGATCAAAGGACAATGTAAGGAAACTCCACTGTTGTTGGTGGGTCTTGATGCACAGAAAGCATTTGACAAAGTAGGCTGGGATTTTATGAGAAATGCAATAGAAACATTTGCTTTTCCTGATACAATTAATAAGGTTAATTTGGAGGATATATGAGGGTGGGAGGGGTTCTCTTCTGATAGATTGTCTTTGAACAGAGGAACCAGGCAGATACTACAAAAACTGAGAAACTGAAAGCTCTTGCCTATGGATATGGATGGCAGGATACAAGCAGTGAAAATGTTTTTAGTCATAGGTTCATAGGTAAGTACCAGAATATCGGCCCTAGTAAAGATTCTCTGGCTTTCCCCATCCAAAAATTATTTTCCTGTGCCCCTGTCGAGCGGAGCTACAGAAGTGATCCCTGGGGTGAATTTCCTATTTCCCATCCAATCGTCAAGATTTTTCTTAAAGAGGGCTAATGAGGTGCTCTGCTTGACATGAGTGGGCAGTCAGTTCCAGAGTATGGGTAGTCTCTGGGAGAGGAACCTATCCTTTCAGCATGTTTTGTTTATTGTGGTGACAAGGTTTAGGTCCCTGGAGCATGTGGCTTGGAGGGTTGGGATTTCTTTAAGTCTAGCATGTCCAACATGGGTTTGACATGGCTTTGTATGTTAGGCAGAGATAGCCTCTAAGTAGGCGATATGCAACAGAGTACAGCTGGAGTTTTTTTTAGACGGTCTGCATAGGGCATCTGCTTGAGGCTGGTGATCCTCTTTGTGAGGTATTTCTGTGGCCTTTCCAGTTATTGTAAATGTCTCGTTTAGTACATACCAAATGGGGCCCTTTAGTTTTATAGACAAGTCAGGTATATCATTATCAACCATAGGAGAAGTTGTAGCTAGTAATTAATAAACGGTTGAGGAATTTTATCTGGGAAGTAAACAGGGCAAAAGTCAAGTGGAATAAGTTAATCCTTCCAACAGAACAAGAAGGTTTAGGATTACCTGATTTGAAGGGATATTTTAGAGCTACACAGTTAAGGCTCTAAACACAAAGTAAACTTTATTGTCATTCAGATCTGCACATAGTGCAGCTAAACAAAATTATGTTGTTTCATTCCCAGTGCAAGAGACATATAAACATACATACAATTACTATTTAAGAATACTAGGACAGACACAGACATTACATGCATCATTTAGGGTACTGCACAAGTATATATTGAACAAACTTGAATTTTCACATTAACAGGTACCTGTAAAGCAAAAATATTGCAAACAGTATTGCACTGGTTGAGTTTTTAGTTGAAGGTAGACCAGAAGCTGCTGTTAAAAAGGGATACTTAGGAGGGCATATAAAATATTCCATGATAACTATAGGAATCAATCAGGGGAGGTCGGAAAAGACTGGGAAGAAAGGTTATATAAGCAATTCACAAAGTAACAATGCAAGGACATATCTATGGCTCCCGAATATGCAACAAAATCTAGAAGATTTAGGATTTCTGTCTGGAAGTGTTTGCACAGGTACTTTTATAGCTTAAGCAGACTATAAAACGTTTTTTCCTCAGATATATGGCAAATGTTGGGGGTGTAATGGGGAAAAAGAGGTACCTGGGAGCACATGTTCCCAGAGTGAAATGGGTTGGCAGGCTTTAAAAAATCCCCACACAGCTTCCTGTCAGGAATACTGGGCAAGCAAATGAGGGCAACTACGAGCTGTGATACGGGATCTGAACTGCCTAGACATTGCAAAGTCTTGTTAAGTTTAATTATGGTGGCTGCCAAAACAGCAATTATTAGAAATTGTAAATCAAGGTCTAAACCAACCATATTTGAAGTAGTGAATATTGTAACAAAAGATAAAGGAACAAGAAGTGAGGTCTTTAGAAAAGGGTAGGAGTAAATTCCACAGAAAAAATGGAAATTGTGGGAACAATACGTGCAGAAAAATGTTTTGGAACAGAAATGAGGTTTAACAGAAGGCAGAAATTGAACAATTTATGTGATGCTGGTTTCATTACATTGTTTATAAAATATATGTGATGTACAATATTTGTTAATGTGAACTTATTAATATAGTTGATTACTTTTATATAATTAATTTTCCAATGTCAGAAGTGATAATTCAATAAAGGTGTTTTTTTAATGATCTGGGGGTGGGGGCATGTCCATATCCTACATTCTGCAGAAATAACCTAAGGAAGACTAAACCATGACTATGCCTGAATTCTTTATGAAAAGTTATCACTACATTAGCTGATTACACCCACCTGAGAAGGAAAAGTAGTGACAAGTCTCTCCCTGCAAGATATAATGAACACAAACAGCGATCATCTTTCCTCTGTTTATTTTATATCCTGACATTTGTGCAAAACTGACCCAGTTCATCAAAAGCAAGTATATGTCTGTATCTGACAGACAATCAAATCTGCAAAAGAGATATGGTTTCAAATGTAACTCATTCAACCTGTTTCTCTGCAAGGCTGACTTCTGAAGATGTTCACCACAGGCTCCAAATATATAAACAGAAGAGGGTATAAGGGACAACCCTGCCTAGTCCCATATATAAAACAAAAAGAGTTGAACATCCTAGCACCCAGCTTCACCCAAAAATCAGAACCCTGCTAAAAAGGCTTCATTAAATTAACAGACCTCTGCAAACCCCATATGAATCATCAGTCTGAAAACATACTCCCAATTTACTTGGTCAAATGCCTTTTCAACATCAAATGTAGTGATTATTAGGTTTTGACTTCTTTGGTCTGCATTGTCAAGAAGTCGAACAGTTTTTATTAAATCAAATGAGTACATTACTATCTTTTTTTTCACTAATACGCCTGCAAATAAATTGTGATCATGATTTAAGAATGTTTGGCATTATGATTCAAGCAAAGTTACATCCCTACCCAATTTTCATATTATATTCCAATGGTCAAGACAAAATTCAGTAGATTTGTTAAGTTATGAATACATTCAACTGTCAGCTTTAAGACCATCCAGTCCTAGTTTTCTTTTCTTGTTTGTTCGATCATTTAAAGTTTCAATAGCTTCTTCACATGTTTTTCTAAACAAAAAAGTCCCCATCTCCAAAGAAAGTTTTGGAAGACTTGAGTTTCCCAGATATCTGTCTATTTTCTTAAAGTCAGTCAGGACATAAACTTGCAAGTATAATAAGCTACTAAGTTTAGAGATATATGTGAAGTTACCAAAACTGGATCCCTAATTTTATTGACTACCCTTTTCAACCATCTGCTGCTTCAGTTTTAAAGCCTATAATTTTGACTTACTTGAAACAGCTGCTCCACTACACTTAAAGGGTCACTGGAAAGCACAGGGATTGCTATCTTAGGACCAACACACGTTTTTGAAAGGGTACAGAACAACCACTACAACCCTGAATCTAAAAGAAATGGACGCTGCAAAACTAACCAGGGTCACATTCCTAGACCCCGAATAAGCATTTGACTGGATCAAAACAGTCAAAAGAAATTAATGTAAATGGTTGTAAGCATATCTCTTAAGCTACCTGAAAGATAGAACTTTTAGATCAGCAGGGAATTCAACCCCATAATGTCCCGTAAATATTCTTTTTGGAAGTTCCCTAGAGCTCAGTCTTGGGGTATTTACTATTCACCAAGTTGATCAATAACATTTATGGCGTTCCCTGTATTAATTCAGTTCTATATGTGATGATTTGGCTATCCAGTGTACACTACACTCTACAAACACAAGAAACAGGCCACTAATATGGCAGCTGGCAAAGAGAATAAAGGAGCTTTTAACATACCACTTCCTGTGGTTCAGTGGTCCAAGGTTTGATTCCCTTAGCCTCCACTGCCCAACTGTGTGACTCTAAGCAAGTCATTTAACCACACAGTGCTCCTGGGCTGAGTGTGAAAATAGTCCATGTTGATCAGTACTTTACCCTAGTCAATAAATACAGCTAAAATAATATAAAGCCCACCCTGCTGCATGCATAATTTAACCAAAGAGATCTCAGCATATTTTTGATAAAGTCCAAGTTGTAAGTCAGTAGTTCAACATGACTGTACAATTGCATCTCCCAGAGAGAGTACACCCATAACTACCAAATAATTTTGGGATCAAGGAGTATAACACAATACAGCTTTTCCTTTGAGATTGCATTGATAAACCTATGCAAGTTACACTCCATAAAGGGCACTTGTTATAGGTTCTTAAACTTCTTAACAGAAACTCACTTTACCATGAAGAAGAATGTACGAATTCTTACAAGTAAATATGCTCTACCAACAACTACTGCAAATTCCAACAGCAGCACCTAAAGGCTTCAAAATATACTTAACAAAATTTGGGGTTAGCCCAATGGGTCCATCATTAGGAGATGGTGGAGCAGAAAGCATGTAGGCCACATCCTTCAGAGGAAAAATGGGTATATGGTGCATATCCTGGGAGCAGGCTTTGGCTCCCCAAGTCACCCCTTGGTGGTAGCCTTTATTAGGTGGTGTCTGGAAGCATGCACTTGCATGAAGAAAGGCACAGTGGGTCCCCTTAGTGATGTGAGTAACATATTTACCCACTTGGGGTGGAGACAGGGCTCCAAAAAGTGCACTCATTTGCCAGAATGCCATCAAGGGTAAAAGCAACACACAGGGCTGCCTCCATGACTGCCTAGAGGCTCTCACCTCCTCGTGTGCTACTGGATAAATCCCTCATAAGGAAGAAAGAATTGGCTTATCCTGGTAGGGCACAGCTTAACTGTTGGCAGTCATGTGGGCAAAAAAGACAAAGGAGAGGGGAAAAAAGTATTTACAAATCTGCTACAAAATGGGATCTGGTGCACTCAGCAACCCTTAGAAGAACCAATATGATTAATAATAAAGGTGAAGTGACTGGCCTCCTTTAGTTGGCTCTGTCAGATCTGTCAGCCTATAATGCATTCAAAGTCATGTACCAGCCCTGGTCTTGGTGAAAAAAATCTTGATGTAAAGCTAGCTTAGCAAGTACATTTAGAGTATATGCATGGTTAGCATAACCACTTACATTAACTTCTCGTGCATAATGCTTTTCCTTGTCCAGAACACACCTCTTTGCAAACTCTGTAAGAGCCTCCTTCATATATCGTTCGTGGCATTCCAGTACTTTTTCCATGCTGACTGGAAGCCTCTGTAGTTTTGATTTCATACCAGTGTCATAAACGTTGATGCTCTCCTTTTTTGCTTCTTCATTGACAGCTTTTGTCATCCGAGTCAGAGAGCTTTCAATACAAGGAATAGCATTACTCATTAATGCTTCAGTATATTCTAATGCAAGAGTAACCCAGGCTGTAAGGGAGAAAAACATGGGGTAAGTTTAGCCTCATTATACTGTACCACATCATGGAAGAATACAACTACAACAAAGATAATTCACTGACATTATGTCTGACATTCCCAGCAAGCACATATTTTTTTGTTGTTGTTTAGGCAAATGCACATGCCATTAGAACATTTCATTTTACTACTCAACATTTTGATCTGTGACATTTTGAATGGCAGTAGCTACAAAAATGTGACAAAATAGGTATTTAACCATACAATATGAGGACACTGTTAAGTTAAAGAAATTGGTACAGACCAATATATTTAAAACTATACTCAATGTGATTCCAATTTTAAGGCTGAAAAAGTTTAATTTTATACTTGTGTGTCAAGACTTGACTTCAACTTACTGATTCTATGTCCTAAAGTGGTGCAACCAATGAGCCGTCATTATAAATGAAAATCATAGATGGGGTAAGTAAACTCACAGTAACATCTAGGCATATTTGTGATCTAATTCACAAAACAGCAAATGAGTTTTTTTGGAAAAGGAGGTGTGGATATGACTATTACTATAAGTAAACAATAAGTCTATAAAATAACTGAAACAAGCTACAGCAACTTACAATAATACACATAAAACAACACACAGACAGGCACAGGATGCAAAAAAAACTACAAAATAAAATCTTGCCAAAACTGAGGGCAACAATTAAGCAACATGACTCCTACTGTACTAAAACACCAGGATCCTAAATTATATTTCTACAAAGCATAAATTGTTAGCCTCATGTCTGTTCATTGTAATGTACTATACAATATAACATACACAAGAATTACATGAGTGCAAATTATAGAGTTAGTACTGTGTGTACGTGTGCTAAAGCATAACTTATATAAAAAAGTCAGTTTTTTACAGGAGAACATACTTGCAAGCTATATGCACTTACACATCTTGCTGAAAATAAATAACACAAAATGTATACATGTTTTGTTGTTAATAAAAACACATAGCAGATTTAGTCACATATTTACATTTCACATATCTGTTGCAATCGTCCTGTTGACAGAGTGGCAAGTTTTTATATATTCCTTACAAAGGTCATGGTTTATGACACTACAGTGTAGCAGGTGGACTTGGATGATACTAGATCGGTAAGAGGGAACCAGCAACATAACAGAACAAAATGTACTCCTTTAATCTGCCCCCACACTAAAAAAGCTAATCGTGTAGTCTGGCAGGAATTTTAGCTATAAACCTCTTTTATTATTTATATCTCAGATGATCATTAAAAGTGTATTACATATTGCCTGATTACTGTGCGTGTAAGTGTGCATATGCACATCCACATGTGGGTGGGGGTGGGTGGGGGTGTATATGAGACTGTCTGCATATCTGTGGTGAGCATTTACATAACGTTTAGGCAAATTCTGTACCATACTGGTGTCTTGAGATATAAGCCACAGTGGTGCAGCGGTAGCGTTGTTGCCTCACAGCAAGAGGTTCTCCCGTTCGATTCTCAGCTGGAGTGCCTTCTGTGTGGAGTCTGCATGTCCTCCCTGTGGTCAAGTGGCATTTGAAAGGCATGCGTAGAATGGGCATGCCTATAACCATTTTTTTCAAATGATCATAGTATGGCTAAGAACTCTGAAACCAAAGTGGTTAAAAGTATTAAATAAATGTCCACCTAAAATGATAACTGTATTTATATGTGGTTATGCAACACCATCGTAGCAGGGTCACAGAAGGTCTTGACATTTCAACCTGATCCAGTAATAAGGTTTAGTCACAGCAGATTTTGATGAGTAAATCTGGTGGACCTGATCTACCTGGACTTCCACAAAGTTTTGTTCTTCAAGTCACACATCAGTCAGGTACAGAAACTGTAATGCATCTTGTGGGTGGGCATAAAGACAGAAAAGCTAGCAGAAATATCGCTGAGGGAAAGTGGTCTAGATAACAGAGATGACGCCACACTGTCTGAGAAATAAGAACAAAATACTGTACTACTGAAGTCAGAGTTCTACAACTGCTATGGTGTTGTATGTTTATACTGGATATCACTGAGTGACTTAAGAATAAGGCTTTGTACAATTAAATCTTAAAAAAGTCTTGTAACTACAGATGGGGTATTAAACTCACATTAACATCTAGGCAGGTTTGTGATCTAATCAGTGAAATAGCAAATGAGTTTTGTTGCCAAGAATACTGTGGGATTATATAATCCATCAGGACAAAAGGAAGAATTCACAAATAAATGTTGGACTGTGTAATGACTTACACACAGCTAAAAGGAAGAAGCCTAGGTCCTACCAGAAAGTGAAACCCTGAATAGATACATACTGACAAGATAACCAATAAGCTTATTACTCCACTCTGTGCAACATAAAAGGAGGTAAATGGGTCATAACAGGTACATCTCAGAGGGTACAAACAGGAATACTTTCTTCCCACTGAGATTTTCTAATAATATGCACTACAAGGAAAACATATTATTGTGAACTTATTTAATATGGCTGAGGTGAAAAAAGTCTAACCAAGTGCACAGAAACTAAGCAACAAGAAGTCAGCTCCGTTCCCTCAAGAAGGTCGTGTGTGCTAGTTTCCCTGCCACAATAGCATTCCTTGACGAGAACCAGGGAATAGCCCTTGTTAAATAATTCTGTGTTGATGCTACAGCAGGCAAAGGTATAGAATTGACACACAGAGGATTTTTTTTCCAGATAATTGTATTGAATTTAAAAATCAGTTCCAAATGACTTCATTAGCAGCTCAAGATCTGTTTGATGATCTTGACCTTTATCTTCAGGTAGTTGATACCACATGTTCTGATTGCTGCTTTCCTTGGTCTAGCAGCAGACTTAACAGTTTTGCCAGTACATATATGACAGCAGATTCAGGGTTGCTGTAATTTTAAGACCTGCCGTTCTCTCTTGTACCTTATCAATTCTTCCTTTCTTCAACCCTGAGATAATATTTACACCAGTATTATGTCAAGCTTTTCTCTGTATAACCACATCTACATCATTATAAAACACATTTTATAGTCTTTTGTGTCTTTTTAAGATACTGAGACTTTATACTCTGCTCAACCCTTAAACATACCATTCATACTCATCTGCGTGCATGGTTTATGAAGTATCATGCCACAACTGTGTACACTTTGTGTAATACCCTGTATCTGAAACTACTGTACAAATGAACACTGCATTGTTATTTACTAACTTACACATTCTGTAAGGTCATCTCTCAGTGTGTACAGCCCTTCTAAATCTAACCGTGTGTAACTCACACAGTGTGTAACTCAGTCTAATTGTGCATAACTCAAGTACATAGTACTGAAATCTTTTCCATTCCATTCTTAGAAAAAAATTGTGGCACATGGCAATTGGTCTTGATTACAGTGGAGTTAATCACTAGCAAAGCCCTATTCCTCCTAATCAGAATCACGTCCCACTGTACATGAGTGACATGACCATGGTTAAAAAACACATATACCAAACCTAGCACTGCCCTTTCCTGATTTCCGGGTTAGTCTCCTCCACAGACAGTTTTTGTGAGTAACCTCAACTTCCACACTGCTTTTACCCACTTTAGTATATCTGGCTTCATACATACGTACACATGTACACATATATAGATTTGCATGTTACTAAACACAGCTTTTAAACTCCTCTCATGCACCTACTAATCACTTTACTATGAATACTCCTGTTCCACTGAATCTGTTTTTATAAATTCAGCATTATCCCTACCTACTACTATTCTGTCTCATCTGAGCCATCCATCAATCTAATACAATATGCACTAATACTTTCCTTTGTGCAACTCCCTGCTACCCTCAAATATTTAGAGTATACACTTTTCACTATTTAATTGTCATTAGTATTGTACTAAATATATGTAAATCTGTTTACTTAATCATATATAATACATATCAAAAATTACTACTACCTTATGTACTACATGTAGTTTCATTGTGAAACTTTTCTCCCTAGACCTCGAATGAAAATGTTTTTTTTTCTCCAGTCAAACTTTCCCAGTCAACAAAGACAATATAGATATATAGACAGACAGACAGATACATAGATAGACAGATACACAGATATATACATGCTAGATAATGAGATGCTACTGAGTACAGCAACAACTGTACCATGAGATACAGAAATTATATCTTTCTCCAGACTGATAGTGAAGCTGTATGTGGTGAAACTGTTCCCAGTTTGAAGCCTATAACTTAGAAACCTCATCAAACCTGGACTCCAATACCACATGAATGGTTCCAGCCACAGAATGTTAAAAAGCGTTATCATTTGGAACTCGGTTTACTTCTCTCAATCCCTTGTTGTACACTGGATAAATTATTAAGTCACTTGACAGTATGTTGTTCATTGACTGCCACAGTAAAGAAGAGCTTATCCATTTAACAAACGAATACAACTGGTAGAGGAAATCTATAGCAGAGGTAACTGAACTATGCAAGATGAAAGAACCATGATTAATCAGTGCAGAACTGTTTATGAACCAAGGAAAGGAAAACTAACCTTATAGATAATCAGTGAGTTAGTACTGCGAGATGAGATGGCAGCTGAGATATCAGGTACGAAAAAAAAGGAAGATATATGTATGGGGAAGGTTTAAGGTTAAGCAGGTGCAGTTGAACAGAGGCTAGTCAAAAATGCACTGAATTACTGGTAGATAGGCAACAGTTTCCCCTGTCACTGTCTAAGATACTATATACCTGATAGATCCTCATTAACTAAAATATTAGGGACAACTTTATGTGCATAACAGTGGCACTTCAAAATAATCCTCAAAAAAGTTTTAGAATAGAAACTAATATTTTGTATGCCCTTTTTCTCCCTTTTGATTGTAACCATCCCCCCCTCATAGTCTGTTAGTACATTCATTCTAAATGCGTGAGAGTCAACTGCAAGAGATGTCATACAGACAGGACACAGTGGCTTTGTTTGTATGTCTTTAATTCCACCCGGTGGATGGGAAGACATACGAGTCACACAGCTGCAGTGGCCATCACACCTTCCCAGTATGACTGCATGCCTCAGTGCACCTACAGGGAAGGTGACTACCCATAAACAGCTGCATGAGTAAAATGCATTTCCTTACGTTGCATCTGCATCCACTACCTCCCCTCTGAGAGATTAAGTCAAACCAGGCCTTCTTTTGCCTCTAAAACAGACATTCCCATCCCTACTGCTCCAGCTTCAGTAGACTCCAGAGCTGCTAAGCAAATCTAGGTCACCTTGGTCATAGTCGGGGCATCATTCCTGCATGCCAATGGAAATGGATAAGCTACATAATCTAGTTTATGAAAAGTTTAATTTCACATATAAAAACCTGATATTTTTAAGCAGATTCACTCAATCAGTTATCTTAACTACCACTGAAAATAAAGCTTTGAATTTACCTCACCACTCATTAATTTATTTACTTTTGCCTCTTTCCCAGTATTGCTTGTGAGCTTATAAATTATACTCTTTTTTCCAGATCAATTACAGTCATTCTAAATCAATCGAAAACCTAACTTTCAATGTCACATTAAATAAACATCTGTTCTTCATATCTCAAGACACCAGTTTGTTTTTCTTTTGGCTTTTAGGGGTTAGGGGTCGCTACAGCGGAACTCCGGTCCGCTAATGATTGGCAGTACATTTTTTTATGGGTGCCGAGGTGCCAGCTCTGCGCCCAACCTTCAACGAAGGCATGCCCATTCTACGCATGCCTTTCAAATGCCACTTGACCACAGGGAGGACATGCAGACTCCACACAGAAGGCACTCCAGCTGAGAATCGAACGGGAGAACCTCTTGCTGTGAGGCAACAACGCTACCGCTGCACCACTGTGGCTTATATCTCAAGACACCAGTATGGTACAGAATTTGCCTAAACGTTATGTAAATGCTCAACACAGATATGCAGACAGTCTCATATACACCCCCACCCACCCCCACCCACATGTGGATGTGCATATGCACACTTACACGCACAGTAATCAGGCAATATGTAATACACTTTTAATGATCATCTGAGATATAAATAATAAAAGAGGTTTATAGCTAAAATTCCTGCCAGACTACACGATTAGCTTTTTTAGTGTGGGGGCAGATTAAAGGAGTACATTTTGTTCTGTTATGTTGCTGGTTCCCTCTTACCGATCTAGTATCATCCAAGTCCACCTGCTACACTGTAGTGTCATAAACCATGACCTTTGTAAGGAATATATAAAAACTTGCCACTCTGTCAACAGGACGATTGCAACAGATATGTGAAATGTAAATATGTGACTAAATCTGCTATGTGTTTTTATTAACAACAAAACATGTATACATTTTGTGTTATTTATTTTCAGCAAGATGTGTAAGTGCATATAGCTTGCAAGTATGTTCTCCTGTAAAATATAGCAAATATACAGACAAGCACACACATAAAATGTCCAATCTGAAAATGCTGTAAAAGTCTACATAATAAAGTATGGCACAAGATAGTCAGGCTTTTGATGTAGCAAACTGTAGGGAAGTTAATGAAAGATTTTGGTAACTTCTTTTTCCCAGAAGGAAAGACAGCTAGGATGAAGAAAGAAAAGTGAAATTCTAAAAGTAAAATTTTTTTTTTTTTGGGGGGGGGGGGGGGGTAGTAGGGTTTTTCCCTACATCTTCTCAAGCTTAAAGTGGACAAGGTGCCATCTAGCTGAGTTCAACTTGATGAAGCTGAACCCCCCCATTAGTTATCTTCAACAGGAAATCAACAGACACTTTTTTTTAAAGCATGCAACATCAATTATTCCTTGTTTTAGGAGAGTGGCACAGCAGAAGTACACTGACTCCTTTACCCAGAGATTAATGGATTGAAACCAATCTCTGCTATGCAAAGGGGAGCAAGCTTTCTTGGATTTATTGTTGGCTGTTGTGACTTGTCGTCCATTCCTGGTCGCATATTTTTTTTAAAAAAAGGACATTTCTCTGTTTTTTTTTTTCTGCAACTGAAATGTTGTAATATATAAATTTAGGGAATACGGGGACTTGTCTCCTGCATGTCAGAAGTTCTTTCCCCCTCCCTTGCAAAAAATGCTTTATTTATACTTTGTTCATCTGACTGAGATTAGGACCGGTCATCTTCATGTTAATGCAACCCTGTCCAGACACATAACGAACCATAAGGGAAGTGCATGGTAGATAACATACATGTGCATACACACACACACACACACACACACACACACACACACACACACACACACACACACACACACACACACAGTCTCTGTCTCTCTCATTACCAGGACTACACAACCTGACTTCCTATATTATATTACATTATATCATGGGATTTTTCAAAAACACCATTGGTTCAGTTGAATTTTAAGTGACTGGATAAGAGACAGAAGCAACCTAGGAGACACTTTCCTTTGGTACAGTTAATGTTTGCTTTTGTGAACCTTATGACTGTTTCCTAAAGCTGTAATACTGTCTTTACAGATGGTATGCCAGTTATCTTCGGCAGATTCGGATAGTGTACACAGCACCCACAAATTCTTCCTGTTAAGGGTTAGATGAGTAGACAATTTTTCTCTTTATGCAAGCTGTCTCTTCAAAACTAGTAATTTTTTGTTTACTTGTAGAATAATTTAAACTTTCTGTAAACCTAATTATGAAAAAAGTGTTGCTCTTCTCCATTTCAGTAAATGCCTCTATTTAATTTGAATGGTTGTGTCTAGTTTATTTATTGATATAATGCATCTGCTGTTGTGTGGTGTCGAACTATAAAAATTCACCCTCGATTCTGCCAGAATGCTTTGTCATACACTACCCTAAGTTCTAATACTTTCTTTAGCTTATTTTTTAAGAGTGGAACAATAATTGAAGGTTACCAGACACAGTGTTGGAATGGTGCCATGAACTACCTTTGGCCAGGAGAAAGCAGGGTGTAATTTGTACAGTAATGGAGGGTATTACTAGAATTTCATAGAAAATGCACGTGTGTGTGTGTGTGTGTGTGTGTGTGTGTGTGTGTAAGTAACAGTTTAATCAAATTACAGTTAATGTGGTTAAACTGGCACTCAAAAGCATTACATTACATTTACAGGGAAGTTGGAAGAGGGACTGGGATGCCAGAGTTTAAGACACTATTGTGTGGTTGCTTGGTGTGGACAGTGTAGGCTAATAGCCCAGGACAACAGGGCCTACTGCTTGCATGCTCTTAAGGCCAAGCTTCACTTACCTAGTTGTTTATTTTATATTTTAATTTGTTTGTGGTAATAATATCAGTCATGACACTGTATCTCTGCTGGCCATCATTTGTTGTTGTCATTCAGAGGGATGTTTTTAAGTCCATGATGTCACATTTTTCTGGAAAGTCTTATGGAGTTAAAATCCACTACCCATGCCTATCATCATTTCTTCAGTAACTGACTTTCTACACCACGTCTCTGACAAACAGGGAAGCTATCATTGTATTCCTGAGAGGAAAAGAGGATGATGGGTTATCCCTCTATGGTATGTCTTGAGAGTTGTGAGGCTCCTTTTAATCTTTAATCCAATTTCTTTACCTCAAACCAATGCCAGATATGCAACAGCATCAATGTGGTATGTGCATAAGCGCAGACTTTCACATGCAGACAACACCTTTTCATTTCTTTACCTACCTGGACTAAACCTCTTAGATTCGACCCACATACCATCCATAACAGATGAACATCATGAGAGTATGACTTAACATTCCAACCTTCCAACCCTTGCTTTCCTAACACACCCCAAGACAGACAGCAGAGTGGCAGATGCCTTATTTCAAAGTCAGAAAAACTGTTGGAGGGTAAGTTTTAGCAGATGCCACTGTTTGTCTCTATGCAGCTGGCATGAAATTGTATAAATCTGCATTGCTACATTATCTTGTCATCTTATCAAAAATGCTGGCCCATAGGCTGGTTTATCATGGCTTTGGATGATGGATAAAGACACAATGCACTGACCAAACGTATGCAGAATAATGCATGTAAGTATGAAGTATGTTTACCACATCCTTAAATGTATCATAATTACAAAACTTCATGATCAAAAAGTATGAACGGTTTATTAAAGTATCTCATATTATGGAAGTGTACATATCATAAACTAGATATTCATTACTTTTTAATAATAAATGTTTCAAGGAACTTGGAGGATAAACTGTTCAGTCTGCAACAAAAGCTATAAAATGTTACTGCAGAATCAGAGCTGATTTTTTTCCTATTGCTTTATAACAGCTTACTGAAAACAGTAGGAAGGGATTACTGCTAACACACAACACATTTGGACAATTTATCTAAAAATATACAAAGACAAAGTGATGCATACGTTGGTGTAGTAATAACATAAGCCAATTTGTCTACAAAATCTAAGCTCTGTGTTTGACTTCAGGTTATGAATGAGATTCTCAGTTTTTCCACATTCATTCTGTTAGTTTTAGCATTGTTTTACTATTTTACCAACATTATATGCTATTATAAACTTGCAATTACTTCTAAGTTAATTTTCTTTCTCCCAGAAATACCACAATTGGAGCCTGAAAGTATGGCTATGTGTGCATACAAGAGCTAGATTTGTACAACAGCAAGTCTAGGGAGCACTGCATCATAATTGCTTGCTTATATACAGCTGTCATTTCATCGCATAACTAGGCATATATAAACAGACACATAAATAATAATAAGCACAAATAACATAATGCATACCTTTTCCATTCAAGGCAATGCCATCCACTACTTTGGGACGTGCAGAAGTAAAGACATAGTCCCTTAACGCTTTCAGCTGTTCCACAAACTTTTCATTAAGTTCATCATCTGCAAGCTGATCAAGTTCCTGTGTTTTGTCCCCCAGTTCTGGGGGAGACAACACAAAGCATTTCCTTTTCTGTAATAAGAAAAAAAAAATAATAATAATAATTCAGATGAAGACCAGATGGCAGCAAAAAGTGCACATTTTCAAATCACTACAGTTAGTTTTCCTTAACTTTGAAGGTAAAATGCAGGCACCATGTAAATCACCTGTGCAGGAGTAGTCAACAGCATTCATTGTATTTGTCATTTAATGGAGAGACCACTCTGCCTGTGAAAACAAGACACGAAGACTAGGATGGGGTATGATTACCAGAAAATAACATAAAGTTAAGTAATTACCATAATGACAGATGTGTAGCAATAGGCCCATCTACTTCTACCTATAGCACTTGAGACCAGCAGGACTTGCTCAGCTGAGCATTTAATATTGTAAGCTACCAGTTTTTTTCCATAATTTTGTGGTATAGACCCCTGTCCACATCTCTGTAAAACCATGCTAAGGTGGACCAAGCAAGAAAAAAAAGCCATGAAGGAAACTCTCTCAGAAAGACTTTTCCAATCAAACTAAAGAGGTCAGGAGGAGGCGGTGGATCATACAGGAAGATGGACCTACTCATGCATTTATTAATACAAGTACACACCTTTTATCTGTTATAGTACTGGTCCATTCTCTCCTACTCATAGGACAGAGTCTCATGCTTATCATGCTGGGCGGATTCTATTCAAAAATATATCTAAAGATTACATCAGCAATTACAAGCAGAAGTGGAAATCGCTGGTCCTTAACTTGTCTTACAAAGGTACTGAGATGCATTTCTGACCCATTAATAATAAACAATAACAATGAAGCTGGTGGTAATAACAATTATAATAATGATAATGATGATGATGATGATGATGATGATAATAATGATAATGATGATAATAATAATAATGATAATGATGATGATAATAATAATACAGTGTATGGACCACCATGATTATGCTCCAACATGAGGAAAAAGATGAATTTGTTAAGCACTTCTTTAGCATGAGACCCAATCGTAACAGCTCTTAGCAGGGTGTGTAATAAGAAGTTATGTACTCACCATAACGTTCCATCTGAGTAGGTAAACTTCATTTGTCAGCAACCTATGGGTATCGGATCCATATCGGATCCGAGCTGGCAGCTTCAAACAGCTAAGATCCGAGCTCCAAGCCCCTCCCCTTTACCCATAACCCCCTGCTATCCCTTCCTAACCTCAGATCGAGTTTGTTCATAAGCAGAAACATATAGAACTAAAGAACCACCTCCAAACTGCAACCTAAAGACAATCCGCCAAGACAAGCAGTATTGCTTTGAGCATCCATATGGATCAGGGGGAAGGAGGGGGGGGGTCGGTTGCTGACAAATGAAGTTTACCTACTCAAATGGAACGTTATGGTGAGTACATAACTTCTTAATCTGAAGTAGTTAACTTCATTTGTGCATCAACCTATGGGACAGAGTCCCCAGCTACCTAATTCTTGGGAGGTCCTCATGGAAGGATGTTCCGGAGCACTGCAGAGCCGAAGGATGCTCTCCCTCTAGAGACAATATCCACTTTGTAATGGTTTATGAAAGTATTAGGTGACGCCCAAGTGGCTGTTGAACAAATGTCATCTGACACCCTAGATCGAAAAGCAGCAGAGGTAGAGATTGATCGAGTAGAATGGGCAAGGATATCTTGAGGTGCAGACCGGCCTGAAGTCTCATAAGCCAGAAGAATACATTCTGAAATCCATCTGGACAAGGTGACTTTTGATACAGGTTTTCCCAAAGTGGGGTTAGCAAAGGATACAAAAGCTGGTCGGATTTCCTGTGATCAGCTGTCCTGTG
This sequence comes from Protopterus annectens, assembly GCF_019279795.1. NCBI lineage: Eukaryota > Metazoa > Chordata > Ceratodontiformes > Protopteridae > Protopterus > Protopterus annectens. Next base: position 1,534,703,779 of record NC_056743.1, on the reverse strand, counting down.
CAAATAAAACCTCAGTTGCCTATGCATGTCTAGAGAATGTAGCTTGTATTCACCTTTATACTGGTAATTTGGAAAGAATACTGGTAAATTAATAGATTGGTTGATATTGGACTCCGAAGCAATTTTGGGCAGAAAAGAGGGACTGGTCCTGAGTGAAACTCTATCTTTGTGAAATATTAAGTACGGTGGCTTGGCACAGACGGCTTGAAGTTCCGAAACCCTTCTGGCCGAAGGGATGGCAACAAGAAAAACTGTCTTCCAAGATAAGTATTTCAGATCCACTGAAGATGCAGGCTCAAAAGGAGGAGCTGTCAGAGACTCAAGAACAAGGGTTAAATCCCAAGGAGGGACTGCATGCTTAACTGGAGGCCTCAAAAGGAAAGTGCCTTTTAGGAAGGTCTTACATAATTTAGACGAAGTCAAAGGGCTGAGATCACTCCAGACATGATAGTGAGAGATTGCAGCCAGCTGGACCTTGACCGTAGAAGAACTAGCACCTTGGTCAAATAAGCCTGATAGAAAATATAACACTGCTGGCAGTGGAGCTGTAAAGGGATCTAAGTTTTGATGCTCCGCCCAAATAGAAAAACGCTTCCACTTGCTATTATAAATTCTTCTCGTAGACATCTTGTGCGCGGCTACTAGTATAGCCTTGACAGGGGACGAGATACCGGGAGTCCTAGCTATCAGTGGAACTGTTTCAACCAAGCTGTCAACTTGAGGTTGTCCAAGTTCGGAGTTGACAGGCCTGATGGGTGAGAGATCAGATCCGGGATGGGATCTAGAATCCATTGGGGGATTCACAAGATGAGACCACAGGAAAGGGAACCAAGGTTGACGACAAAGTGGATAGGACCTGGTTCCCCCTTGTTTGTTGATATACCAGACAACTGACATATTGTCTGTTTGAATCGCAATTGTCCCCAAGGGAAGAAGGCTGTGAAGTGCTTGCAATGCCAAAAGCACCGCTCTCATCTCTACGACGCTGATATGTAAAAGGGTCTCTGAATGGGTCCACGTGTCTTGGATGGTCCTGCCCATGCAGTGCCCGCCCCCACCCAAGGCGAGAGGCGTCCGTGGTCACCGTGGCTAGGGGATGGGACATAGAGAAGGGGCACCCTTTCTGGAGGTCCGGGGACTGGAGCCACCATAAGAGGGCTTTCCTGCAGACCCTGCTGAGGGGAACGGGGAAGCTCATGGGATGCCGCAGGAGGGACCATTGGACTTGCAAGGTCCATTGAAGAACTCTCATATTCAAGCGCGCCAAGGGGAGAAGGTTGATAGTTGCCACCATAGAGCCTAACGCCCTCAGGACCAATTCTGCAGAGGGAGCTGGGGATTCAAGAAGGGCCAATATGTGGAGTCTTAGAGTTCGAAGCCAGTCTGGAGTCAAGAAGGCTAGAAGCTGGTTTGTGTTTAATCTGGCTCCAATAAAATCTAAGATTTGGGTTGGAAGAAGGGAAGATTTTTTGATGTTGATCGTGATCCCCAGCCAGGGAGCTAAATGGAGAAAGTAGTCTCTGGCTGCGCATAGTAGATGCCTGGTGGGGGTGGTCAGGAGCCAGTCGTCCAGGTACGGAAAGACCTGAATTCCCTGGAGTCTCAGGTGGGCCGCGACAACTGTCAAGACTTTGGTGAACACCCTGGGGGCTGTGGTGAGACCAAAGGGGAGGACCCTGAACTGGTAATGGCTGGCTCCCCAGCTGGAAGCGGAGAAATCTCCTGGAGCATCTGTCCATCAAAATGTGGTAGTACGCATCCTTGAGGTCTAAGGAGCACATCCAGTCGTTCTCCTGTAGAAGTGGGAGAATGGATTGGAAAGTGACCATCCGGAACTTTTCTTTGGCTACTGATGGGTTTAGGAAGGACAGGTTGAGGATTGGTCTTAAGTCCCCAGTCTTTTTTGGCACCAAGAAGAACCTGGAGTAAAACCCTGATCCGGACTGCTCTGGGGGGACGTGCTGGATTGCTCTTTTTTCTAGCAGCTGGAGGATTTCCTCGGCTGCCGCCTCCCTTTGATTGGGTGGGACATCTGGGAGGTTCCGGGGAGTGGAGGGGGGATAGAGAAAAGTCATCTTGTAGCCTCTGGATATGATCTGAAGCACCCAGCGATCTGTTGTAATAGACTCCCAAGCTGCTAGGTGCCTCGAGAAACGCCCCCCCCCCGACTGCCTCCAGAGTGGAGCAATCGGGTAACCCCTCAGGGTTGCTGCGTGGGCCGATCAGAGAAAGGTTCTCTGGACCCAAAGTTCTTCGGACCCCATCTGCCTCTAGGGCGGCGCTCACTCTGTCCTCCTCTGCCTCTGAAGGACAGGGGGTCCGGAGCAAAACGGGGTTGTTGAGACTTCCGGAACCACATCTTCTTCTGTCCCTTTTGGTTCCCCGCGAAGGACCTCTGGGGAGCAGAAAAGCGGACTCCGACAGCAGACAACGTCTTCCCGTCTTTCTTGCTCTGGACCAATGTGTCGCGTACAGTCTTGCCAAAAAGGGCAGAACCATCAAATGGGGCATTTGCGAATGATGCCTTGAAGGGTTCTGCGAAATCACAGTGATGGAGCCACGCCTGTCGCCGTAGGACGATGCCTGCTCCGCTGGCTCTAGCGGCTCCTTCCGTGGCATGGGATAGTAACTGCATAGAGGTATTAGAGATAGATTTGAGAGTGGCCATTCGGGTTGAGAACACTTTCTTATCCTTCACCAACATGGATATATCTTAATGACATCCCGCTGGAGTTGTATCACGTGTGCCATATAATTCAGCGACCTCACAGAGAAGGTGGCTGAAGTGAAAACCCGCTTCTCCAGACGGTTCATCGCCCGAGACTCCTTGTCTGGAGGATGGACCGAGAACTTCTCCTGGGCCAGTTCCCTTCTGGTGGCGGCCGCCACCAACATGGCATCTACCGGGGCTCTCTTGCTCCAACATGACTTATCCGAAGGGGGGCTGAGGATTTTATCAGGCCTCTTTGGGATGAGCTCCACAGTATCCGGTTCCTTCCACACCCTGGTAGTAATCAGATCTACCAGGGGGTCTGCGGGAGGGGACACCCAAGAGGTAGATGGGCCTGCATCAAATGCCTCCAGAAACACATTTTCGTCAGAGGAAATAGTTTTGGGGCTGACCACCCCCCTCTGATCCGAAGCATTTCCATGATGTCTCCGAAGGAGACGTCTTCAGGGGGTAACCTTGGGGAACCTTCCCCTTCCTCCAAGTCTGTGTCCTCTGTCAAGGAATCAGGTGAGTCCAAGTGCCTCCTTTTGCACTTGCGTTTGTGTGGGACCTCCTCGGGGGGGCTGTCCGAGGAGGCCTCATGAACTACATCCTGTTCCGGAAAGGGAATAATCTGGGATGTTTGTGCAGGCTGTCCCTGGGACCGGGTGATGGAAGGTAGACCCGTCTGAGAGGGAGTGCAGGGTGGAGCCGAAGCCGGGGTCCTGGAGTCCCTCGACAATACCCTCTCCACAATGTCGAACGCCGAAGGAGAGCTACTCCCTATCGGATCCAAGAGCAGACCCTCCGATGGATCCGACGTGCGGATCGGGGCCGGCGATGAGGCGGTCTGATCCGTAGGGCCAGCATGCTCCGACTGCGATGGAGCCGAAGTCATGCCGGCACCTCCAGATCCAAAGCTCAGCTCTTGGCTCAGAGAGCTCAGATCTGAAGAAAAGGGATGCGATAGACTCGAGGGCACCATCGTAGCCGAAGTACCGGAGACTATCGGCGCCGATGCTCCCCCGGCTCCAATGCTACCCAGCTCTGAAGGCTCCGAGCCCTGACAGTGGGTCAGAGAAGGAGCAATCGGGGCAAAAAAGGGGGTCGAGCTCCGCCCCAGGGGGGAAGCAGGAGCACTCCCATCTGCATCTGGGCCTGGAGAAACCTACACATCATCCGGTCCAAATCTGCATCGGAGATGCTACGCATAGACCTCGACAAGGCCTCCGAGGCGGGCTGGGAATGCCACCTAGATGACCTCGAAGGCGACCGGGTCTCCTCCTCCTCCGGCGAGAAACGAGGAGAATGGAGCCGGGAAGGAGAAGATCCAGAGGCCATAGGAGGAGAAGCTCGCTTAGATGGCGGAGCCGAGGAAGAGGTCTCAGCTCGTCTCTTGTGGTGCTTCCATTTCTCCTTCCTAGCTTCCCTCTCCTCTTGGCCAAGGGTGGGAAAGTGATTCCTGGCCACAGGGAGAGAAGGTGGCGCTGCTGAAGCCTCGGCAGAAGCCACAGAGGGGCCGGAGGATGAAGCTGAGTCCGGGGTTAACAGTCCCGCCAGGATCAGCTTCGACCTCCTGTCCATGATGGCCCTGGAGTTGAACGCTGCACAAATAGAGCAGCCCGAAGTGAGGTGTTCAACCCCAAGGCAAATAACATACCGAGTGTGGCCATCCGCTGGGGACAGCTTATGGCCACACTCGGTACATTTGGAAAAGAAAGATTTGGGCGCCTCGGACATTTTCTTAACCCACGCGCTAGGCCCCAAAACACAGACACACCTTAACACACACATGGGGAGGGAATACACTAACTGTGACTAACAAAAACAGTTGTAAGCTAAGCTAACTATGTAGACACTCTCACACAACAATATTTTTAACAAAATATGATAAAAGGAAAGATTTTCCTCACAAAACTCCTATGCTATGCCTGGAAGCTCGTTTCAAAGCTGCTGTTGAGAACTGCGGCAAATGAGATCTGGGGTCAGGAAGGGATAGCAGGGGGTTATGGGTAAAGGGGAGGAGCTTGGAGCTCGGATCTAAGTTGTTTGAAGCTGCCGGCTCGGATCCGATACCCATAGGTTGATGCACAAATGAAGTTAACTACTTCAGATCAAATGTTACACCTCCCCCCAAGCTCTGTTACAATCAGATCTTACTCTAGGGACTAAGCATGAGCAGTGTTTGGCTGGAAAAGAACAGTGGCAGAAAGTAAAACAGTATTGTTTCTGCCTGCCTTCCATGCTTCTCAACCATCCAAGAATTTGCCAGTTGTGTACAGGAGTACAGTCAGTCAAAAATGCCAGAAATTAAACTATCTACTTATTTTTCAGAAAATGTACATTGATGCCAAACCAGTTTTTCTGTTACCCTTTTAAGTGAGTTAGAGAAGTATTTAAAAACTTTCCCTGATTTTGCTCCTTTATCCTCCCAAAGACCTTCAGCAAATAAGCTGGTAGGTGTCTTGGTGTTGGTTTGATAGTGCTCACTAAATTCTTTAATAGCTTTAATACTGGTAAAGTACACTGAACCCTTTTTCTGTACCTGGTAGCCCATGAAGAAGATAATATTCCTTGTACTACAAAGAATTATAGCTCTTTATTATGTGTTCTTGCATGGATGGATGGAAGGATTCATCTCTAAAGCTTCACTCTCAATGTGAATTTCTTGCCTCCATTTCTCAAACATTTAATCAATCAGACACCTAACCATAATTCTTTGTAGTTACTACTGTTATTATGGTTATTTCTTCTGTTATTTTTATATTTATGATGGAGATTTGCCTAAGGATGATGGCCCTAATTACTAGAAATCAGAAAGAGAACTTCAGTAAGAGATCAGAACCACACCAGACAAGATGAATGAGAATGAATCACCAACAAAGTGAAAACAAGACAAAGTAATATTCTATGAGGAAGAAATGAGACCCATTTGGCAGCAGCAAATGTGAATGGTTTTGTAAATTCACTGTACTGTTATGCTCATAAAAAATACATAAACTGTAGCACAGGGTAACATAAGGGGCGAAGCACAGCCAAGATAACTGTATCTCAATAGCAAACTGAAAAAGAAATATAATTTATTTATTTTTATTTATTTATTTATTCTACATTTGTTGACTGGGATAGTCCGACTGGATATATATATTAATTTATTCAGGTACATTAATATTTAAATTCGAGAAGAGGTGGTACTTGCAAGGGGAGGCAATGGCACCCCAATGGAGTCAGCTTATATATGTGCTTATTTAGCTTTCAAGGAATATAAAACACTTCTGACAAAATGTATGCTGGAACTGAAAACTTCTCTTGTTTTACAGATGACAGTTTTTTTTTTTTATAGCCGATACTGATAAGTGTAATGTTAATCAATTCATATCAGGAAAGTTATGTCCTTTAAAACTAACTTATGACTATAATCAAGAAAGAATGGTATTTACAGATGTAGCTCTATGTAAAGAAATAAATCAGACAACATAACATAATTTGTTTAGAAAATCTATGCATCCAAATTAAATATTAAGTTATGACAGCAGTTCTGCTTGAAATGTTGAATGAAATAGTCTAGAAGTTATTAGAATAAATAAGATAGTATTATGCAAAAGCATAACATGTTTACTGAAAAAGAAAGGCTACTAAAATAAGTGCACCCTAATTAGCATCAGACAGCCTGAAGTGTTAAAACAAAACACAATTAGTCGTAAAGTAAAGCTTTATTTAAAAAACTAATAAAAAACATGCAGCTTTTTTCTTTTAAAAGTTACAAAGATAAAGGTAGTGCACGTGTTTACAAAATTCACCTTGGCTAATAAATAGCAAACATTCCTAATTTTTGTTTAGGGAAATACCCTCTGAAATAGTCCATGAACGTTTAGAAAACCTGGAAGCTAAAGGGAACCCAAATGAGCTCATCATACATCCCACATTCATTAAAATGGTAGCAAGGAATCTGTCAAAACCACTATCACAAATATTTAACCTCTACCGAACATCAAATGAACAGAAGCAACTTACATGTCCTAAGAATCCTATTCCCTCCATCCCACAAGATTTAGTCTACGTTCTATGTCATAACAAAAAGAACCTTGTCTACAATCAAATTTTGAACACAAACAAATACAGAATATTAATAGATACACAACAACATTTCAAACCTGGGCATGTCAAGCTAACAGTTGTCTTCATCATAATAGGCAAAATCTATTCCTCTATGAAAAGCAATATAGCCACAGGAACTATATTTTAATATAACCAAAATCTATGAAACCATAAATTAATAACTGCTAATGAACAAACTTAAAAAAATGGGAATGGAATTAAACAGAATGTTTAGCATGTAATCTAGCAATATGTTTTCTGAAGATGGTACCTTCAATACAGGAGTTTCCCATGGCTCTGTTCAAAGTCCTGCTCTCTTTTTATTATTTCTAAATGATATTACAAATGACCTATGTTCCTCAAATATCAACCTTTACAGAGCTGAAATAATCGCAAGCTATTCTAGAACATCAACCCCCAACACTTCTCAAAACTATGTACACACCTTTATCAAAATCTCTTATTTAGTAACCTCATTAAACAACACATGCATGCTATTTGGTAACAAAAAAAAATAATTTAACAAATGTAAACCTTTGTCTAGTCTAGGCCCTAAAAAATTGACAATTAGACAGATCATTACAAATGCTGAGGCCTTATTCTAGAACCCTCCTTTGCATTCACTACCCACATAGACATTATCAATGATAAGGTCTGTTGGAGGGGGGCGGGTGGCTGTTGCCAGCATACCTCTCAACTAGCCCTAATTTTGAGAGACAGCTCTGATTCAGTCTCAAAATTCCACTGTACCTTCATAATAATTTTTTTTTGAACAAGCCAAGTTAGTAAACAATTCATATTACTGCTACAAACTTCCTCTTCTTCAGATAATGCATACTAATGCACATCATTTACGCAATTAACTTTCAAAGTACTACTGCCAAGACTCAGGGCTAGTCTAACTTACTGACTTCACAGGTTACTTTAATCAGCCTTCCAAATGCCATTTATACCATCATGTTTTCTTACATATGATTTTGACATTGTTCACTTGATCTCTAACTAGCAGTAATTCTAGTGTTTCAAGTGTAGTGAAAGTGACTCTTTTATTTTCTTAATAATGTTTTTTGTTTGTTAGCCACACAAGTGATATGGACAGTTTAGTGCAGCCAGTCAATCAATATGTACTTGGGAGGAAACCAAGATAACCAGAGGGGAAAAAAACAGAGAAACAGGGTTAGCAAGTCAATGAACCTAAGAGCTGTAATGCAAAGGTTTAGTGTGCTGCCCAGATCCATTTCTCAGAGAATTTACGAATTCACAATGACAGTCTATAACAGACAACATAAAAACAGTAAGGGAATCCCCCTAGTGCTTCTAGTGTTGACTATTCCAGACCATACCATTTAAATATAAGGAGAGAATTTACTAATTCCCAATGACAGTCTATAACAGACAAAATAAAAACAGTGAGGCAATCTCCTTAGTGCTGCTAGAGTTGACTAGTCCAGACTATACAATTTAAACATAAGGGTGGCACACTAAAACAGTTGTCTTGCTTCTAAGGTGAGAAATACTGATATCTGCAGTAAGATACCTTATATGACTGCTTAGACTCTCACAGGAAATTCACAAACTTCCACTATGAATAAAGGCTTTTTATTGCAGCTCCTACCATATGCTTATGTTTATTTATATACTATAACTTCCTTGTAATGGGAACACCAATTCTAGAGACAGCATAAAACCTAATACACCAGCAGGTTGAGATACACAGTAATTGTTATTTATTGTATATAAAATGGTAGCAAACAGCTGAGATCAAAGAGGAAATGTAAAATATTGTTATTGCATTCAAGTCTGGAATATCTTTTTTAACTTTTGGAGGGGGTGCCCTGAATACAGAAGACTGGAAGGGGGCAAGGGGCACAAGAACTAAAATGGAATGTATAACCCTACATCACTATTTCATTAATCAATTGAATGAGATGACAGAACGCAACATTTCACAGTGGTGGGAATGTCTCCACTCAGCTACTCTCTCTACAGGGCTGTATTGGGGATAACAATCAAAGATAATGAGAAAACCCTGAATGGGAAGTCCTTTGCTTCTTTGTCAGTGAGGCCTCAGAATCTGATCCAGTCGCAAGAAACCTCTGAAGAAGAGGTCTGTTTCCATGAATCTTACTGCTGTGGGTTCCTGTGGGATCAAGGTCTCCACTGGCCACACTAAGACCTTAAAGTTTTGCTGGGTAGGTGAAATATTATCTTAAAAGATGAAAGGGTCTACGCCTTTTCTTTCACACTTTTTGAAAAAGTCATCAATTCCTGGCTTAAGCAATTAAAGTTTTTAAAGTAGACATCCTCAAATAGTGCATGCTGTCCCCTCAAGGAAGGAAAGATGATAAACTCAGTCAAAGGTTCAAATGCATGGAAATGCTATATCTTGCTGTTCTGCTTACCCATTCTACAGAATGGTGTATGAAATATGCACCATGACTTAAGCTTACTAAGAATAGAGTGGCCACTTGTGATTCTTTTTTTCACACAGTTAGAAAGGACCTCAGTGCTGTTAACTGCCTTGTCTAACAGATTCTGATAACTGCATTGCATTGTAGGTGTACCTTTAAGTGCAGTGCTCTTCAAGTACCGAACATGTAAACACATGATTTCCTGGACAACATGGGTTCTTGTTCAGAGGATAAAATACCAGGACCTGAGGTGCAAAGATATCTATCTTCCCTGTACAATCAGGATGCGAGTTCTGTACAAAGAAAGCACAGTCAAGTAAGGAATGAAATACCCTATCTGCTCTATATGGAACAGGAGCGAGAATGTCCTTGCATTGCTCCATGTTCTGCATCATCCAGTCTTTGAAGGTGCCTACTTAACTAAATCAAATATGGAGTCTTCAGATAGAGGGAAAGAGAAGAGGACTCATCCACCCAATCAGTGCTCATGGACACATGCTCAGTTATGGGAACTGTTCACCAGACATGAGCAAAGGCTTAGTCGAGGGGCTTCCATGCCTTCCTCAGTGGCTACTGAAGCACAAGAAAAGGATGAGCCTTTCTTTGCTAAAATATGTCTAGAATCTAGCAAAAGGTTTGATGGGATCCAGCGCAAACTGAACTTGGGAGAACAGCAATGAAGAAGGTCAATGTGGAGAAGGGACTGCATTGACTAGCACAGTTTCCACAAGAAGGAATTACAAACTTGAAGTGCAGCAGGCTACTGAAATGAGGAGTGGAACAGGGGTTCAGGACAGAAGGTCTAGAATTGCACAGCTAACATCACTGCTCCCTGCATCATAGGGGCTGCTATACGTTCTAATGGAATCTGCTGGACAGCCCATTACAGAAGGCCTGATATCTTGTCAGCTGACATTATAGGTGCTGATGCTGAGTAGCCCAATATTTAGTATGATAACATTTGGGTTGATGCTGGACAGGCCAGTATCAGATTGGCTGATTGTCAAGCCTAGTATCTGGACTAATGCTAGGTGGTCCAACCACTGACCTGCTGCTTGATATAAAGACATGTAAAGTAGTGGCATGGAGACAGAGCTGATATTACTGGAATAAGTGCCAGAACTGGCTCCTGAGCCTGTCCTAGGAAACAAATACCCTACCTATTACAGGAAACAAAGGCATCCAAGAGCAGTTCTTGACATGTTGGTATAAAGAATAGTTACCAAGTTGCCCCACTGCCTGGGAAGCACAATCCTGTTTGTTCTGCGGCCAGAGCATCTTAGAACAGAATCGTTGGAATATAACATTAAAAAATGTAAGACTGCTTCAAAGAAGACTTAATAGGACATACTAAGAACATTATTTGTACTCTTACAAATCCAGAATGATCAGTAGCTTTTTAGTAAATGTGTTGTTGTCTTTTGGCTTTTCCTGGTTAGGGGTCGCCACAGCGGAACTCCGGTCCGCTAATGATTGGCAGTAGATTTTGAGGAACGCTGAGGTGCCAGCTCGACGTTCAAACTTCAAAGAAGGCATGCCCATTTACACATGTCTTTCGAACGCCCACCCTGGATCCCCTTTGAATGACACCAGAAGCTTAGCCAATTATTGAAATTGATCATTTTTTCTTTATACTTTTTACTATATTTTTTCTATATACTTCAATCATTTGACTGTTTTCTATCACTTATACTGTAATATAATTATGCACGCTTTCTTTTCAAACCAAACTGAAAAACATATTTAAAGTTTTATTTGCTAGAAATACAAGTTCTATAGTACAGTAAAACAATACTCAGAGTCAACCAACAGCACTAACATGTCTTTAGAGTCTTAAGTAAACCAAAACCTAGTCTTACAAATGATTTTGAGTGCAGCAATTAAATACTTAAATAAATACTTAAGGTAAGTTTAATATTCCTTCAGACAGTTTACTATTAATAAGGATACAATATAATGCAGTGTAGTTCATTCACTGCATAACCTAATACCCTGTAGTAATTAAATAATATGCCAGGAGCACAGGATTCAAAGTGCTGTAGGGAATTTAGAGCTTAAGTGTGGTTTGCATTTGGTAGCAGAGCTGAGGATCTGAAAATTGGATAGCCTTAGGGAAAGTGTCCATGCACACACCACCAGTGTAAGTCCAAAGAGACACTCGAGGCATAACTTATAAAACACAGGTTAATTTCCAGTAGTCAAAATGAGCAACTGAGTAATAGCCCACTTGTTTTGTAGTCTGAGACATAAACAGTATTTTAAGTTACATTTACAGTCCCCACAGCTACTGCAGGATACAGGCTCCCTGTAAAATAAGCAAATGCAAGACACTTTGCATAGGTTATCACAGACTGGGCTTTCCCATTCTATACTTCAATGTCTTTCTTTAGAATGATTTTCTAGGTTAGGCATTCATTTCCTTGTTTGCTGATTTCAAGCAACATCCTAATATACACTCTTGATTGTCAATTAAAACTGTTTTAGCTGTGTGTCTGCTTATCAGACAATGAATTATCAACTCAACTGTTCAAAGTTTTGCTTTATAATTTCAGTCTGTTCCTAATAAAATTTATGTTTTTCTTTCAAATCACTAAGGATTGAAGTCATTTGACTTACATTTGAGTTTCGGACTATATATACTCAAGAAAATGTATGCTAACACAATATCTGGTATTCTAGCAACTTTCTATGTTTCTATGAGAAGTATTTAAAATCTATACCTTTTTTGGGCCTTTGTCCTCCTGTAATTTTAGGTTTTGTCCAGATTTCTTGCACTAAGAGGTATGATTTAAGGTGGTTACAGAATATCAGCATTGTTTATTATTGTAATATATATTTTTTTGCAGATGTACTGTTTTTATTGAAATACGGAGTGTGATGCAATGTTGCATAAATTGTTTGGTTCTAAAACAGCTGTAAAAGATGTAGTCACAAAGTTCTTTTTCCTTTGAAAGCCATATTCAGGGATCTGCCAGCGCAGAGGACATGCAGACATGCAGACTCCACACAGAAGGCACTCTCCGCACTCCAGCAAAGAATCGAACGGGAGCACCTCTTGCTGTGAGGTAACAATGCTACCGCTGCACCACCGCAGATTTAGTAGTTTTTTTAGTAAATACTTATTTCATTTACTCATTGTCTTGTTTACTGAGAAAATCTGATTGGGTAATACCCATTTCCCACAGAGGCCCATGGCGAAAAGCTCCATTTGCTTGCTTTGAATTATAGCAAATGGTTACAATTTAAGTTAAAAGACAAAAAAATACATTTAAAAAAAAAATGTTTTTGTTAATTTTCACTCCCAGAAAACAGGAAATTAGTAAAGTTTGGGTTTAGGATGATCATGTGTTCTGCACACGTACCAGTCAAAGGATGCAAGTAGTTACAGCAGCAGACACAAAGTAAGGAATAAGCTAAATGAAACTTGTCATTTATAGGGCAGTATATTTTCACTAGTTGCCTGATATGATAATGTGGTCCAGGAGAAAGAATGAGAAATGCAACCAGTAAGACTTTAAAAGAAACACTTTAATAATTAATACTGTCTCAGCAATGGAGGGTTTAGAACTGCATTGCTTATTTTACCTACACAATCACTCTGTAGTGCATCTGGTCATAATGGGAGGAAATGAAGATCTAAAAAAACTGGAACACTTTTATTTAAAACCAAATGTAAATTACAAGCATAAACACAGAAGGGGGAATCCATCAACTACATGTTAAACGCAGACAAGACTTTTCCACTTTTCATACAGAATTACTGACGCCGTCTACATCCTGAAAGTAAACCTGGCAAATGATCAGCTCATGGACAACTGAAAGAACCAGGTGGAGCATTAAAATTCCATCCAGTACAAAGCAGCAGAGCCTTGGAGCAGCAAAAGTGTTTGGATGCTTGGCCTTGGTGAAAGAAGCAGGTTAGCATCAGTCAACCTCTGCGCTGGCAGATCCCTGAATATGGCTTTCAAAGGAAAAAGAAGTTTGTGACTACATCTTTTAAAGCTGTTTTAGAACCAAACAATTTATGCAACAGTGCATCACACCCAATATTTCAATGAAAACAGTACATCTGTAAAAAAATGTATATTACAATAATAAACAATGCTGATATTCTGTTGTTGCTTGTCTTTTCAGCTTTTCCCAGTTAGAGGTCGTCACAGCAGAACTCTGGTCCACTAATGATTGGCAGTAGATTTTTTTTATGGTGCCGAGTTGCCAGCCCGATGCCCAACCTTCAGTGAAGGCACACTCATTCACGCATGTCTTTCGGAGGCCACTCGACCGCAGGGAGGACATGCAGACTCCACAAAGAAGGCACTCCAGCTGTGAATCGAACAGGAGAACCTCTTGTTGTGAGGCAACAATGCTACCGTTGTACCACCGTGGCTTAATGCTGATATTCTATAACCACCTTAAATCATACCTCTCAACCTCTTAGTGCAAGAAATTTGGACAAACCCTAAAATTACAGGAGGACAAAGGCCCAAAAAAGGTAAAGATTTTAAATACTTCTCATAGAAACATAGAAAGTTGCTAGAATACCAGATATTGTGTTAGTATGCATTTTCTTGAGTATACATAGTCCGAAACTCAAATGTATGTCAAATGACTTCAACCCTTAGTGATTTGAAAGAAAAACATAAATTTTATGAGGAACAGACTGAAATTATAAAGCAAAACTTTGAACAGCTGGGAGGAACGCCTTAAATAATGGCTCTTTACATTATAGTAATTGCTGTTTGTGGGATTTTTAAATTAGCAATATATATATATATATATATATATATAATTTTTAAATTAATTCATTGTCTGATAAGCAGACACACAGCTAAAACAGTTTTAATTGACAATCAAGAGTGTATATTAGTATGTTGCTTGAAATCAGCAAACAAGGAAATGAATGCCTCACCTAGAAAATCATTCTAAAGAAAGACATTGAAGTATAAAATGGGAAAGCCCAGTCTGTGATAACCTATGCAAAGTGTCTTGCATTTGCTTATTTTACAGGGAGCCTGTATCCTGGAGTAGCTGTAGGGACTGTAAATGTAACTTAAAATACTGCTTGTTTCTCAGACTACAAAACAAGTGGGCTATTACTCAGTTGCTCATTTTGACTGGTGGAAATTAACCTGTGTTTTATAAGTTATGCCTCCAATGTCTCTTTGGACTTACACTGGTGGTGTGTGCATGGACACTTTCCCTAAGGCTATCCAATTTTCAGATCCTCAACTCTGTTAAATGCAAACCACACTTAAGTTCTAAATTCCCTACATCACTTTGAATCTTGTGCCCCTGGCATATTTAGGGTTGCCACCTTTTCAAATGCCCAAAGTGGGACATTTTTGGTACAAACGTCAGATTTTGCAGGGCGAAACATACCCACGGCGAGTATCAAGGACAGAACTTCACTTTTTTGCCTAAATAAAAGCTTATTCTTGTAGCATTGTAGTTGCTTATTCCGTTTCTTATAAATTTACGTTTCAGATATAGAATAACTGTTTTATGCAACTATTACATAAAATATAGGAAATAATTTTGTACTAAAATTTCAGGACATTTGCCATTTTTTTCAATTTATTTGCAGGACACAACTGCCCAAAGAGGGACTGTCCCTCGCAAAATGGGACAGGTGGCAACCCTAGGCATATTATTTAATTACTACAGGGTATTAGGTTATGCAGTGAATGAACTACACTGCATTACATTGTATCCTTATTAATAGTAAACTATCTGAAGGAATATTAAACTTACTTTAAGTATTTAAGTATTTAATTGCTGCACTCTAAATCATTTGTAAGACTAGGTTTTGGTTTACTTAAGACTCTAAAGACAAATTAGTGCTGTTGGTTGACTCTGAGTATTGTTTTACTGTACTCTAGCACTTGTATTTTCTAGCAATTAAATAAAACTTTAAATATGTTTTTCAGTTTGGTTTGAAAAGAAAGAGTGTATAATTATATTACAGTATAAGTGATACAAGACAATCTAATGATTGAAGTATATAGAAAAAATATAGTATAAAGTATAAAGAAACAATGATCAATTTCAACAATTGGCTGAGCTTCTGGTGTCATTCAAAGGGGATCCAGTGTCTGTCATTCTGGGAAGATATGCTCGACAAGCCACGTTGCTTCGCAAGACACGGCTTGCACCTGTCACCCCTAGGCTTTCGAATACTGGCCAAGGCTCTTGCTGCCCCCATAGTGCCTTTTTCAGGCAAGGCTCAAAAGTCAAACCCACCTCTGTAAACAGCACAATTAACAAAAACCTGAGGGTTATGCTTGAGTTTAAATCTCAAAATGGACGCGCTCAAAGCACTCCTCAGTATGGAGAATGTCGACATCTGTGCAGTAACTGAAACCTGGTTCAAGGCTCCAGACAGCACCCCAGCACTACTGGGCTACAACTCATACCACACGTTTCGGCCACAGAACACGGACCGAAACACAAAAGGAGGGGGTGTATCCATATTCATCAAGGATACCTACACCTCCAGGTTAGTGGAAGAGCATGATACCTCTGAGATCATCCATGTGCAACTAACATCAGGCAAATCTGTAATGCAAATTGTGGCCTGCTACAGATCACCCTCCATGACCCAGGACCACCACTCCACCTTTCTGGAGACACTGGAAAACATGAAGGTCCTACCAAACACCCTGATATTGGGCGATTTTAATTACGCTACCATTCACTGGGAAAACTACTCGAGTACAAATTCCCAGGCCCAGCGCTTCCTGGAATTCATCAACTCAAATGGCCTGCATCAGCTGGTAAACTCCCCTACCACAGGTGAAAACATATTGGACCTGGTCATCACCAACATGGGCGACAGGTGTTCCACACCAGAGGTCAACCCGTCACTGGTTAGATCAGACCATAAACAAATCACTCTGGATGTCCACACCCCACCCCCACCCCCAACTAAGGAAACCACAGTAAAAAACTTTTCTAAAGCAAATTTCACCTTACTTAAGACAGAGGTGGTAAGTTTCACAGCCCCCACGCTAAAGGATAATGCTGCCCAAGATGCAGAAACCTTTACAAATGCACTCTATGAGCACCAACAAGGATGCACAGATCATGCCATCCCTAGCAAAACCAAGACTCACTCCTCTAAGAGAAGGAAACCAGTTTAGTGGACCCCTGCAATAAACAGGCTATACAATAGAAGGAGGAAACTAGTTCAGAAAAAAAGCAAATCCCAAGAAGGAAAGACATCCTTGATCAGTATCAGTAAGAAACTGAGGTCCCTCATGAAATCATCCAAGGCTAACTTCTAAAGAAAAATAGCCAAGGATTCAAAAGATAACCACAAAGCCTTCTTTAGCTATGTTAAGAATCTAAGTGGCAACACACAGATATACACTGAACTAGTGCAAAATAGCACAAAATATACTGAACCTACTGATATTGCCAACATCCTGGCAGATAGATTCAGTGCACACTTCACCCCCCCCCCCACCTCCAAAAGGACCCACAACAATACCGGAAAGGTGTAGTGTCCCAAAAATCACAGACACACAGGTGAAAACAGCCCTTTCAAAAGCCAAAAACACACAGTCAATGGGACCAGATGGTGTCCCATGCTGCGTCTTGCATTAACTACAGAACGAACTAACCCCCCACCTAAACACGCTGTTCAACCTCAGCCTCTCCACTGGCTACATGCCCATAAAATGGCACACAGCAATGGTTATTCCTCTCCACAAAGGAGGGGCCACAACTGACCCTGGTATCTATTGCCCCATAAGCCTGATTAGCTTGGTCTGCAAGGCTATGGAGCGCATCATCATGGAAGTCATTAACAAAGACATTGGGAACCTCCAAACACTTGACCCAACCCAGTTCGGCTTTGTTAAGGGCAGATCATGCCTACTAAACCTGGTTGACTTCTTCGAGACAGTCAGCAAGGCCATAGATGAGGGAAAGGTGGTTCACACAACCTACCTTGACCTCGCCAAGGCTTTCAACACCATTCCCCACTCGGATAGTACAGAAAAACTCACCAGCCTGAATATAAACCCCTATGTCACAAGATGGGTTGCCAACTGGCTTACAGGCAGAACTCACACAGTAAGAATAGTGGGCTCCAGGTCCGACTCTAAACCAGTCACAAGTGGTGTCCCACAAGGCTCAGTCCTGGGACCCCTACTGTTCGGCATATATTTTTCAGAAGTACAGGCAAACACAGGAGGACTATGGCTAACCAAGTTCACCGATGACTGCAAACAGAGTCATAATTGACTCTCCGGCTGACACGGACATCCTCTAAAAGGGCCTTACTGAAATGGACACCTGGTGTAAAAGTCATGGCCTCAAGCTAAATGCCAAAAAATACATAGTCATCCCGTTTCCGAAAAACAAAACACCCACGAATTACCACATAGGTGGCAGCCCCCTTAATACAGAAGAGGTAAGAAGAGATCTGGGGACCCAGATCGATAGTAATCTCTGCTTTGACAATCATATTGCCAAAGTAATTAGGAAATCCTTCTATGTGGCCCATCTAATTACTAAAGAGTTCGCATCTAGAAATAAAGAGGTTATAGTGCCCCTCTACTCGTCACTCATTAGACCCATCATAGAGTACAATGCCCCATTTGGGATGTACCTCACAAGACACTTCCAACAACTGGAAAGACCACAAAAGTACCTCAACAAGAGGATTACTGGTCTCAAACGTATGTCCTATGCAGCCCGACTGAAAAAACTCTGGCTGTACTCCGTGGCATATCGCTTACTCAGAGGTGATCTCTGCCTGACTTACAAAGCCATGTCCAACTCAGAATTGATGGACATGCTCCACCTAAAGAAATCCAAGTCACTGCGAGCCACGAGCTCTAGTGAGCTAAACCTCACCACAGCAATAAACAGAACATGCTGGAGGGATAGATTCCTATCGCAGAGACTCCCCCATGCTTTGGAACAAAATTCCAAATTACATCAGGCAGAGCCCCTCACTAACACTCTTCAAGAGAAAGCTTGATGAGTGGATGGGTAACAGAAAATACACCCCTGGGATCACTTCATTGGCTCTGCTTGACAGAGGATCAGTTAATTAATCAATGGGCGTAAAGCTGACACACTCTGGCTAGGCTTATAAATGCCCTTGGGCAGATAGCCTAGTACCTACCTATGAACCTATATGTTATATTTAACTTATCAAG
This sequence comes from Protopterus annectens, assembly GCF_019279795.1. Taxonomy (NCBI): domain Eukaryota; kingdom Metazoa; phylum Chordata; order Ceratodontiformes; family Protopteridae; genus Protopterus; species Protopterus annectens. The sequence continues at coordinate 1,534,685,390 of NC_056743.1, read as the reverse complement.
TGATTTGTTTATCTAACTGGTGCTTTGCAGACATTGTTGTGTGCACAGATTGTTGCTGAACCTAATTTCTATCTGCAAATGTACATTCTACTAAGCATGACTTGCAACCACTCTTTACACTTCACTTAATCTGAGTCAGCAAATATTCTATTGGTGCCCAATATTTTTAATCAAAAATTCCACTGTGTTTCATAAGGACTGAATGCTTATTATATTAGTATAACAATCTAAACTTTAAAGATTTCATTGCCAAAAAGAACATGCTGGAGTCTAAGCTAAATTACTTGAATTGGGTTTAAAGTGATTTCTAAAACTTCTCTTCAATTTGTTTGTGAGGTTTAGAACTATTTTTGCAAAGTTTTTCCTGCCTTGGCCTTAATTGTTCAGTGTCTCCTTGTTATTCTGGTGCTAAAAAGCTGCTTTTTGAAAGATTAATGTCCTTAATTTGTAAGGGTGTTAACAAAATAGTTCTGTTTACTGCCTTCTAAAGATGTGTCGTTTAACGTGGCTGTTTTCCCAACAAGCCAAGTGGCCTCACCAAAACAGCTGTATTTCAGAAATTAATTTCTATATGTAGTAAGAAACCATTTATAATTGCAGTGGATTAACTGGTGGCAGTGTTCTGTTGTATACAGTTTATCTCATAGTAACTGAATTGGATTTCTACTGAACCTTAAATACATCTCTTATTTTTTCTTTCAGCTGGTTTACAGGAAACATCCCCGAAGCATACATGTCGCAGGCTCATCCAAAACTGAGTCCACTCAATCCACCCACCATTTATTTTGGACAAACTTTGTGCCACCTCTGCCCCTGTGCTTTAAGTAAGTGTTAGGCAGCCAGTCTTTTGTGTGTGCATTTCAGCCTGCATAGTGACTAGTATGAAGGCAAGTGCTTCAGTGCCCTAGTTTGCAAGCAATATCCTTATAGTCTATAAACCCTACTCCACTGACATACTACTGGTCAGCTTTTGCTCTCTACTTCCTAAGAGGCACTAAAATTTACTCTCAAACTATTTCTTTCTCTTATATTTTCTTCACTTTTTCTAGACTTGCTACTCCCTTATTTATATCCTCCTGTCTTTCTTCAGTGGAACTGCATGCCTTCAAGGAAGTCACTCTTGGTCTCCCACCTTTTCTCATTTCTTCTTGTCTGAGACAGATATTAAAGCACTTTAAGCTCTGAGATGGTATTTGTGCACAATCATTATGGACTCAGAGTACTCTACTACCTCTTTAAGCTAGAAAAGTGTGTTTTTATTTTTCTATAGAAGTGTCACTGCAAACAAATAGATATGTATGCAATACTAAAGTCTGCAGTTTGAACACCAGTCTGTGGGCTATATTTTTATGCAAATTATAAACATTTTGGAAGCCTAAAACAAAGACCTTTGTCCACTATAACAGCTCTATTTTTTAGGTCACAGTAGTCTCATTGGTGCTTTATCCTTCAGCTGTGCTCCATTAATTGTTTTCAGCAGTCTACTGTTTCTGTTTCCTTTCTATAAAGTCTCGTTTTCTTTTGCCCCAGATGCTGGTGTAACCACTTTTAGTTCTGAGCCAGTATTTTTCCAGTGCTGAAGTCCTGCATTTTGGCTTACTTTTCCTCATTGTTTTGCTGACTGTTGGTAGGGGGTAGCCTTTGGACTTTGCAATTCAAAGTCTATATAATCCTCTTTACCATTGCACAGTTGTTCAAACAGTCAAGCACAATTTTTACTGTTATATATCACCATTAGTCAGGTTAAGATGATATTGGACTAACTCTCCTAAAAAATATGTCTTACAGCAAGAAAATCAAGCATCTACTGGCACAGGTGCTTTTAAACTGCATTGTTTCTTTTACTTATATCTCTCTGCAGATCTGTGGCTGTTTTAAGTTCAGTCACTGATTTTCTCTGTCTCTCCGCCAAGTTTTCAACACACTTCGTTCACCCTCGCTAATGCTCAGGCTCACTCTGCTACCCTACCCCATCCCCATTTCCCACCCCTTCTTACTCTATACTTATACTTCCATAACACAACCCACATATCCCACAAACCAATACCATCAGTTCTCTACACAAAAAAAATCAATAGAATTACTCCCAATAGTAATACCCACTCTAGTTTAAAACCCAAGACTCTCTCTCAAACTGTCCTCCTTGCCCTCTATAACTATCACATTACATTTCTACAACCAACACAGTACTCTCCTAACACTTTTAATCCTAATTTACAGCAAAGATAAAACCCAAGTAAAATAAAATGCCCCTAACTCAGATTATTCTACTATTCCTCCTACCTCTATTAGCCTTCATTCCAATGTTCAAGTCCACCTCCTTCAAATACATAGGACTTCAACCAATCCTCACAAAGAATATCAACATCTACCCAGCCTGCCTTTCTCTATAGCACCCTATCTCTACAAACTACAGCTGATTTATCTTTAAATATCTTAAAACTAAGCATCCAAATTTATAATCAAATACCAAACCAAGACCAAAATACAACTGGCCACACGCTTCCCTATATAAATGTCAAATTTAAAAAAATTGTGGCGATATTCACCCCAACCCAGGTCTCTCTGTTCATAAAAATCACTTCCAAACCTGAAATATACCAGTCACCTAATAACTCTCAACAAAAAAAAACAGAATCCAAACTCAACCTTACTAAATATGAACCTAAGACATATGTGCAATAAAAATCCATGACATACATGCTTATCTTGCCACCTATACTCCTGATGCAGTCACAGCTACCAAAACCTGGTTAAAACAGAAATAAAGGAGATCACCCCCCCCAGGATATAATATACTCAGGTATGACAGATACAACAAGTGTGCAGGTGGTGTAGCAATCATCTATAAAAATTCCCTAACCATCACTATACTCCCACAGGAAATACCCACGTTTAACAATGTTAAACTTCTAATAACACTACTAAAAACCAACAACAGGAAAATTATATGTTTAACAGCAATTTATATACCACCAGGGAGTAACACTGATACTGCTGAAAACATCCTGTATTGGATATCCCAGCAAATTAACCATGAAATTACAAGACATGCATCCTTAAATATAGACTGGCAACTCAAACTCCACTACCTCCATACCTCTCAACTGTCCAGAATTTCACAGAATGTCCTGATTTTTGCCTCATACATTTGGTCCATTCCTCATAAATTGTGTGGTTTTATGGGAAATTATAGAGGACTGAAGTCGCCAGATAATGGCATACATTTAAGTTTCAGACTTCATATCCTTCAAAAAATACATGCTACCACAAACCCTGAATTCTACCAACTTTCTAAGCTTATAAGAGCAATATTTAAAATCTGTCCCTGTATTTGGGCCTTTGTCCTCCCATTATTGTAAGCTTTGTCCTGATTTCTTGTGCTAAAAATGTTATAAGGTATGATTAACCCCAATGAATCCATAAACATGTAAACCTTCAAACAATTAATAACTACACCCACTATAATCAATAGCACTTCAGGGAGACATTCAACATTAGACTAGATCCTTACAAACAAACCAGACAAGCTGGCAGAAGTAGGCTGTCAGAGAGCATAAGTGACCACATACCATCATATGCCATTACAACTCACCATAACCTAGATACACATATTTACAGCCAAACACAAAATACAACCAATTTCAGCAAAAATATTTTCATGGAAACACTAAATTTAATTGGAATGCACTTAGAACAATGACACTGGATATTGCTGTAGAACACTTATATTTTTTTTCTTCTTTCGGCTTTTTTCCAGTTAGGGGTCGCCACAGCAGATCACTTGTCCGCTCATGATTGGCAGTGGAGTTTTACGGTGTCGAGCTGCTAGTCCGGCGCCCAACCTTCCACAGAAGGCCCACACATGCACACACTCACACCTAGGGCCAATTTAGAGTGTCCAATCCACCTACAGCATGTCTTTGGGATGTGGGAGGAAACCGGAGCAGCCGGAGGAAACCCACGCGACCACAGGGAGTACATGCAGACTCCACACAGAAGGCACCCCAGCCGAGGATAGAACACTTATATTCTTACAGACCTTAAATAATCTTGCACCAAGTCCAACCTTGCACCATGGCTAACAAAAGAAACAAAAAAACTCATAATAAAAAGGGATAAAACCTGGAAAAACTGGTATAAAAAGAGAACTCAAAATGCCTTCCAGCAATTTAGACATCTTAGAAACCTAGCAAAACTCCATGTCAAACACGACAAGCAAAGCATACTATACCAGCCAACAAGACAAACATCAGAACAACGCAAAACATTGTTGGTCACCAGTAGATAAACTACTTCAACCCGGCAAGACCATCACTCCCTCTCCAAAAACAGACATGATAGACTATATCCACACAGTTTAATTCCTACTTTATACAATGAATATTCTCTCTCTTGGACACCAGTACATCTGCCCCCCTACCCCAGTACAAATAAAACCACCTACAACTCTTCAATTTTAGTCCAGTACTCACTTCACTCAAATGAATTTGCTCCTTAAACTAAAAACTACCTCCAGAGCTGTACACCAATTACCACCAGACTACCTAAAAATGGCCATAGAAGTCATAGCCTTCCCTGTGTTCATAACATAAAGTACCACCATACTGTCCACAGCAGAAAGATATGCTCCATCATTGTGGAAAAAATCCTACATCATACCACTGCACAAAGGTGGCACATCTACAGAGTTTAATAACTACAGACCAATAGCGATTCTCTCCCCCTTTCCAAAATATTAGAGAAATGCAGCCATAAACAGCTGATGCAATACCTAACCTCAAATAATCTACTCTCAGGAACACAACATGGCTTTAAAGACCCAGCACAGCACCACTACTGCTTTACTACATTTTAGCAATCTAATAAACCAACAGAGAAACAATGGTCTGCGTGTGTCCACCATGATCTTAGACCTGTCAAAGGCATTCGATACTGTCTCACACCAGCAACTACTTATTCATCTCTCCTCAACAGCACTTTCACAAAATTCCTTGTCATGGTTACTTAGTTACCATCTGGAAGGCAGCATGCTGTTAAATGGCAACAAACCTACTCATCCTTTCAACCAGTTACTATAGGTGTCCCTAAGGGCTCTATTCTGGGTCCTCTCTTATTTAATACATTTATTAATAATCTTCACACCTCCACTCACCATGCTAGTTTAGGTCAGTATGCAGATGACTCAACATTAATATGTACAGCCACAGCAATAAATAAGTTCCAAGACATTACGCAAAAATCTTTCTCTGCAGAAACCTGGCTCAAAGAATCAAACCTCCTACTAAATCTTAAGACAACAAGGTTAATGCTTTTCACCTCAAAACGTTGTCAAAGTCAAAAGTAATCTTTTACCATAAAGTCAGCAAATGATACTGTTATTGAAACTGCTAACTCACAGTAAACTTCTAGGCATTATACCTTATATCACCAGTATATACTGCACACCATTAAATCTACACACCAGAAACTAGACTCCATTTATAGGGTCAATGGATTCCTTACAGATATTGCAAGAAAAACTCTATAATGCTAACTCTCTTATACATAGTTCTTATCCAAACAAACAAAAAATGAACAAACAAACCAGACACAAAACTGGAAATAAAACAACACAAACTGGGAATAGGCATAGATAACCTCTTAAATCAAAATGACTTTATTCTAAAACATTAAATAAGTGCTTTCATTCTGCTCAGTGCAAAACGTTATCAGATAAAAGCCCACAAATAACATACCATATGACCACTTCACATTCCCTCTTAAAATGACATACATAATTTAATACATAATTAACTTGCATCCTCTCTTAGACACAAATACAAGTAAAAACACCTATAGCACATTCATCCCTACCTAATAAACACTTACAAAAGATTTTACTGAATAAACATAAAAGGAAGGTAGGGAAATTACTTACTTTTCTTAAATAGTGTCTTTGTATAATGCCTCCATGATGCCCTTCTGCGGTTTTGTGGTATCCTTGGTCTTTTTCTGATGTACTGCACATGCGTATGAGACTTATGTTCCCATGCTTATGCAGTATATCAGTCCTGTGCAAAGAAAGCAACGCAGAAAGGGAGCTCTCAGTTGCTTTTTTTTTTTAATTGAAAAAAAAAAAAAAAAAAAGAAAAGAAACCAGGAGACTTAACGAATGAGGAAGAGCCGGGACAGACAAAATAAAAGGATAGTCAGGTAAGTTTCTATAGTTTTGCAGAACGTACCTGATTATCCTTTTATTTTTGTCTGTGCCATCTCTCTCATTCATTTCATCGTTTGTTTTCTTTTTTTGTTCATTTAAAAAAAAAGAAAAGTGAAAATATGGCGAGATATACTAATGGGAAAAAGTCCGGGCGACCAGACCTTTTCCCGTTGGTATATTCTTGGATTTACAATGGGCACACTGGTTGGGCATGCTCGGTTTTGAATATGAATAGCCAGTCATTGTATAATTATGTATATTATGCATAGGAAAACCAGCACCAACTTATCAGTTATTGATATTAAACAAAATGGCTTTATAAAAGGCAGGTCTGCTCTAAGTAATCTGATTAGCTTTTTCAACCATAAAATAGTAAAAAATCCTGTATATGTATCATCAATTAAAGGAACACATTAATCACAATAAAGATTTGGGAAGTATGATGTCATCTAATTTATCTTTTGTCATTCATGCAAACCCAGTTAGTAAAAAAACTGTGAAACAAAGGAGATATTTATTAAGGAATTTGTCAGCTAGGGATTAAGAATATCTCATTATTATATAACTTATAAATGACCTATCTTAGAATGTAATTATATGCTCTTTGTATATTCAAGGGGACATTTAAATATATTAGAGACTGTACAAACAAGGTTTACAAAACAAATTATTCCAATAAAGGACTATAGGAGCAGATGTAAACACTTAAATTTATGTGGACATTAATTCTTTCTTAAAAGACTTGTTATGATTCTCTGTTACAGACTTTGTTTTACATGGAAACTTACAGAGGTGATAAAACTTACAGAGAATATGACATTTTTAACTCTATCACATAAAACAAAATTATGACATTCTTTACAAACAATATGGCTATACTCTGTAATAACATAACAGTTTAGAATTTTTTTAAAGGAGCCTTGATGATTGAGTTGGTGACAAGAGCTTATGAACTTTTTATCAGGGAATCAGTGTTCCTTGTTGGTCATTAGGGATTAACACTGCCACAGTACTTATAAACTCATGAATAAGTGCTGTCCAATGTAGCCGTCAACCCCAGAACAGTGTTTCTCAGACCTTAAGAAAGAAATGGTATATTTATTATGAAATTTGTCAGCTAGGGGTAAAGAATGTCCCACTATTATATTACAAAACCTCTATAAGACCTGTTTTAGAATACAATGATATGTTCTGTGTATATCTGAATATATTAGAGAATGTACAAAAAAGGTTTACAAAATAAATTATTTCCATAAAGAAACGTAACTATAAGAGCAGAAGTAAACACTTAAATGTGTATTCTATATGTTACAGTACATAAAAAAATAAATTAATTCTTGCATACAAGACTTTTGGCAACATGCCACCACAGAGAACTGGAGTTAAGCAGTCTGGGCAAAACTCCTGATATCCCCCAGGACAAAGTATTGAAAGTAAGTAGGAGAATGCCGACTTATTAGCATATTTCTGTTAGTGTAAAGTACAGAATGCAACTGAAGGCAGACCTTGAGCAGCAGGAATCTGTGAACCATGAAAAAGTGGGGAAAAAAGTTAAATTGATGGTTCTGACATACCATTGGTGTTGGGAGGAGCAGCACAGGGAAAGAAAGTGACAGGGTAAACATCGAGATCAACCTAAAAGAAAAGATGGCACTCAAGTGGCCTGTGCTGAGAACAGAGAAATTAATGCAGAAGGCATTTTTTTTTTCTTTTTAAAACTACCTTTTGCACTGGATGACATAGAAGAAAGTGCAGTACCAGTGTTTTGAGGACCCCTGCTTGCACTGGATGACACAGAAGAAAGTGCAGTACCAGTGTTTTGAGGACCCCTGCTTGCAAATGTTTTATCTCCCAAGCCCTTGGTTACCAAAGGTATCAGAACTTGTCAGAGATTCAGGATGCAAGGCTAGGCTTAAAAAGGCCTTGTGGTCATTAGCCTAGTAAACACCTATGAACCTAACAGCTATACCTTTCTCCATGAGGCAAGTTACTGAAGTAACCCTGCATTACTGGACAAAGGTATAGACCACAGAAACTGCAAAACATTAGAGAGAAGATGATACTTTTAAGTAGGGCAACAGAGATTATAACCAAGGTTGCTGGGGAAGACCACCACCCCTATGGTGTAGCAGGATAAAACCCTGACTATGGCCCAGATAACCCAGGTTTGATTACTGGCTCTGGTGACTATAGAGAGGGAGGGAGGTACAGGCATGCCCATCCCATGTGGGATGGTGTTCACGGATAATGCCCCCTTAAGGGAGGCATGGTCCAATAAGAGTGGTTGCCCTCGCACATGATCGATAAGCATGGGAGGTGGGGCAGTGATGGATAGGATATATAATAAAAAACACACACTAGAAAAAAAGCAGAGATGGCCAATACCCTAGTACACCCTTAGGATCTAGCACTACCACCAATAAATACTAGAGTGAGTCTGCAGGTTAAGGAGGTGAGCTGGAAGACCCAGCACAGATATAGGGCACTGTGGCCCAGGCTGGTTGGGTAATATCTCAAGGGGGACCAAACTAATTAAAAAAAGACTGTAGGGAAAGGCAGTGAACATGAAGTAACCATTACCCTGTACCCCTGTTTTGAGTTGAGTTGACCTCATATATAGAAAGGGAAGAAATCCCACATCAGCTACTAGTAGTGGAACCATGCAGGGCAAGTAATGAAGCTAGTCCGTGGTCACGTTAGGTCATTTGGAATGGACAAGAGTAAGGCAAGACTATTAGATTTTACTGGCCAAGCAGAGAAAGTACAGTTGTGTACTCTTAACCATAAATGCAGATGTTCGAGTGTATTCACTGTTGCAGTCATTACATTTGGGTTATCTGCTTGCAGGTAGCCCTCAGCTGGCCTGATTATCAAAGTCTTGGGTCCTGCGTCAGTTGCTGTCTTTTCTTCCATGACGTCAGGTAGTCAGGGGTATAAAGCATGCAGCCGATGCCATTACATCAGTTTTTCTTGCCCCAGATGTCAGGTGCCCCCATAATTGGAAGCAATTATATACAAGATTACACCTCCAATTATAAGCAAATACACCAGAAAGCTTAAATACAGTAAACAAGAAGAGAGATATAGCAAATAGAAGTCCTGGGGCTGGAGGGAGGGTAACCAGAACTGCAACAGTGAATACACTCGAACATCTACATTTATGGTAAGTGTACACAATTGTACTATGTTCTTCGTGTTTCACTGCTGCAGTCATTACATTTGGGTAGATTCCCAAAGCTAAGGAAGGGAGGAGGCAATTTGAGAGCATTAGGACCAGCTATTAGGCCCTGCAAGACTGCAGTGGCAAAACCAGCTCTGGATTTAGAGAAAATAGGCAAGTGGTAATGCTTGGAGAAGGCATGAACAGAACTCCAGGTAGCACCTTCTAGGATGTCCCTGGTAGGAACACCTCTGAGAAAGGCAGTTGAAGTAGATGCAGCCCTGGTCCTCTGTGGAGTAGGTTTTCCATGATGTTTATAGCAGAAATTAATGCAATGGCATATCCATTTAGAAATGGTTTGCTTTTAAATGTCCTTCCCCTCTGCCCCTGCAGCAAAGGCAACTAGCAGCTGTTCAGTTTTTCTGAGAGGCTTAGTCCTGTCCAAATAAAATCTTAGTTGTCTGTGCACATCCAAAGAGTGCAGTATTCATTCTCCTTTGTTCTGTAGATTAGAAAAGAAGGTTGGCAAATGAATAGACTAATTAAGGGCCACACTGGATACCACCTTGGGCATAAAGGAAGAATTGGTCCTGAGGGACACCCTGTCTGCATGGAAGATGATGAAGGGCTCTCCACTGCCATGAGGGCCTGTAATTCAGACACTCTTCTAGCTGAAGTGATGGCTAGAAGGAAGGCTGTTTTCCAAGAAAGGAATTTCAACTCTGCAGTTGCAGCTGGCTCAAAGAGAGGTAGAGTGAGCTTTTCCAATACAAAGTTAAGGTCCCAGGCTGGAGTAGGGGCTCTCCTGGGTGGTCTTAAATTTCTGGCCCTTCTGATGAATTGCTTCAGCAGTGGGTGAGAGAAGAGGGGTGGCTCTGTATTATAATGTGCTGAAATGGCAGAGGCATGAATTTTAACAGAAGAGAAGGAAAGGCCCTTGTGAAGCATCTCTGTTAAGTATTGAAGAATTTACGGTAAACTGGGCACTGCTGTGCCCATCCCCCGAGTTTGGCTCCAGGAACAGAATCTTTTCCACTTTTCCGCATAGGATTTTCTAGTACTAGGCCTCCTTGACTCCAGAATGACATCCAGCGCGTGTTTACTGAGGGATGGCAATGGAAAGCTCAGGTAATTAGCCAGGCTGCAAGGTTTAGGGTTTGAAGCTGGGGGTGCAGAATTTGGCCCTCCTGCTGGGACAGCAGGGAAGGGGTCAGAGACAGGTGCCATGGTTCCAGCAGTGACACACTGGGCAAGAGGGGGTACCAGTGTTGGCGTGGCCAGTCTGGTGCAATGAGTATTGTCCTTGGTTTGTCCTGTTTGATCCATAGTTGAACTTTGGAGAGGAGAGGCAGAGGGGGAAAGGCATAAACTGAGAGGTTTTCCCAGGTGACAGACAGGGCATCCACTTTCCAAGCTTGTCTGTGGAGAGTCCTTGTGCAGAATTTGTCCAATTGGTAGTTCTGAGGGGAGGCAAAAAGGTCCACCTCTGGGCTCCCCCATTTCTTTCTCAACATGTTGAATATCTTTGGTTTCAGTTTCCACTCGTGTGGGTCCATGAGATTTCTGCTTAGGTCATCTGCCAGTGAGTTTAGCTTGCCTGGCAGGAATTCAGCCTGTAGGTGCACTTGGTATCTCAAGGCTGTGTTCCACAGAGCCATGGCTAGTCTGCAGAGGGGGTACGAGTGGGTTCCCCCCCGCTTCTTTATGTACCACATAACAGTGGTGTTGTCTGTTTTTACCAATAATTGTCTGGGAAGGATGTGGTCCATGAAGGCTGTCAGAGCATTCCGTACAGCCAACATTTCTTTTTGATTGATATGCAGGTGCATTTGACTCGGGTTCCATTTGACCTGAATGCACTGTCCTGCCAAGTGAGCCCCCCCATGCACAGTCTGATGAGTCTGTTGTTTGGGTTTGGGTGGCAGGGGGTAGAGTGAATGGCGGTCCCTTGTTGAGGTAGCAGGCCTCTGCCCACCAAAGGAATTCTGTCTTTATACAAGAGATAATACGAATCACTGATTCCAGGTCCTGAGAATGTTGACACCATAGGCTTTATTTTCAGCACAGTCAGGAATCAACACCAATTTCTGTTTCAGTAATCCAATAAGACGCTGCTGGTACTTTAACATATGAAACTGGCAGTTTAAGGCCCTAATGGCCAAAGTAGCAGAAGTGTATATCTTCTTACCCCATCTGTCCAGGGCCCTTGAATCTCTATCAGAGGGGGTAGAATTTTTGGCAGTAGTAGCCTTAATGCCTTTGGGTCCCTGTGAAATGGTCTCTGGGTCCGCAGTAGGATTCTTAAAGTGGAACTTGTGAGAATCAGGTACTCTGTAATACCTGTCAGGTTTCCTGGGAGCCGGGGGTAAGGTGTCTGGAACCAGGCTATATTCCAAGAAGGTATCATCTACAATATCCAGTACAGGGGGGATAGCTAAAGGCTAGTGTTGAGGCAGGAGTAAGAATTCCCTAAGCCTCTTTTTGGAGTCAGAGTAATCCGGAAATGCTCCCTAAGAGTGTGCAAAGTTTCACCAAAAGAGAAATCTTCTGGAGAGGAAGCAGAGGGAATGGAGTCCTCTGCATCAGAATCCTCATAAGTAGATAAGGGCAAATCCTGGTCATTAAAAGAAACAGAAATTTCAGAATCCTGATCAGAAGAATCAGAAGGAAAATCGGTTCTAGGTCTCTTAGAGGGAGAAGGGTGGCTTCCCCTAATTAAAGTAATAAGGTCTTCAGCCATTATCATTTGTTTTTTAGGCATATGGGCCTGACCATGTGGTTTGGACATCAGTTTTCTAAGCGTGGATCGAGTCTTAGGCCTTGAAGAAGAAGATGGCGTCAGTTTGATATGCAGGTCAGTAGGCCTGAATACACCCTCAGAAGCCAGTGCCTGCACAGCGGCTCCGGACCCATCCAAGGTAGAGACATCCACAAGTTCCATAGTCGAAGAAGCATCTCGCGGCATACCGGACTCCGAATGGGTCTCAGTAGAGGCCTGCAAATCTGAAGTGGTATCAGGGGGTGTGAAAGTGCCTCACTGAGTACCAGCGAACTGGCGACTAGCTTAACGGAAGCATCGTCGGCAGCTTTGGACCTATGCGGTCTGTCTCTGTCTTTATCTTTACATTTTTTTCGGAATGTCGGTAGTCGGACAGCTTACTGAAGACATTTCTGGATAATTGAACCAAGTACCGAAATAGTTAGATGCGAAAATGAACCGACGACGAATAGTACTAGGATTGAATAAGGCACAAAACCGACAGCGAGGTACGTCGTGGTCTGGGCCTAAGCAAGGAATGCAGTACGAATGAAAATCTTTATGAGGTATTTGCTTTCCACAAGAAATACAATTGTTAACTTTTACTGACATCGGATTAGAGCAAGAAAAAGGATCCCAACGGGGTACTTAGCTTTTTAGAAAACTTCAGTTCTGAAACTCGAAAATGAAAATTTCAGGAGTTGGCCGACTGGCACTGGCGAACTGCTTCTGCTTCGGGCACCGCACGGCAAGAAGGACTGATGTAATGGCATCGGCTGCATGCCTTATACCCCTGACTACCTGACGTCATGGAAGAAGAGACAGCAACTGACGCAGGACCCAAGACTTTGATAATCAGGCCGGCTGAGGGCTACCTGCAAGCAGATAACCCAAATGTAATGACTGCAACAGTGAAACATGAAGAACATCTCCTGTGCTTCTTGTCCAGAATGCCAAAAGATGTCAACCCATCCTGGATATAAAAACCCTTTGATTTGGTCACATGTTAGGTCACCTTGGAATGGACAAGAGTAAGGGAAGACTATAAGATTTTACAGGCCAGGCATAATAAAACAGAGAACTTCCATGCTTCTTGCCTAGAATGCCATAAGATGTCAACCCATCCTGGATATAAAAACATTTGATCCAATGCTCATCACAGAATTACCCTTTGAATGCATTGTTAAGGACATTGTGGGGCTATTAGTAAAATCTAGCAGTTGGCATCAATATATATTAGTCATAGCAGAATATGCTACCAAATTTCCAGAACTGGTATCATCATGCAATGCTAATGCTAAGGCTAAGGCTATTGCCAGAGAACTGGTACTTACATTGTCTAGAGTGAGTATTCTTAAATGCTTCCTGACCAATGCACTCCCTTTATGTTGGGGTTTCTGCATCCATCATGTCAGAGCTTTACTGTCAGACGGTTCAAGGCATTAATCTACCAATCACAGACAGATGGATTAGTAACTAGGATCCTACTTACTTTATTAGTAAAGTGCCACAAGCTTCAAATGGATTTACCCCAATGAGCATCTGTATGGCAGGTATGCTAGAAGGCTGCTTGACATTGTTAAGGAAACTCAACAAGAGAAAACAGACAATATTTAACACTGTGTTAGAACACTTGGTTCATCTGCAGACAGCCCAGGAGATGCAATAATAAGTTTACGAAAATAACTTCTGACTTATCAGTCCATGAGTTCAGTTTCTAGTGTTAGTATCCTCTACTCAAAACAAACTTCTTACCATATGGCAGGGTGCATTTCAGGTGATAGAAAGAATAAATGTAGTAAACTAAATGATTAGCCAGCTAGCAAAGAAGAAGGCAGATAAAATTTATGACATCCATGTGTTGAAGCTATGGAAAGGAGTAGAACATTCTTGCAGAGAGGTTACAAGCTAACATTCATACAAGAGAGACAAGGGAATCTTTTCCTGAAGTGCAAACTGAGGGATCCATGCCAAAAGTACAAAAGTAGAAGGTGAGAGAATTTGTACTAAGAAATAAAGGAGTGCTCTCAGAGATGTCTTGGAGAACTAAACTAACAGCATACAACATATGAGCACCTCCCCCCCACCGAAATGAAGGTTAGAACTGAGACCTTACACAATACCAGAGTCACAAAAGAGTGAGTAAGATATTAAGCTCAAAAAATGCTCAAACTAGGCATTATAGAAGAGTCACAAAGTGACTGTAGAAGCCCATTTGTGCTGGTCTCTAATCCTGATGGGAGCAGTAGGTTTTGTAAAGACTTTAGGAAACCGAATAGCATTTCCATGTTTGATAGTTATCTCATGACCAGAAATGACGAGCTGATACAAACTTAAAGAACACTAGACACTTGACTTGATAAAACGCTACTTATCCACTCTGCCAAAAAAAAAACAGCTTTTGTAACCCTTCATGGTTTACTTCAGCACACAGTGCTATCATTTGGCTCACATGGAGTCTCAGTCGCCTCTGAGGCTGACAGATAAAATACTGATGACTCATTCACTATATACTGCTGCATACCTTAGATTCATTCACATAAATGTGAATCTCACTCAATTAAAGTACGAACTGTGTTAAAATCCATAAAACAGACAGGATGCTAAGAAAATTAAACTGGGTATGGCGGAAGCCAAGTACTTATAGTACCTTACAGGGAGAAGGACGGTGGTAGGACCATAAAGAGAAAAAAAACAGATGTTATAAAAACTGGCCTACTCTCTTTAAGAGACAGATTACAGCTTTTCTTTGACTAATGGGGTACTACTATTTTGCAACCACTGCCTGTCCTTTGATAGCTGGCATAAGGAGGAAAGCCCCTGTCAAGCTGTGATGTCAGAGTCAGACAGACCCTTTAATGAACTATAAAGGATCTTATGTTCTGAATCTGTACTAATACCGCCTGAATTTTCCCATGGAGTTTACGTTATATACCAGTGAGTCAGAAGTAGATTTGAGGGCAGTGCTATCCCAAGATGTTTACATCCTGTGTGCTCTATATAAAGGATAATGAAATTATATACTCAGCCATTTAAAGACGGCACCTAGAAATAAATGGGCTTTTTAATCAGTGAAATACTGTTTCTTATACAGGCACTTCCATTTAGTAAGAGATCATGACTTTTTTCAATGGTTAAGTAAACCAACTGATGGCAATACAAACTTGTGCCAGTAAATACTGTCCCTCCAGCCTTTCAGTATATAGTATCTCCCACCCTGGCCAAAAGAAATGCTGAAGGATTGTCCAGAGCCTACAACCCATTGTTGTGATTCAAAAATCCCTGGTTTTGAGCCAGGAAGGTAGTAGCTGTAACATGTTGCCTGGGAAATGTGTAATGTGCCTTTAAAAAACTGTACAGTTTCTTTAGTGTAGTGTAGAACTGAGAGTGAGAATATTCTTATAGCAATTAGCTGGTTAATAATGCTTTAATTGACAATCAAGGGTACCTTTAAGAATGCTACCTGAAAAAACAAACCAAGAATACAGTTCCTCACCTGGCGGAGCATTGTGAAGGAAGACCTTAGAAACACGAACTGGGACAGCCCAGACAGGGCTAACCTGGGGAATGTACTTGTGGAAAGTACCTTGTGTAGAAGTTCTTGTTTACAGAGCAGGAAGCAGGGCCTTTGAAAGGCCTCCAGCCTTAGACAATCAGTTTATTAGAAAAAGCCTGTATCATGCTGAGATTGTGTGTGGACTGTGAAAGTAACCTAAGCTACCATTTATGTTTATTTGAGACTGCAAAGCCAAGTGTGCTATTACTCTTGTTTTCACTTGGACTGGTAAAACAGACGTGTGTTTTTATGTACGTCTTGCCTTCCTGCTTCAGTGTCTCTTTGGACTGGATATATATCTATACACACATGTACATTATATATATATATATATATATATATATATATATATATATATATATATATATATATATATATATATATATATATATATATATATATATATATATATATATATATATATATATATATATATATATAGAGAGAGAGAGATAGTACAGTTGTTTAAGATCTTACCATTATAGTAGGTGTCCTACAACTCACTGTTGCAGTATTCATTACTCTTGGGCTATCCTAACGAAGATAGTCTAACATCCAGTCAGCATACCAAAGCCTTTACACCTCCCAGACATCATACGTGAGACGTATGTCCTACGTACAAGGCATAAGGTATATATGTGACATGCGGATGCCTAATCCTCAGAAATGAAGTGCCCCAGAAGAACCAGAGCAATCCCAGAGAAGACAAGAACATGTACACCCAGGAAGGAAAGAAGAAGGAACAAACGATGCAAGAAAGACCCCTCAGCCAGAAGGAAGGCAACAGAGAGTAATGGGAACAGGAGGGAGGGAGACAATACTGAGAAGTAGGACATCTACTGTTATAAAGTCTTACACAACAGTACTCTTTTCTTTCCTTATTCCCAGTACTTTTTACTCTTGGGAGTACAAAAGTTACCGGAACGTATGGAAGAAGAAAGGTAGAGAACAGCCCTCCGCAAATCCAAAAGGATGGCCTTGACAAAACCTACCCTGGCCATGGAAATAACATCCAACTTGCACTGTCTGGTAAAAGTGTGAATAGAAGACCAAGCAGCAGTTTTCAAGAAGGATCTAGTATCCAGACCCTTGAAAAAAAGCACTAGAAAAAAACACTGCCCTGATAGAATGATTTACGAACAGAAGAGAAAAGCTGCTCCACAGGAAAAGAACAGCAAAACGAAATGGGCTTAGAAATCCAGGAGGAGATGGTTTGCTTATACACCACCAAACCCAATTTCCGGGCATGAAAGGAAATAAAAAGTTATTCAGATTTCCTGATGACTTCACATAAGTGTATTATGTTTGTGAGATACATATTATGTCATGTGTACACTAAAGTGTTACTGTTTTATGTATAACAAATTGTCATTTTGTAATTGAATAATGCTGTATGTGGAACTTTTCTCCCAGGACCTCTACAGAAAAAGGACCTGTGTCCAGTCAGACTTTCCCGGTAAACAAATGTAAAATAAAATAAAATAAAAATGTTCTGTCTTGTCCAAATAATATCCAAGCTGTCTATGTAAATCTAAGTTGTGAAGTAGTCAGTGGAGAAGGGAAAAAAGAAAAAAGATGGATGGACAAATCATTAACCACCTTGGGCATAAAAGAAGGATTGGTACGAATAGACTCTGTCCTTGTGAAAAAAAAAAACATAAAAGGAGGAACTACCATGAATGCTTGAAGTTCAAAGACCCTCTTGGCAAACATAAAAGCTACCAACAATACAGTCTTCAAGTACAGTGTTACAGAAAAGAAAAAAAAGCAGATAAAAAGGGGACTGGGTATTTTTCAAAAACAAAATTATGGTCCCAAAAAGGAAGCATGGGCTTTTTTGAAGGCCTGATATGAAGGGTGCCTTTTAAAACTTGTTTGACTTCAGAGGCAGACAGGCAGAAATGGCTTACAAATGGACTTTAAAAGATGCATATGCCAAACCAGAAATGAGCAACTCACACAAATAAGAAAGGACTGTAGGGACCCTCCACAGAAAAAGGGTCCAGGTCACTTCTGAGACACCAAATAAAAATCTCTTCCTTCTGGTTCTACTAGTGGATTTTCTGGCCTCCTGCAAAACACGGAGCATGTCCTCAGCAAATTAGTTCTTGAAAGGAATCAAAACTCTATCATCCAAAGTGTCAGCTGAAGAGTGGACAAGTGAGGGTTAATGGGATCATTTGTCTTGGTTTGAGAAGATCTATCCTGTGTGTAAATGGGAGGAGGAACCAGTGCTGTCTGGTTCAAAAGAGAGTCACCAGCAAGATTTTAGGTGTGTCCCACATGATCTTGTGCAGTACCTGTGGTAGTACAGGAAGAGGGGGACAGGCTTACAGAAACAGCCCCTTCCAAGGAAAAGACACGGTGGCCATTTTTCAAACCAAAGGACTTGGCACTCTGGAACAGAACTGGAGAATTTTTCTGTTCAGAGGGGAGGTAAAAGATCTACCTGAGGAGTATCCCACTGATGTACAATGTCCAGAGACACATCCCTGTGAAGCATCCATTCATGAGGACTTCTCCTGGATCTGCTCAGACAGTCTGCCACCAGACTGTGCTCTGGAGGGATGTAAACTGCCTGAAGAACCAAGTGATGATGGACTGCAAAATCCCAAGCCTGAAGAGCCACCCTTACAAAGAAGATAAGATTTTGTGTCCCCTTCCTTATTGACTGTTGTATTGTCTGTAAAATCCTTTACAGGACCTGGAACCAACGGGAAGAAAAAGCCTAGAGAGCTAGAAAAAGAGCCCTCATCTGCTCGAAGTTGATATGGTCTGTCAGTTATTGGCGGGACCAAAGACCCAGGATTTTTAGGTTGCTGGATGATGCTCCCAAACTCTGATCGGCAGCATCCGTATACAGCTCCTGAATAGGGAGAGGAACTTGAAAAGGCAGACCTAGATTCAGGGAAATCTGATGAATCCACCAGCAGAGCTTTAGCTTGAGACAAAGTAAAAGAGGAACCGAATACACGAGAGGGTGGCAGTGCTGAAGCTAAACAGTCTTGAAATACCACTGAAATTTCCAGATGTGAAGTTTGGCAAAAGGAACAGTGGGAGTAGTGGATGCTATGTACTCCATGGCTCAAAGAAATTCTCTTGCAGGAAGTACTGGAAGGGGAAGAAGAAACTGGAAATAAGCAGTGAAAGAGAGGACATTGTGAAACACTGGAATGGACTGAATCCTGCAACCCAAAACACCTGGTCCTGACAGGGAGTCAACACAGATTTATTAAGATTGACAGTGAACCCCACACTGCACAGAAGCATAGTGAAGTGTAAAATTTAAAGGAGGAGCTGGTAAGAGAGTGCTTGAATGAAAAAGTAATCCAAATAAGGAAATATTTGAATTCCCTAAAGTCTGCAGAAGGCTACCACAGGGGTCAGACACTTGGTAAAGACATTTGGAGCTGCAAAAAGACAAAAAGTCAAAGCAGAAAAATAATAATGACAGAAAGAAACAGTGAAATAAATATTTCTTCAAGAGAAGGTGAACAGGAATATGAAGGCAAGCATCCTGAGATACCAGAAAAGCTTGAGGAAGCAGCAGTGAGAAAAGTATCTGAAATGACAACATCCTGGTGGTAGGAATCTTGACAAAGGTGTTGAGAAAGGGCAGGTCTAGGACAAGCCTTCATGACCCTTCCTTCTCAGGAACCAGAAACATTCTGGAATAAAAACCTGTTTCCTGGATGGTTTCCTGATCCACCAGATCCCACATAACCAAAGGAAAATATGGAAGTTGGCAAGGTGAGTCTTAGGAAGGCTGGAAAATGGAGGAAGGGACCTCCGAGCAACAAAATAACCTTTTTGGAAGATGGATAGAACCCAGGCTTCTGTGGTTATTTGCTGATGGATAGGACAGGAAAGGAAAGAAGAGTTAGCCTGATGGACGCAAGAATTTGACCAAGGGGAATGGGAGGCTGATGTCAGAGGCACATTTTTTGGGAAAAGAAGGTTTTTGGCATATAGAACTCTGAATGGGTTTATTTGGGAAAATCTGCTTAAGAACCCTCTTGCTCCTAGGCTAGCAAGTTATCTAGACTGACTTTGGACAAAAGAACATTTAGATGGAGAGTTCCTCTGGAACTTAGACATGAGGGAAACAAAAATTTGCTTCAGGTCTTGCAAAATCTTACCCTTATCTTGAAGAGTTTTAAACAATTCTGCAGCAGCAGTGCCAAAGAGATTCTGGTTGTCTAAGGGGGATTCTAAAAGTTTGGCCTTAATGTCCTCAAGTAAGGCTTGAAGGTACAATCAAGAGTATTTCCTCACAACAGAACTAGATGCAGCTGCTCTAGAAGAGGCATTGGTAGCATCACGGCTGCATTTAATGAAATGGCGAGCAACCTGAAAGGCAGAACTCAGAAGAGAAAAGGCAGAAGTCTTACTGTCTAAATCAGGAATATCAGCTCTTCCCCATGCTGTAAGAGAAAAGTTAGGGCATATCTATTCCTGTGGTCTGATAATTAATGAGTAACAGAAGTATACACTTTTCCCCATACATCTCCACAGCACGGCTGTCCTTGTCAGAAGGTAAAAGCATGGAAGAGGACAGCAGTCTGGATGGCTTATCAGTGGCCATGAAAACAAGAGCAGAATCAGATGAATGACTACACAAATGCATATGATCCTCAGGGACTTTGTAAAATCTGTCTGGTTTCTTAGGGGCCAGAGGTTGAGAGTCAGGAGACTGAGAAGCTGCTGAAAATGTATCCAAAAGGACAGCTAAAAAAGGCGGACTATAGAAAGTCTAGGAGAGTCCATTGGCAAGAGTTCATAGCATCTCTTTTGAACCTCAAAAACCTGAGAAAAGTCCCACTTAAAAGTGTTCCAAAAGATAATTCTTCAAAAGGATCAGGGAACATGGAATCTCCTTCATCAGACCCAAGAGCAACAGGAGAGTGGATCTGAGAGGACTATGCCAAGGATTAATCACCAGAATCCAATTCTTCATTAGAAGAATCAGAATCCCTATGCCTCTTAGGAGGAGTAGGAGACCAGTGAGCAGAAGCAGGGACAGACAGCCCTTCAGGGGTTCAGGATCATAAGGGCATTGAACAGACCCCAAGTAAAGTCCTGCCACTCTTTGTGAGGATCCTTAGCCGCAGAAACCACGTTTGGTTTTCTGTTTCTTTTTTTACGGAACATCTGTTTTACCAAATCTAGGAGCTACAGACCCCTACCTAGATTCGATGAGGGTACCAGGCACCGCTTCCCTAACTAATATTTGGAGAATCCCCCTAGACCCTCCAATATAATCAGCCGTGGTTCCCCCTCTACATCTGTACTAGATGTAGATACAGCCTTAGCAGAAGTGCAGGTAGACAGCTCCACGCTGGCCCCAACTGGGTCATGGCAGAGGGAACTGACGTCAGCATTGCACGGTCCTCAGGTTCTTCATCCAACCTGAGGGGGACGTCTGTGAGGTAACTTCTGATGGCATGAAGAAGGATCCAATGCTGTTTCGGCCATAAGGGAGTCACCAAAACGATTTTGGTAGCACCCTGTTGAATTCTGAACAGGACTTTTGGAATGAGGTGAAGGGGAGGGAAAGCTTAAAGAAACATCCCCTTCCAAGAAAAAGATAGAGTGTCCACCTTCCAAACTAGAGGACCTGAAATTGGCACAAAAAAAAAAGTTGTTTGAAGCATTCATTCATTCATGGGACTGAGTTAAGGACCTGCTCAGAGCGTCTGCCACAATATTTTGACATGAGGGAATGTAAACTGCCTTAAGAGTAATTTGATACTGGATAGCAAATTCCCACACCAAAACAGCCAACCAGCAAAGAAGATAAGTTCTCGCCCCCCCCCCCCGTTTATTTAATTACCACATCACTGTGGTATTGTCTGTAAATACCTTGAGAGGTGTCCCAGGGAGAAGAGAGGATGAAAAGCCTGAAGAGGAAGCAGAAGAGCTCTCATCTCTGACACTGAAAATAGTGAAATGGAATTACATAGTACAGTTGTTCTTTCTGTTGAAGAGGTAACCAAACACCCTGCACTTTTAGGGAGCCAAAAGCTGCTCCCCATCATACATCTGAAGCATCTGTGAACAGCTCCTGAGAGGAAAGAGGAGGATGAAAATGGAACCCTGGATTTAGCGGCAACTGCTGAATTCGCCACTGAAGTTCCTTCTTGAGACAAGGCAAAAGAGGAACAACAAATCTGAGGGGATATGCATGTAGAAGCCAAAATGATTTCAGAAACCAGTGAAACTTTCTCACGTGGAGTTTGGCCATTGGGAGCATAGGAATAATGGAGGCCATGAACCCCAGAACTCTCAGAAATTCCCTGGCTGTTAAGAAAGGCCAAAGGAAAAATAGTTTGAAAAAAGGAAATGAGTGTTAAGGCCTTGGGAGGAGGCAGGGATGCCAGCATGGGCACAGTCTGGATCCGAGGAGTCAGAAAAGACTTTAAGAAGTTTATTGTGAACCCCAGGCTTTACAGAAGGGAAATAGCAAAATAAAGATTTTGCAACAAGAACTCTGGAGTGGATGCCTGAAACAGGAGGTCATGCAAGTAAGGAAAGACTTGGATCCCCTATAGCCTGCAAAAAGTAATAAAGAAGCAAGGCATTTGGTGAATCCTCTTGGGGCAGTAGAAAGGCCAAAGGGCAAAGCAGAGAACTGAAAATGCCAGGAAGCAACAGACAAATGTAAAAACCTCCTGAAAAGGGGATGAGAAGGGATATGGAGATAAGCATCCTTGAGATCCAGACACACCAGATAAGCCTGAGGAAGCAAAAGAGGGAACAAAGCCTGAAGGGACAACTTTTGAAAAGAGGGCACCTTCAGAAAAGTGTTTAGATGAGAGAGGTCTAGAATTGGTCTCTAGGTACCCTCTTTCCTGGGCACTAGAAACATCCTGGAGTAAAACCTCCTCCCCCTTTGGAACACAGGTTAACTCTTGAACTGTAACCTGAGTCAAAAGATCTCGAAGCATCCCTGGAAAGAGGGACAGCTGTTTCTGAGGGGCCTGAGGAATTACCATAAAAGGGGGAAGAGATTTCCAGACCATGAAATACCCCCGGCTGATAATGGAAAGAACCCAGGAATCCTGAGTAATCTTTAGCCAAACAGGATGAGAGAGACATAGACAAAGAGAAAGAGGAAAGTGGCTGGGAAGAATAGGATAGTAAGACATCACCTAGTTTATCAGGAAAAAGAGACTTCTGAGGCACAGAAGTCCTTCGGAGGAAGAGCCTGCTTGCCACCTTTTTACCCTTAGAAGAAGGGCGAGATTGTCTTTGAACAAAGGCTAGTTTATTGGGGTAGTTTTTCTGAAATTTAGGCACAGGGGAAACAAACACATGTTTAAGTTTCTGTAAAGCTTTGCCCTTATCCTGAAGGGACTTGAATAATTCAGCAGCACCTTCACCAAACAAGTGTTTATCTGGACGGACATCCATCAGCTTAGCCTTAACATCATCAGGTGAAGGTTGAAGCCAAAGCAAAGAATACCTTCATGACCCTTCTAAAAGCAGCAGCTCTAGAAGAAGCATCTGCTGCATCATAACGGGTTCCTATTACCTGAGTGAATGTTTAGGTTAGCAAATCCCTAAACATCAAACTGGTAATAGTGAAAGCAAAAAAATGTGATCGGCTGATTTAACGCAGCAAAAGAATTCCATTGGCAGTTATTTGGATTTTGCCGCTTTCCCCACTGTAGAGCGATCTTGGAAGTTGGTATATTTAGTTAAGGGGGGCTTGGGGGTGTGGAGGGCAAAGCCCCCCAGTTCATTTTGGTTTCAATTTTTTATTTATTTTTTTTGCAGCCGAGGGAATTCATTCCCTACATTAAATTGGCCATTCGCTGTTTTAATTTTTTGATATTACCAGTTTGACGTTTAGGTATTCACTAACCTAAATGTTCGATCGGGTAATATAGACGCATCATAACTACACTTGATGGAATGACAAGCCAAATGGGAGGAAGTCCCTAAAAGGGAAAGGGCAGAAGTTTTATCTTCAGAGTCTGGAAGATCAGCAATCACCTGATAGGCCTGGGAAAGCACAGCTAATAAGTACCTGGACATATGGGTCTGATAATTAACGGCCCTAAAAGCCAAGATACCAAAGGTGTAGACCCTTCTTGTCTAGCTTTTCCATAGCCCTGCTATCTTTATCAGAAGGCAGTAACTTAGAAGGAAGCAACTGAGAAGGTTTGTCAGAAGCTACTGACACCACCAAGGGGTCAGAAGGAGGACACTTGTACTAGAACGTACAGTCCACATGCACCCTATAGAAACTATCAGGTTTCTTGGGAGCAGGGGGCTGAGAATTTGCATCCTAAGAAGCAAAAGAAAAGACATCCCACAAAGCATCCAAAACAAGAGAGACAGCAGAATGTCTGAGAGAATCCATCTGCAGTACCTCATAATACCTTTTTCTATCTCAGAAACTTGAGCACAATCCTATTTCAAGAACTCCATCTTCCTATAGATGGTGCCCCCAAAATAAATATCTTCAAAGGGACTATCAGGACTGGTAGATTCCTCTTCCTCTGATCCATAGTCCAAAGGAGAGGGAGTCTGGGAGGAGTAAGCAAGAGATTCCTCATCTGAATCTGCCTCTTCCTCAAAGGAATCCTGTTCTCTGGGTCTCTTAAGGGGGCTAGAGGACCAAGGGGGGTTGGAACAGAAACTTCCTTAGAAGGTTTTAAAGCCACTAAACAACCCCTGAGTGAAGGACTCCCATTCACTCTGTGGATCCTTAGGATCTGAGGAAATAATGTTTAGTCTTCTGCATTTTCTTTAAGGAGATGTCTGCCTTAAATAATTTAGAAGGCTAGAACCCCGGACGGCATTCAGTAACTGTAGAAAGGACACCTTCTCTGACTAAAGTTTGGGGAACACCCCTAGGCCCCTCAGAAATAATCAGCCGCGGTCCACCCTGAATGTTCAAAACAGACCTCTGCAATGCCTCCTTGGATGTGCCTAAGGTTGGATCCACACGAACCTCCACCTGGTTGCAAAAGAAGAATCCAACAATGAGCCAAGCAAACCTCCAAACTATTAATTACCTTGAGAGGGATGTCCGGTAGAAGCTGAACAGCAAAATATTCCAGCCTAGGTTTCTTGGCCTTCTTCCCAGACAGCTGTTTCTGAGAGCGGGAAGTTCCCTCCATCATGCCTTTAGCAAGAAGCTTAAGATGTTGATTCTCAATATAAAGCACCAAAGAAGAAAGCAAAACTCTCAAACTCTTAAAGAAAGAAATCTGGACAAAGCCATACATAAAAGTGGGACAAAGGCCCAAAAATAGGGACATTTTTTAAATATTGCTCTTACAAACTTAGAAAGTTGTTAGAATAACAGGTTTGGCATTAGCATGAATTTTCTGAATGGTATGAAGTCTGAAACTCAAATGTATATCATTATTTTCTAACGTCAGTATTTAATGATTTGCCACTAATATGCCAGAAAACCACAATTTTATGAAAAACAAACCAAAAATATGAGCCAAAAATCTGGACAGTCTGCAAAAATCTGTACATTTGAGAGATATGGAAGAAAGCCTACTATGAAGGTGCTTTAGGAACAGAAGCCTGACAGGCAGAACAGGGCATATGATCATCCAAAGTGCCAAGGCAAACCAGACACTGCTTATGATGGTCTTTATGAGGAATCCGTCTCCAACACTGGCATTTGCCCTTCTTGGATGACACGAAACCCCACACAAGCAGCAATATAGCAAAAGATAGACAAGATAACAAAAAACCCAATGGGGCACTTATCTGTAACAGCTTGGTGGACCAGCAACGGAATGGGCATTCAGACTGATGATCAAAAGATGGCATTCAGACTGGCAGCAAAGATGTTCTGAGGATAGTAGATCTGGACATCACCTTTATGCCCTATACTACGTGAGGAGCATATGTGTGACGTATGGCATACCTTAAAGCAACCTAAAGGCTTTAGTATACTGGCCAGATGTCAGGCCGCCCTTGACAGGGGATCCCTATTGTATTGAATACTGCAACAGTGAAATGGAAGGACATTATGAGATATTACTCAGAAACATGCTTCAAAAACAGTGTGTGTCAAAAATGACAGAAAAATGTAAGTACATTATCAAAAGGACAGTGTAAAATCTGCAAACTTTTATAAACTGTATCACAAAATTCTACCACATAAGGTCATTTATTTTTGTTTCAGAAAAATGGATTTGTAAAATGTGCATCCACTGTGTACTAGACAGCATCAAAAATCAAATGTGATTAGGGGGATTCACAGAATCGTGCGAAGAGGTAAATCAAGATTGAAAATAGGGACAATTGAGAGGTCTGCATGATGTAGAATCATACATTAGTCCTCACAGGTTACCTTTGGATCTGTATCCGACATAAAATGGAAAACTGTAATTCATAACAATGACCCACATGCTCACTATACTAGGTCTAATTTGAAGGGATACAGGAGCTATAAATCCACATAACTCTACTTTTTATAGAACATACGTATTTAACCAATGCATTTATTTAAATGATGATATGAGTGACTGACTCAAGTACCATCTTTCTTCATTCCTGCGTTACTTAATTGTTGCTACTTGTATCCAAATACATTTTAGTGGTCTCTATGGTATAAATCAACATATGCAGTAATGTTTGCAGTTGTTGAATTTACAGATGAAAAAAGAAAAGTGAAAACACACATTGAATATTTAAACATGCATTATGCAGAATAAAACAACTGTGTGTTTTATGTACATTGTAGCCACACAAACATCAGCACTGGTGGTAGTACTGTATGACTTAGATTACCTTAATCTGGTAATATATCTTGGGTAGTATGCTGTGTGAAACTTTATGTCATGACACCAGATTTGAGGAAACGTGCAAGCTAATCATGCAACATCACTTCCTGTCAAACAGTCAAATACGTTGTTGTCTTTCGGCTTTTCCCAGTTAGGGGTCGCCACAGCGGAACTCTGGTCCGCTAATGATTGGCAGTAGATTTTCACAAGCCAGCTCAACGTTCAACCTTCAGCGAAGGCACGCCCATTTACGCATGTCTTTTCAACGCCCACCCAACCGTAGGGAGGACATGCAGACTCCACACAGAAGGCACTCCCCACACTCTAGCCGAGAATCAAATGGGAGAACCTCTTGCTGTGAGGCAACAACGCTACTGCTGCACCACCGCGGCTATCATAAATAACTTATTATAAGGAAATCAATCCATCCACAGCCCTTTTTTTCTCATTTTTGCACATGGGGTTGGGGGATCACCTCACCAGTAACAATTATCAATAGCCAAGGCTTACACCGTCAGGTTGCTAGCCTTACTGTGGTTTAGGAGGAAATAAAATAAATAAAATCAGCTACAAATGAACCTTAATTGAAGGCTCTGTTTTTTATGCGCCTGACAGTGCCTCGTGTTGGGGTGCTCCCACTGCATTTATACAGCTACACAACTACCTGCAACAGAGAAAAATATAGCATTCACCTTCTATGTGCAGGCTTACAGAAATATAGTTTGCACTTAATCTGGCACAAAAAACTAGGAATACACCACATCTTCCTAACCTCAAGGTAAAACTGCAGCTTCTTCTCCATTTTCACATCTTCAGTTTTAATGAAATGTTACTAACTGGTGTGTTTGAATATAATTAGCATGCAGAGGCTAGGTTACCTGAACCACAAGACACTGACAGTAATTTTCGTGAAAACATCCACACAAATATGGATTAGCAAATACAAGTTCCCCTTAACAATTAGATTAACTGAAATCTGTATGGGTGAAGGACTTAGCAACAGACTCCGGTGTCTTTTCTAACATCTGTATATATTAATAGTGAAATGTCTACTCTCTTTCTCTTTATACATTTTCATCTCCAACATTGTGAACTTTTTAAAAAGCGATGGTAAACCAAATCTTCACTGATGCAGAGGTCTTCCTTTCACTACATAATGCTACGTTTAAGTTTCTGTCTAGTATGCAATTATCTCTGTTTCTCACATGCTATCAGATAAACATTTCAGTATAATTAACTCCAAAGTATGGATCCTCTCCTTGTTTCTGCAGTACCATGTCTCTTGATCAGGGTGGTTTAAAGCTTTGACTTCTGGAAAAAGAAGCCCTTCTAGACTCTCCCTTTTATTTTCTAATGAAGCTCAAAAACGAAGCCAAAGACCGGAATCCACCACAGGAAATATTTATTCAGCACTTTCGTCTCTGAGATAGACACTTCTTCAGAATAAAATAAATACATCCCAACATCCTTTATATACCAAGTGCAATTAAAACATTTAGTCAACTAATCAAGCAATCAAATAGTAACATATCATGTTCCTTAAAGTCACCCACCATAGTGTACATACTCACGTATAATAATAAACACTTAAAGTAAGGAATGAATAATAATGAATAAAACAATGTAGAACCATCATATATGTATATATACATAACTATCTGCTGAAACAATTATTATGGACGTGTTATATATGTATGAATAAAATATATAGTAAAACCTTAAAATGTATATGTATAATGTATATATGTACCTATGCACCTAAAATAGATATGAAAAAATAGATATAAAACATCCCTTCAATTATTTTTACTTTATACAAAATGAATGTAAAAAGTATATGTGAATAAGTTAAAAAATTGTGATTTTAATCTAAGAACAGAACTAATAGATACTGAGCTGTTGAGCCCATAGTTTTAACTTTATTATTCTTGAACAGGTAACAACAGGAGAGAGAGGGGGACCACTCAATGATTTTTTGGAACTCTCAGAGCTGAGGTGGCAAATTAGGTCCAACGCCTCAGAACCACTTGGGCTTACGATATAGTATTGTTTTCTTAACACTGTGGATAGATATATATATATATATATATATTTTATATAAGTACTTTTATATATACTTTTTGTGCACATTTTAAATGTTTTTATATATGTATTTCCTGTATATATATTTATATACACATATTAATTTGCATATACATTTTTTCAACCAGTATTTTCTTTACGTTCTTTCTTTTTTCAGCATTGATTATATTTGCTTAATTAATTATTTAATTGATCATGTGATTCTAATTTATTGGGATTGCATCTTGGGAGAAAGTATATAAATGTATGTTTTCAGTTGCGAATCTAATTTTATCTGAGAAAGTACAGGTACTTTCCTGTATGAAAGTGCTTACTTCATTTGGATTAAATATTTGTTCTTGTTTGAGTACCACCTGGTCCTCTGCCATTTTTTGCTAAAATTATTTTAATATTAAAGAAGTAGGGCATCTGTTTTCTTTTTCAGTTTTACCGGGTGATATCTATACATACACATCCAGGTCAAATACATTTTACTTCGAAAGTAAGAGCTTTAATACTTATAATATCCAGTCTTACTAATTTAAACCAATCAACCACATAGATATTACTTATAATATCCAGTCTTACTAATTTAAACCAATCAACCACACAGATATTTCAAGGTAAGAATGATACCTTACCTTGAAGAAAGACTCTAGATTCTCCCGGAGTCCATTATATTCCCTGCTTTCTCGACTCTTTCCAGGTTTCCTCTTTGTCAGGCAATGTTCTAAGAATTCATCCGCTGTCAATGGCTTGCCATTCACTTCCAGTCTCAAACTGAAGTCACGGACACACACAACTAGATGAGGGAAGAATTCAGAGAAATCCTCACCTGCTTCATCAGGGTCTGAGTGCACTTTGGTTTTCACTAGGTCTGTCATGTTTGATACAAAACTGTGTGAAGTTCAGGAGAACACTGCAGCAATACCAGAAGCAGTTAAGTATGATTAGCTTTGATTAACAACTGCAAATACACTACCATTTTCTGAAATAACAACCAAAAACAAGAAATCAAGAACCAGACAGAGCACATGAAAAAAAGAACATTTCCTGAAAAGTAGAAATATTCTAAGTCGTCTTCTTCTTTCGGCTTTTTTCTGGTTAGGGGCCGCCACAGCAGATCACCTGTCCGCTCATACTTGGCAGTGGAGTTTTACGGTGTCGAGTTTCCAGCCTGGCGCCCAACCTTCCACAGAAGGCACACGCACGCACTCACACCTAAGGCCAGTTTAGAGTGCCCAATCCACCTACAGTATGTCTTTGGTATGTGGGAGGAAACCGGAGCACCCGGAGGAAACCCACGCGGCCACAGGGAGGACATGCCGACTCCACACAGAAGGCACCCCAGCAGAGGATCGAACTGGAGAACCTCTTGCTGTGAGGCGACAATGCTAACCTCTGCACCACCATGGCTGCCCCAGAAATATTCCAAGTCTAAATATATAAATGTAAATGATGCACAAATGTGTGTCTTTCAGGAAGCACATATTTTCAGCAGCAAAGAGGGAAGGGAACTGGTTGCAGCTTTGTCTGGAAGGACTAGAGAAGACAAGTAGGACTTCAATGTAAAGGGAATAATCCTTGACTGTATATTCACCCATAAAGTTGGGATGATGGGCTGGGGTCTATATCACATCATCGAATCACAATTAAGTCAAAGTTTCTTTGAACACCTATTCAGCGAACATACTATCCATCAAACTAAGTTTTCAGCGAAAAGTTTCCTAGGGCAAACCAGTGGTTGCTCACCATCTGGAATTTACCCTTTTCCCCCTGTAGTGTGATCTCAGAGTTGATATATTTAGTTAGGGGGGCACACTCCCCCACTTGCATAGGTGTTAAGTTTTATGATTTTATTTACAGTCACTACGGCGGACTACCATCGGTTTGTCCTAGGAAATGTTTTGCTGAAAAGTTAGTTCCATGAATAGTATGTCTGTTGAACAGGTGTTCGAGGAAGAGGCGTTTGTTTAATTGTGATTCGATGATGTGATATAGACCCAATGGGCAGACATGAGAGAACTACTGGGTAAAAGTGACCATGCCATGGTGCAGTTCCCTGACACTGCAACATTCTTAGGATGTACTGCCCAAAAAGAGAGGCATGGGACTTGGAGTGGGGGAATGACTTCAGTAAGGCAGCAAACACAGTGAAAATACTCTGAAATAGTGGCAAGAATCAAAGACACTACAAGAACTGTAAGGAAACATCAAAACAGCAGAGGGCTGAAGGCATTTATTAGAATTAAAAGGAAGTGACATAAGCTTGCAGCTGTGCCTCTGAGTCTGTTAGATATGTATGGGAGGGGCTGGCTAGACTCTCAAGCCATACAACTGTGATGAGCCAACCTAAGCTAATTGCTTTAAATTGGAAATCTACTGAGTGATTGTGGCAGACCTTGTCAAGGACAGAACTCTTTGAAATTTTGAGGCATTATATCCCTTGATGACTATGCTGTGTGACCCACAGTTTATTGATATAAGTTGGGAGAAGTGCTGAGGGTGCAGTCCCCACAACACCCATGGCAGAGTTTGTTTACAGAACAGAAAAAGAAAAACAGGCAATTAAACTCATTGCTTCGATACGTTTCCTTTGCAATGAGCTGTGACTTGATGAGACATCAGTAAGTTCTCTGAATAAGTTCACCTTGGCTGGGAAATGTGGTTGCTTCTTCGTACTGCAACAATATGCAGCATTTATTGTCAATGGTAGCGCAAGCAAACTCACATACTGTTTGGACTGCTTTCTCCTGTTACTGTCAATGTCCATGAAAGCATTATTGAATGTTTCTGTGTATTACAAAAAAATACTTATAAAGTGCAAAGAGTGTCATGACTATGATCTAATATTGGGAAAAGGACCAACTTGCCATCAGCTTCCAAGAGTGAGATTTGATTGTAACAACACTTGGGGATGAGCATAACAATTGCCCCAAGAACTGTTATGAGAGGATCTCACTCTATTAATCAATAGTGGACTGTGCCAACCAGCAAAAAGCAGAGGCAGAAGGTAAAACAGATTGGCTTCTGCATGCTGTCCATGCCTGCCATCTGTCCCTAAGACTGTTGTATATTTTTATTCTGTCTCCCTTATGTTTTTTGATTTTTTTGGTAGATTACTGAGAATAATTGTCAGTCAATAATGCCAGACAAGTTTCATACTTACTACTGTTCAGGAAATACATACTGATACAAAACCTGTTGTTTTATATCTAAGTGAATAAGACCAATATTTAAGAACTGTCTTGGATTTTGATCCTCCCCTCATTATTTTTGGATTTGTAATAATTCATCAGCAAATAAGTTAAGTGATGTGATGCTATGTTTTTCACCGCCAAGTGCTTTACCATCTTTCAATGTCAGTAAAACACTTTGTGCTTCTACACTTATTTCCTTATAATCGATAGTATGTGAAGCAGATAAAACTCCATGCACTTATGGAGGCTGACCTGGGTGGTTATTTAAAATATGAAAAAGAGTTTGCATAGAAGTTACATAGACAATGTTTTAGATAATTTTCCATCTAATCACAAATATTTGGTGCTCAGGCCTGGGTGGTTATTTAAAATATGAAAAAGAGTTTGCATAGAAGTTACATAGACTGAATGTTTTAGATAATTTTCCATATAATCACAAATATTTGGTGCTCAGGCTCTGACAGCAGGACACTGAACAGACCGTCATAAAAAGTACATAATCCAGACTCTTAACACGGTATTTGAAAAGTACTATACTAAATTATATGCAGAGGAACTAGATGTTGATTTGGTGACAAAGGTGTGGATGTTTTCTTGCAGAAACTCTAGCTGCCTACACTCACTGCTTTGCATGCTTCTAGATTATTTACCCTTTTACAAAGAAAGAAATCACTGCTGCCTTTAATTCATTAGTAAAGGAGAAGGCCCTGGGTCTGGATAGCATACTGCTAGAATAATATTGGAAGTTGTCCACTGTATTTTTTCACGAGTACATTATTAACAAATATATTACAAACATATGAAGTCTCAGAGCTTTGACAACTAGTCATGGTGGTAGTTACTTTGAAGCCAGATAAGGACGCAGGTCAAATTAGCTCTTACCAACCAATTTCTGTGCTAAATAATGATTATAGACTATTTACAAACTTGACTGCTTGACAAACTGCCTCCATTTTATCAAACTTGATATACCTGCATCATAAGGAATTTTGACAATTTTCTAAAGACTGCAAAAGTTATAGATCATTACGACAAGGACGATGACAGCCTTTTGATAACTGGCCTAGGCTGCTGAAAGGACTTTTGATAGAGTAAATCTGGTGTATTAATTTAGAATTTATATTGTATTTTAGTTACCCCGGACAATTTGTTGAATTAAAGAAATGATTATATAAGGGACAAAAATAAGAGTTATAACAGGCTCCAACCTCTTCTCCAAAATCAGGTTGCAGAGGAGTACCCTACCAAGAAGGGCTATGATTTGTCCCCCGTCCCCACTGTCTACTCTATATTTAGAGTCAATAACTGCTCAAGTGAGCTCAGTTTTGTACATGGACTATCTTATACATGGAACAGCAGTATCTTTCTTGCTGTATGCTAATGATCTCTTGCTATATTTTAAGATCCGGAAAGGGATCACTCATTTGCTTTAAAGGTTCTTACTAAGTCTGGGGAATTATCTGGTTACAAAATTAAATCTAGCAAAAGAGGGGAGATTAAAGTACATTATGCCCATTCATTAGCAATGTGACAAGGATAACCATTTTTGGATTCACATCGTATTTTGACTTATTAAAGTATATGGCTGACAAACACGTTACAACAAACAATCAAATTAACATATCTGGAAGGGAGTGTAAAAATGATATGGCTTTATATCCAAAAATGTAAAGGAAACCCACTGAATTTGCATCAGTGCATTATTGTGCATACATGGTTTGCGTTACCACTTATTCAAAATGCTGCAAAAGGGGTTCTTTTGAATCCAGGACCAGAGGTTCTCGTAACCATTAGGACACCATTCACAAATTTTATTTTGATGGCAGAAAATCCAAGGTATTCCTGGGATACATTTACATTACCAGAGGATATGTGGGGACCCTCCTTATCTGATCTTGACCTTTACATGAAAGCTGCAAGATGTAAAACAATGCATGGGCTACTATCTTTATCATTTGATCCAGAATTGATGGAGTATTTATGTGGTGAATGTGGGAGAAAGGGTGTTTTGTATAAAGCACTCTCAGCTAGAACTTCTGGTCAGGATGTGTAACTGGAAGTTATTTTTCTTCATGACTCTGGCCCCAGACCTCTCAACCAATTGGGGACAAATTTCAACAGAATCAGGGGCAAGTCAAGAAAAAATCAGGGATAATCAAGGACACATTTAAAATATTAGTGCTATTAACTTGAAACATTGACAGAATCAGAGCATATGAATTAATACACATTTTCTGAAGTAAAAGAAGTTTATAACTCTTAATTATTGCCATTATTTATTAAGTGTAATTTACCACCTTTCCTACAAAAGTCACTAGTTTTAGGAGGGATTAAGAGGGACAGAGTTAAAATCCGAGTCAAAATCAGGGACAGTTGAGAGGTATGTCTCGCCCACTGGGGATTGCAAGAAGCCCATATTACACTGGATTTCTTAAACGCTTGCAAGAAAACTGCAAGACAAACGTTTGGAGTTTAGCAGTAGCACCTGCATGTCAGTATGAAAGAAAAAAAACAGTGTAAGAAGAGTTTCCACTTGACTACACATGATTTTTCCCCAAGTAGTGACACCTACAAAGCTTCTTTCTAAGACGAAGTAGAGGATATGGGCAAATTTGCAAGTATAATGCACAGACTATGGAAAATAAGCCAGCTGCTAGCCAAAATCAAAGAAACGATGGCCAGCCACTTAGATGGATTGAATCAAGGTATTTCCTGGTACTCTGAGTAGTGCAGACACTCTCATGGAAAATAAGAGACCTAAAACATTGGACCACAAGAAATGAAGCCCTAATTAAATTGTTGCAGTTAAGACATCAGAATTTGGAGGACAGGGCATATCACAATAAACTCTGGTTTACAGAGGGCTGGATGCAAAGACTTTGACTCCTACATACTTCAGAAACTAGGGGACTGGACTCAAGTCCTTTCTCCAGAACTCAGCAGATAGAAAGCACATAATGTGTATGGTCTGTCTGCTGCTGGTAAAAGTTTCACTGAGAGGGATTTTGGTACGTTTTGCCTCTTATAGTGTAAAGGAGAGGGTTAGCTAAATACTTTGATCTCCCAGAAAAATAAGCAAGCAATAATGTCCTCCAGGGTGTGTGTTAATGGGTAATTAATGCCCACCCAGGGGTGTTATGAGGCCCAACGTCTCAGGTGGAGGGTCCCTACACCCCTGAAAGGGCATTAATTACACATGAATACATACCTGGAGGGCATTATTGCACTTAGAAAATGGAGTAATAGTGGCTATATTTAAAAAAAATGGACTTCAATTACTTTTTTTTATATTTCTTTTAATTATTTTTATATTAATTTTTACAACAAACAGTCCCTTGTTTAATTGCATCTCTTTTCTATTAATAATATTTTATTGAAACATTCTAAATTATGAAAACTATAATCTTTTAATTAGAACAATTAAATGTATATGTTTAATAATGTAATATTCATTGTTTCTTTGCTTTCTGTAAAATATTATAGGTGTACTGAATATACATGCAATTGGTTTAAACTAAGTTGTTTCCGCTTTCAGATTTTGTGCTTTTTCGTCATTGTTGATTGATTTGATGGTTAATTTTTGCTCCTGTTGTGTTGTTTCTTCTGCTGATGACAGTACATTTCTCCACTGTTTTCATTTGTTGGTGTCCAGTAGTTTATAAGGCTTGCTTCTGACCCATGTCCAGTTATTGATGTTATTTCTCTTGGGGACAGTCCTGCTTCTTCAAGGATTTGTACAGCAGTTGCTCTTATACTATAGTTGGTATAGCTTCTGGAAAGATTTGCTACGTCACTTATCAGTGGCATCATGTTTCCTAGGTAATTTTTTCCATAGGTTTTCTGCTGTACCAGCATGTGTACCAGCACGTATGAAGTTCAAGATGGTGTTCTGGTATTTTCTTTGGAAGTAAGAATAATGCCTTTTTTTTTTGTTTTGGTAATTTTGCTATGTATTTCTGATATGATGCTACTGGACACAATGGATTGTCTTTTTGTTCATATAGCTGACCTCTGTATCATTTGTTACTTTCAGTTAGGTTTTTGTAGTTTTTAGTTTCTTCATTCATTGTTAGTGTCAAATATTTTGTTCATGTGGAATCTGATAGTACTGTAAAGCATTCCGGTGTCAGCTGTCTTTGTCTTTCTCTCCCTCTTCATGACATGCAGAGCTGTAAATCAAACCAGACCTCTGTGACAAGACCTTGATGTGTGTTTGGTGACAGTGTTTTGCAGCCTTTTATTTTTTTGTATGTCTTGTTTTGAAATTGCAGGATGATGGTTTGCATTATCTTGGTTTTCTTTTCTTAGTTTTTTTATCACAGAGTATAGTATATTGTCTGCTGTTTTGAATAATCGGTCTGTTAATTTTTTTTTGTTATTATTTGTTTAATCCAGCTCTTGATATATAGCTCCTGCACTGCATATTCTTAGCCGTTGGCTGCCAGTTTTAAGTCTATTTCTTTTTCTGTTGAGCCCATTTGTATAATGTAGATACTGCTCATTTTCTGTCTTTGTTTTATCTTTTTTACTACAGTGTTCAGTTTATTTTAGTTGTTTATCTGTTACTGTTCTGAACCTGCTATTGGATGTACTGTCAGAAGAAGTTCATGAAATGGGTTGTTGATTGTCTTCATTTTGGTTTGCCTGAGTTGTCAGTATTTCAGGTTGTGGCTTGCTTGTTACCACCTCTTTCATTGTTTGGTGCGGCTTCTGATGTTTCTTGGGTGTCTTCTGTTGTTTGCATTTTTCTATTTGATTCAGAGATGGTGGTATTGTTTATATTTTCCACAGTTGATTCTTTTTGCATTTCTTTATAATCTCCAATGCCTGTGGTATAATTTCTTTCATGTTGGTTTTCTTCTGTGTAGGCTATATATGTTCTTTTAATTCTTATCAATATCTTCAAGAAATTTATGTAAGTCAGTTGAATCAAATAGCTGAAATGATATACCAAATGGGTATGACATTTCTTTCTTTTGCTGGTTTTGTTTTTTTCTGTCAGCTTTTTCTTCTGTTATATCTGTTATGTACTGCACTGGTATGATTTGTGTTGCTAGGTCTTGTGACCATCTACTTATGTATTAGAGTTGGCTGTTTAATTTTTAGATGTAAAGTATATGTAGATAAAGATTAATGGTGATTTTCTTGTGTGGCATTTATGTATTTTTTTATTCAAATATTTTATTGAATTTTTTTATAAACAAACCGCAAATTCACAATGTTTACCCATTCTAGAATAAAATATTAGCTTAAGAAAAAAAAAAACAATTTACAATATATACAAAGATCTGAAGTAAAATTGCAGATTACAAGTAAAGTAAACAAGTTCCGTTAACACAAATGTCAGTTCAGAAAGAGTTGTGAACCATTTGCAGAGTCTCAATGAGTGATAAAACTTTATCCAAGGATTGTTAACTATAGTCTTTAGATAGATTCAGAGTTCCTTGATTTTAGTTTTCTTACTTGCCAGTTCTTTCACTGAAGACAGGAAATCTGCAAATGTTGGCAAGCTGTTAGTTTTCTATCTTCGAGTAATACATTTCCTGCCGACAGCCAGTATTGACCTTAATAAATACGAGTTATTCTTGTTCAGAGAATATCCTTAATTTACATTTAAAAAAAAATAATGACTTGGTTAATGAAAAGGAATCAATGAATAATGCTTTGAGGAAATTATCAATACTGTTCCAAAAACATTTTAACTTAGGACAATCATAAAAGATGTATACCCAATCAGTACTCGTATATTCTGTACATCTCCAACAGGAAGCTGTGTAAAAGTTATTAAATTTAACTATTTTACTTGGTGTCAGAAAAGCCCCATTTTTGAACGCATTTGTTGCTGTAAGTTTTGGCCACTAGGTGTCACTGTGTATACTTCTTCAGACTGGATTGGTTTTGGTCTTAGCTTAGACACTATTTGTTTAGAATACTTGTATTGCTGATTTAAAGAAGTCCTCCTCTGAACTGTATTTCACTAGGTATAATTTATGAGCTGTGAATGATAAACACTAGTAAGTTTTTAATCTCTGACATAATTTGATCTTCAGGTTACTTTAAACTTATAAATTGTGGACTCAGATGATATTTATGCTCCTAGATATGCTAACTTAAGAAGATATTAGAACTTGGAGAAATCGGTTCCTTTTGTACTTGTTTTATTTATTTATTTTTGGATAAATGCTTGTTTTTCTTATAGATATAACCCTTAACTTAAGAGGATATTAAAACATTTGGAGAAATGGAGTCCTTTTTTGATTTTTGGGACACATGCATTTTTTTTTTTTGTAGATTCACTTTTGCTTTCACAATGCAAAAAACTGGCAGAATTACAGAGAACTGCAATTATTATTAGCATTCCCTTTGAAAATGAGTACACAGTAATGAAAGAGTAATGTAGTGTAAGAGAAGATGTTTATTTTAGTCTCACTAAATACCAAACCTCTTTTAGAGAGCGAAAAAAAATGGTGACTGTTTGTTTTTACAGTCCGAGTTTCATGGCACTTTAACATGCTGCTGTGACGTGTTGGACTTTTTTTTGAGTGGGCATTACTTCTACATTAATACCCTGCTGGAGAACGATCATTCTCCAATAGGATTTTAGTATCAAAAATATCCATTTTTTATTTAAAATTAATAGATCAAGAGTGCTTGCTGATAATGATTACTGCCTGCAACTTAGGATGTTAATAAGAGTTGCCTTTTTACCAGCTATGAATTTAATGAGGAAAACTTAAATTTAGGTGAAGACTTTTTTACCTTGCCATTTTGACAGTTCAATTGCCTGGGTAAGATGCTTCTTTTTTGTATCCTAAAGAGGCATTGGAGAAAGTGCAGCAGAAAGCTTCAGCACCTGATCCTGATTTGTTGGAAAGGGCCAGCAGATTATCAATCCCCTCCACAAAGCATCCCTCAAAAACTAAACAGGCAGCTGAAATATTTCTGTTTGTCTTTAACATGAATGCAATGGAGAAAAAAGCTAGATTTGTTTTCCAGTGATTTATAAGTACTTTCGGAAGTATCATCAGGATAGATGCTACTGTGAGTTGACAAGTTTTTCATAACCTACATGATTATGCTTGAGGTTGCAATCACGGTGTCTCTTTTTGGGCTCATAATATACTAGCTTAACCTGTGGGGCTAAAATGGGTTGAAGCCGACTTCTAGAAGCAATCAACACGGAGCTCAGAGTTGACAATCATTCAAGTAGAGGTGTAAGGCCTCCTCTTTGGAAGCAAAAAAGTTTGTGTGAAGAAAATGACAACAGTGTCATCTGTGTTAGCATGTCTGGCAAGAGATTTGTGTATATTCTCAGATTAACTTGTATGCCAGCATGTCTAATTGTGAAAATGTAAATAAGTTTTTTAAATGTTGAGTAGTTCCCTGTTTAAAGAATCTGTCAATGTTTTGATACATTTCTAATTGCACATTTGAGAGGGAGATTATAAAGTAGTATGGAGAATCAACAGTGGGTGATGTCATTAGAATGTTCCTGGTTGCTAGGTGATTATATGAACAGCTGACTGACAGGAAAACAAACTTTTTCAAACAGCTGGCTGTTACTTTTTAAAATCTTTTAAGCTATGCAGTTAGTCAAATCCTGAACAGCTTGTGAAGAGGAGCGGTCAGTTACAGTGCTGTGCTGTGATACCCAAAGAAAAAAAAACTCACCAAAACCTGTAAGCCTGCCTTTGCCTTGCTGTTATGTGTTAGATTAGATCAGGGACAGTATTCTGTAGCTAGATTAGGAAAGTTTAGTTATTCAGACAGAGTTTTTCTAGAATGATGGACTTCTATCCTACAGTTAAATTTTACTTTTCTGGTGATTGAATTCTGGCGTTTATTGAAAGTTATTGATTTACATTATTGAAGTTACTGATTTACATTATTTGTAATCATTTAAATTACTATTACATATTTTTCATTACTTTACATTGTGGCTGGAAATCAGTGTGTTCTTTAGAAATTAGAGTGTGCTTATACCTGTTTGATCCTCCCCAGGTCACTTCAAAGGCCTGGTCGCTTCTGGTCACAACTATCATGAATTTTGATATTTAATTTCATAACTGGACACCCCTTTAGAAGGGCATGAAGACACTATGATTAGTGGCAGCATTACTTTATAATTTTGGGGAAGGGATATAGCTGGAAATCTGTGTCAGGCTTTCCCAGAAATGTCTGGATGTGTGAGATTTAAATTTCCTTTGAGTGTGAAAGTATCATATGTCTTAAACTGTGATGCATTGCTCTGAAGTGTGTAGTAAGGAGTTACATTAGGAGTGGACAGAAGTATACAGTCAAGTCCAGGGTTACTGAACCTGTTCCTGTTGTGCTCTTAGGGGAAAATTGTGAAATATTACTTCTGTTTAAGGACAGTCTTACATTGAAGTCAATAGTGAGGATTGAAGCTCCTTAGTTACTGACCCAAGATAGTAAGGAATGTCACAATAATTGTTGGCAGTTAGGTGGGATATTGGCCGGACGTCATAATTTGTAAGTAGTTTGTGATTTTTTATGGTTAACAATTTTGATATACTTATGTTATCTTATTCTTGACTAAGACAGATAATCTTTTTACTAACTTGTTCAGATTTATTAGACCAGTGTTTCTTATGTTGGTGCCCTGTCCAGTTAGAGCAGTATGTTATTCAGGTGCCTCCACTAGGAAGTTATAATTATCTTACATACAATATGTTACCTATAGCTAGATATGACCTACGTAAAGTGAGACAAGATATTCTTATATATCAAGAAAAGGAAGCACTCTATAGTTTTTCACTAGGAAACCCACCTGAGTAAGCTTAAACATGAGAAGCTCTTGAAATTGAGGTTTAGCAGAGTTTTTCTCCCTCTTCCATGATTTGAAAAAGGACGGGAGGGGTGGCCATATTAATTGTGAGCTAGTTCCCCATTGTAGTTTCAGATCATTTAGTGGATAAGTTTGGAAAACATATGTCATACAAAGGTAGACTACACGGTCAATAACTTATATTTGTTTCCCTATATATCCCACCAGGAACCACTATCCAGGAGATGGTTGTACTTTTTAAGGAAATACTTTGGGTCTGCACAGGTTGTACTTTTATAGTTGGGGACTGAGCAGTATATTGTATAATGACAAGGTCCACTCTGGCCCTAGGGTTTTGCAGGTAACACTAGTAAGTAGTTTTATTAAAGACTACTGGAAATCAATAGGCTTTGTTAATGTGGTGAGAGCATGTTTTTCAGGGTCAGCCAATTTTACTTGCTTCTCCAATAGATATAAACCTTTCCCTATGATGAATATAAATTTTGGTACAAGGGAGCATCAACATACTCTCTGGAAGGCTAAAGTGAGAGCTATTCCAATTATGGATCACACTTAAATATCTGTGGAGTTTGAAGTTTCTTAGGTACTCATGCCAGAACGTAACAAAATACAGTTAGTATACTCTGTGGGGAGGTGGAAATTTAATAGTCACTTGCAATATCTCTATAATATACTTAACAGTCATGTAAATTAAGTGGCATTTTGAAACATGGGATGAGTTTAAATATGAATTATACAGGGGACTCCTTGAATACGCCCACACTAGAAAGATCTGTCTCAAGAGTATAAAGCAGACGGAAGTAGACATCTGAAACTTGACCAGCTCTTTGACACAGAGGGGCTCACAGTGAGAAACAGAACATGCCTCATTTACATTGCTGCCTGACTGCTTACTGGAAAAAAGGCAGAGGAATTAAACAACAGCTTAAGCTGAAATATTTCTTTTTGCCCCCTCATGGCTTAAAAACATTGGCTGGCAGGCTGACTGGACAAACCACTAACAGTTTAGTTGCAGAGATAGCTCACCCTCTAACAAATAAGACACATTTAGATCACAGTCTAGAAAGCTTTTAGTGCTTTTATTAAGATCTTTATAGATCTGAACAACTTGTGTGTTTCCATTCTCAAGTATTTAAAGACTTTACGGAGCAGATGGATATCCCTCAGCTGTCGGGATAGCAAAGGCAGTAAATGTTGGCTCCAATAACTACAGAAGAACTTACAGAAATCTTAGTGAATTCCTCCAGCAGTAAAGCTCCCAGTGGGGGCAGTCTTACCATGGAAACGTATAGGGTAATGGGAGACAAGTAATACATTTCTTGAGTTAGCAAATAATATTTTGCAATCTGGCAAGGTTTCCAGTCCTTGGAAATCTGGTCTTATAACACTAATATTGAAAGCAGAAAAGACCCTTTACATCTGGCATCATATCGGTCTATAACTATTCTAAACTCAGATTATAATCTTTTCATGTTGATATTAGCCCACCGTACAGCAGAGTGGCTGCCCCAAATAATTCATTCTGATCACTCCAGCTTTATACAAGATAGACAAACTTTTGACAATATTACTAAAGCAATGCGGTTAATCAAGCATGTGCACATAAATTGAAAACCTAACAACCCTAGGTTTCAATGCAAAAAAAAAAACCATCCGATCATGTCAAATGATTTTATCTAATTTATATTCTAAGGACTTTTGTATTTCCTGAGAATTTTGTGAAGCAGGCCAACTTTCCCACTGTGTATGAACTAAATGCCCTAATCAAGAGTGTTCAACAGTTGGTGAAACTTACACCAGACCCAAGGGTTAAGAGCACGTTGAATATGAAATGGTACAGCCAACAAAGTCCCCTACGCGTTAGGCAATTGCACGGCTCCAATAAACGATATCAAACCACAAAGTGAGCCAGCAAACTGTGATACCGTGACAATTACCTTTTACTAAGTCGTATAAATAACAAACGGTTAGAACAACAGAAAGAAACAGACCGGTTTTGGCTAATATTACCTAGCTTTCCTTAGTGTTCATAAAGGGAAATTCAGACACTGGAGACATATGTTAGGCCTGTTTACAACTGGATAATTTGAAAAAAAAAAAAAACCTCCAAGAGGTTTGTGACATGTTATGGAGAGTCTTAACCGTATCTTTATTTCCGTTAGGATTTAATCCTGAATTAGATCTGTTTAAAGTGTACTGGAATTTGTTACACCTTCTTATGTTATTTGGGAATAAAGTAACCATTAAAGCATGGAAAAGGGCTGGCCCACCCATTACTTAGGAGATTTAGTTGCTTACTCCAGGGATTAGGTACTTGGAACTAAGTATGGAATCTAAGGAGAAAAGCACTACAATTTTACAAAAATGGAAAATATGGGATAATAACTACAGAGAAATTTGATTCTATAATATCATGCTTGGATAGTTTTGCTGACAACAGGCTGGACATATTTAGGAATAGGCTGGACATATTTGGTGTAGTGGGTTACAAAACTTTTTTTTTTTAATGTTAGTTTTAAAATAGACAGATACTCAAGGGATGCTGTTATAAAGAAACTGTTTAAATGACTGGACCTGAAATTACAGCCATATTGCTATACAAGAAAGTTGATTTGGTTTGTTTCATGTTTGCATTGTTAATCAAGTTTCTGTATATTTTGTAATTTAAATACTTAAAAAAATTATGATAAAACCTTTCATTACATGTCATCAATGTGGATTACAAGATTCATCTCTTGAGCTTTGCTCTAAAGATGAATTTCTTACATGCAGGTCTTGAACATATCATGAGCCAGTTATGATCACAGACCCAATCATAATCCCCTATACATTGGCATTGGCTAGTACATGTGCGTTTGTATCAATAAGACAGCATTCTAACAGTGTTTTTCTCTCTTCAGTCTTTTGTTTTAGACATCTCTCCCATCTTTCTTCCCTCAAAAATTGAGAAAAGCAATAGAGCACTAATGTTTGGGGAATTTTTACACAAAGTGTTTATGCTGGCTCTTTCATAATAGTTATTGTATCATTCAGAAAGTTACAAAGACTGCCAGTCTATAAACAACGCACAAGAAACAAACAAAAAATGACTGAGCAATATATTCCTTGCAATGATCCACAGCAAAGGTAAAGTTCCGTAAGCAAAATTCAAAGTTAAAACACTTTATTAAAATAATAAAATAGTGGTGAGCGCTTTTGCAATCTCTCCAGATCGCTTCATCAGACCATAATGAAAAAAACATTCAAGCACATATTTTTTAAATTGAAATTAAATAGCCAATCATAGGTACTAATTAAACGTCTCCATGGTACTTAATACATTGCAATTTTGACCAGAACAGAAATTTTCACAGTGCAACATGTAAGAAACTTTCCGTTGCAATGACAGGGACTTGGATTTTGAAGCAAATCTATTTAGTTTAAAGAAACACTTTGTCAATAGGGGCTATAAAAAGTGGGAGGTAAAGGAAGCTTGTAACAAAGCTAAATTAGAAAGGAATGGAAAGGCTAAGCTTTCTCTACACCAAAACCATCAATAGCTAGTAAGGAATTAGAAAAAGGAAAATTACAAAAGGAAATGTCTCTTTCCGTTTGTATGACACATTCGACAGATAGTAAAATTATTAAAGATATAATTCAGAATAAATGGCATATTCTAGCCACTGATGAACGTATTACTAAAATGGCTGGGAATAAACTGAGTTTTATTTATAAGAATAAAAAATCTTTAAAACAAGTGTTATATTACCCTAACAAGCACAGTATAAATCAACTGATGTTCTATGGGACTAGAAAATGTAACAAATGTGATTTTGTATGTATATAAACACTAATAATAATACTTTTATACAACCTAAAACTAAGAAGATGCATAGGTTTAATGGAACAGCTGACTGTGAAACTAAAGATCTAGTGTATTTGGCTCAATGCAGTATTTGTTTGGCTTTTTAAATTGGCAAGA
Organism: Protopterus annectens; assembly: GCF_019279795.1. Classification (NCBI taxonomy): domain Eukaryota; kingdom Metazoa; phylum Chordata; order Ceratodontiformes; family Protopteridae; genus Protopterus; species Protopterus annectens. Next base: position 1,534,640,923 of record NC_056743.1, on the reverse strand, counting down.
CCAATAGACATTTGAAAGAACGCATCAGAGATCACTACTACTGTTATAGGAAAGCATTGGAATATAGTGCTACAGCTAAACACATGCTTAGGTATGGACAAGAATATTTTTTCAGCTTTCTAGCTATAGATAGTCAGGTACAAGGAATTAGGAAGGGTAACCTTGTGAATAGAATGGAACAAAAAGAACTTGGATGGATCGTGCTATTAGCAGCTCATAAAGAACCTGGTTTAAAATGATCAGTATTCTTTGAAACCTGCCCTGAAAGACAGGAAACTAAGTAAATATTGGAAGTGTCTTATAAAATCTTTAAAAAATGTTTTAACATTCAAAGTTTATATTCATAATGTATTTGGAATGTTTAATATATTAATATATAATTGAGTTTAGTTACATGAGTAGAAGAGGCGGAAGGCATGGCCGAAGGCAGGAAGAGAGGAGAAAGGCTAGGACTGTGGTAGTGAGGGTCGGAACTTTGAATGTTGGCAGTATGACTGGTATAGCGAGAGAGCTAGCTGACATGATGGACAGAAGGAAGGTTGGTATATTGTGTGTGCAAGAGACCAGATGGAAGGGGAGTAAGGCTAGGTTTATCGGAGGTGGGTTCAAATTGTATTATCATGGTGTGGATGGGAGGAGAAATGGTGTAGGAGTTATTCTGAAGGAACAGTATGCGAAGAGTGTTTTGGAGGTAAAAAGAGTGTCGGATAGAGTGATGTTTATGAAGCTGGAAATTGATGGTGTAATGATTAATGTTGTTAGTGCATATGCTCCACAAGTTGGGTGTGCAATGGATGAGAAAGAAAAATTTGGGAGTGAATTGGATGAATTGGTGATGACTGTACCCAAGGGTGAGAGAGTGGTGATTGGAGCAGATTTCAATGGGCATGTTGGTGAAGGGAACAGAGGGGATGAGGAAGTGATGGGTAGGTATGGTGTTAAACAAAGGAATGCAGAAGGTCAGATGGTAGTGGATTTTGTGAAAAGGATGGAGATGGCTGTGGTGAATACACATTTTAACAAGAGGGAGGAGCATAGGGTGACATACAAGAGTGGAGGAAGATGCACACAGGTGGATTATATCTTATGTAGGAGGGCCAGTTTGAAGGAGATTGGAGACTGTAAAGTGGTGACCGGAGAAAGTGTAGTTAGGCAGCATAGGATGGTGGTTTGTAGGATGACGTTGGTGATCAAGAAGAGGAGGAGGAGGAGTGTGAGGGCAGTACCAAAGATCAAATGGTGGAAACTGAAAAAGGGTAATTGTGAGGTGGAGTTCAGGGATGAGTTAAGACAGGCACTGGGTGGCAGTGAAGAGTTACCAAATAGCTGGGTAACTACAGTAGAGCTAGTAAGGGAGACGGCTAGAAAGGTGCTTGTTATCACATCAGGACAGAGGAAGGATGACAAGGAGACTTGGTGGTGGAATAAGGAAGTACAGAAGAGTATATAGGCAAAGAGGCTGGCACAGAAGAAGTGGGATTGTCAGAGAGATGAAGAAAGTAGACAGGAGTATAAGGAGATGAGGTGCATGGCAAAGAGAGAGGTGGCGAAGGCTAACGATAAGGCATATTGTTAAAAAAATATGTATTTAAACATGTATAAAGTGCTAGTTTAAAAGCAAATAGTATATAATGCATTTTATTCTATTTACAATATGGCAATAAAAATGATTTTACATGTAATTGCTTAAAGCTTTGGAGCTGCAGTGTATTTAAACTCTGACCCTGGCAGTAGCCAGCTTAGCAAGCTTATGTTTTTCACTAATGATTATCTGCTGGGTCAGGAAATTAAATGTATAAAGCATTAAAAATCTTCTTCCTTCCTCTGAGATAATTGGCCTTGTAAATGTTACCAAAATAAAGACACAGCTGCTAAAATAATGTTGCAAAAAAAAAAAAAAAATGTATTACAAAATTAAACCAACTACTGTATTCAAACAGGCCTAAAACCTTAAAAGAGTAACATTTACAAAAAGACATTATAACTAACCAGGTGCTTTGCAAGGCTGTATTATTCCCATAAAAAAAACTTTTTAAAATGTATAACATCAGCTTTTCTTATAAATAAAATATTGTAAACCATAGTAATGTAGGTGCCCTGTGACTAACCACGTCAGTAAGGTGGGCACAGCTTAAATGTAAGACTATATAAAATTGTGTATTTCCTGCATCATGTCAGACAAAACTCTGTACTTGTATGGTTTTTTGCCTCCTGGTGTACACTAGTAAACTTTTGCATCTAAGCCTCCTGTGTTGTTATCATTGTTTTTATTTAACAGTTTGGTCCTTCGGTAAACAGAAGCCCTCAGACAGCTACAAATCAGAGTGTACCGGTGGTCAAATACTGCGCAAGAAAAGCTACCGAAACGGTTCTTCTTGAAATACAAAGACCTCCGACTAAATTGTCGTTTTGAGAGGCTAGCCACTTTCTAATCTGCGGCCAAAAAGTGGTCTCGAACTGGTCGACTCAGGAGGCTCAGGTAAGAAGATATTTGCCTTTTTTCTGTTTTAGATCAGGGACTAGGTTACAGTAAATGTCATTGTCAGAGATTTGTTATACAGATCAGGGACAAAAAAAAATTACTGTATATTTTGTCAGAGATCAGAAAAACAAAATAAGGTAGGCAGTTATTCTAAATAAACTGTGTAACAAACTGAAATACCATGTGGTAAAAAGGGTTACGTAACATTTTCTTTTAAAATGGAAAATCAGTGCACTAAAAACTCGCGAAATCCGCCCCTAACTAATGACGCAAAATATATGCAAATACAACGGGCTAATAATGTAAAGTATTATACAAAATGGGTTAATAAATACAGATTTAACGGTAAATTAAATAAGATTTCATTAGTTAAACTTTTAAAACAGCTTAAATCTGACGCAGAAGGTCAGGCAAAAAAACAACAGCGATTAGGCATTCCTCAGGCACACAGGTGAATTAAAAAAGTAAACCAAAAAAAACAAAAAACTAAAAATGCTAAAACGTTATTTTTAAATAAAAAAGATAATAATACAGTAATAGCGACGGCCCCTCCTCCTCCGCCCCCTCCGATGCCTTTTTCAGGATATAAAGCAGGAGGACAAGCGGGTCCACCTCCACGTTATCCTAAAGTCACAAAAGCACTAAAACCATTTGTTAGAGATCCTATTAAAACTAGGTCCCAAACACGTAAAACACTTGGAAACACAGACTTATATCAAGTAAAAAAAAACACACTAAACGAGAGTAAAAAAAAAATCTGTCCACTAATCAAGGTACCAAATCCTCAGGCAGGGCAAAAAGGGCAGGACCCAACTCTTCTAGTATATAGACCATGGACACCGGAAGATATTCAAAAAGCTACAAAAAAAATCCCTCATCCAAAAGTTAATTACACAAAGTTTTTACAAAATTTGCAAAGTATAAAATTAAGTTACCACTTGAATGGGGAAAAAGTAAAAAAAGTAGTTAGACAAATTGTGGGTCCAGACTGGCACATAATTTTTGGCACCTGGAATCCTCGTAATGCAGAGCTTAAACCACTCCCACGTAGTGACGCAAAACTAGACAACAGAGTAAAAGGTCTTACAGACCAAATTTCTAAAAAATAAAAACCTAGAGCAGATTGGACTTGCATTAATCAATGCATACAACAGGAGAATAAAACTGTAGATGGGTACTATGGTAGATTATTGAAATGTTTCAATAACCATAGTGGTATGGCTATTCCTAAAAATCAGACACATAATACCTCGTATAAACAGCAACTGAAAAATGCGTTTTTAAAAGGTTGCATTGCACCTATCAGTAGCTTTATTACAAAGCATATGATAGATCATCAAACAAGTAGGCTACAAGCCTTACTTGAATATGCTAGACATGCTAAAAGACACTTTAATAGTAAAAAAAAAAAAGAAGACACAAGTCTTCACAGCTGAAGACGAAGCTGAGGTCTTTGTAGTACAGTCAAGTAAAAAAAATAAAAAAAATACCCAAAAAAATAAACAATCTGATAAAAGGTCAAAAAATTAAAAAAAAAAAAAAAAAAAAAAAAAGTAAGTGCTTTAAGTGCAAAAAAAAAAGACATTTAGCAAAAAATTGCAGGCTAAATAAAAAGGTGACTACAAAAAATAAAGGTGATGAGGACTAACTATATAACAGTAATAAAAGTCAAAAATCATCAAAAAAGGCAAACAAACAAAGGACAAATGTAAATGTAGTAAAAAAAGCAGAAAAAGTGCAAGTAAATGTAAAAAATAAAAAAAGTAAAATTTTAAATTTGGCATTATTGAGCTTGGAGCTCTATCTGGCAGACACAAAACCGGAAGTTACACTTCTAATAAAAAAAAAAAAAGTAAAATTCTTGTGTGACTCAAAAGCGTCACAAACTTTGATACACCCCTCAAAGTTACCAAAAAATTCCAAATCACCTGATTATATATTAGTAAAAGCAGCAAATGGACAGCTATATAAAAAACACTCTCCCATAATATAGCAATAACTAACCCAGTTTCAGGTATAATTCAAAAAAGTAAAATTGTAATTTCTGCAAAATGTCCAGTAAACTTACTGAAAAAAAATCTTATACAGATATTTGGCATAGCGGTAGTTCCCACTATGCAGGGTATGGAGGCACAAAAACAAATGAATACTTTTGTGGTGCGACCGGAGGGTGAAACTTTTTACTGGTACAGCCAGGACCTAGTTACGACTGGTCCAAGGGCAATAACCAAAAAACTAATAAATATAGCCATCAGTAAGGCCCCCTCCCTTGACACTGATCAACAGCATTTGTTACATTATACTCTATACTACTGTAGCATGCCAAGACCTAATAAAAAATATAAGCAAAAATTATTCAAAAATCCTGCTAACAGATTAGTATTACAAACTTTGTATTGAAATACTAAAAAAAACAGTGTGGTAAGCTGTTCTTTACCTCAAAAATTCATAACACTGTACAAATCTAATAAACTACCACATGTCAGCTTGACAAAAAATAAAAATGTGAGATGGGCAGACTTAAAAAAAAAGTAACAAAATAAAAAAAACAAACTAATTTAAAATTATCAGAGCAGGAAATACAAAAACAAAAATTAAATTGGCTAACACAGACACATCCAGCTGTACACTTACAAACTAGTAAAGACAGCTAATTAGCATTCTTATTAAAAAATAAAAAAAGCCTTGTGTAACATACCAAACATTCTTTGGTCAACAGGTAAATCAAATGTAAGACTTATTCAAACAGCAGGACCAGTAACTATTACACCAAAATCAGCATTTAGACCACAAAAAAAACAATACCCCTTAAAAAAAAAATGCAGAGCAAGAAATCAAGCCTATAATAGCAGCATTACTCAAAAAAAAAAGTACTGGTAGAATCTCTTGATTCACCATGTAACACCCCTCTATTTCCTGTTAAAAAAGCAAACGGGGAATGGCAAATGGTACAAAATTTACAAGCTGTAAACAATGCAATAATACCTAGAGCACCTACGGTGCCAGACCCACACACCTTGTTAAATGATTTAAAGCCACAACAAAAATATTTCACTGTGGTAAATATAAGTAATGCTTTCTTTTCAATACCTATACATCCTGATAGCCAGTATTGGTTTGCATTTACATTTCAGGGTAAAAAATATACCTATACTCGGCTACCGCAGGAATATTGTAAAAGTCCAACAATATTTGCACAAAAAATGGCAAGCAACCTGGCAGGGTTTACCCCACCAAAAAAAAAGTCAAATTCTACTTTATGTAAATGACATCTTGCTAGCAGCCCCTACCCAGCATCAATGCAGAGAGGATACAATAGCATTATTAAAATTTTTAGCAGCACAAAAACACAAAGTAAACAAAAGTAAGTTACAACTTTAAAAAAAACAGGTTAAATACCTAAAATATGTAATATCCAATAAAAAAAAAATATTAAACAAAAACAAAAAAACAGCGATTTTACAGGCACATAAACCAGCAACCAAGAAGGAAATAATGTCCTTCTTGGAAACGACTAATTTTTGTCAAAGCTAAACATCAAACTATGCTTTAAAATCTGCTCCACTGGCTGATTTAATATATAAAACACCAATGGCAGCACAAAATGTATTACAATAGACACCTAAAGCAAAAACAGCTTTCTGCAGACTAAAACAATTGATAGCTTCATCATTAGTTTTAGGACTTCCAAATTACCACAAAAAATTTTTTCAAACCATAAATTGTAAACAAAAATACATAACGTCAGTTCTAACGCAACAGCATAAAAATAAGCAACGCCCCATAGCTTACTATTCATCACAGCTAAACCCAGTGGCACAATCGTTGCCTCACTGTGTGCAAGCAATAATCGCAGCTACAATGGCAATACAGGCTTCGGCCTCAATAGTGTTGTTCCACCCTCTCACATTGAGAGTGCCTCATGCAGTCGCAATAATTTTACTGCAAAAAAAAATAACATATCTATCTCCTGCTAAACATCTTTCATGTATAACCATACTGCTAAGCCAACCTCATATAACAATTAAACGTTGTACAACATTAAACCCATCAACTTTACTTCCGACTCCTGTAAATAACACACCACACAGTTGCCTGCAAAAAATTAAGCAAATAACATTGCCCAAACAAAACCTCACTAATATGCCCTTAAATAATACCAAAGTAACATTTTATGTAAACAGTTCATGCAAAAAAAGTCCTACAAAAAAAAAAATCTAATAAAATATGCAGTAATCACAAATACAAAAATTTTAAAAGCCCAACCCTTACAACATAACCTGTCTGCTCAAGCAGCAAAACTAATAGCCTTAACACAGGCTTGTACTCTAACAAAAAATAAATATATAAACATATATACTAACAGTCAATATGCTTTCTCTACAGTGCATGTTTTTGCACAGCAATAAAAAAATAAAAAAATAATAACATCTACTGGCAAACCAATTAATCATGCGCAACTTATTTTAAACTTATTAAATTCCATTCAATTACCTACTAAAGTAGCTATTTGTAAATGTTTAACTCATACAAAACAACAAAATAAAATTTCAAAAAAAAATGCAAAAGCTAATGCAACTGCAAAACAAACAGCCTCAAACTCAAAAACTTTACTTTTAACCAAAAAATTACAACCCTCTAAAATTTTAAATCTAAAAATGTTAAAAACAATACAAACATTAACTACAAAAGCAAAAAAACAAAAATAAAAAAAACAAAGTACAATCCTCAAAAATAAACTATATATCTCCAAAAAAAAAAACCCAATATTGCCGTCTAATTTATTTAAATATACAGCTTTGTTGAGCCATGGACAGTGCCATGTCTCAACAGCGGGGATGGTACAGTTAGTAAATCAAATATTCCAAACATATAAATTCACAAACTTTACACAAAAATTGTGTGCAGCATGTCATATCTGTAACAAACATCATGCACAAAAAGCATTCAAACCCAAGCAAAAAAGTTTTCCTACACCACTATATCCATTCCACACTATTTATATAAATTTCATAAAATTAAATAAATGTAAAAAAAAAAATACTGTTTAGTAATTATAAACATGTTTTCCAAATGAGTAAAAGCTTTTCCAACTAAAAATCCAAATGCAGCAACAGTGGCAAAGGCTCTAATAAAATAAATAATTCCTAGATTTGGCATACCGAAAAAAATCTATAGTGACAATGGGACACATTTTGTTAATCAGACAATTCACCAACTCGGGAGATTCTTTGGGATCTCCTTGAAAAATCATTGTGCTTACCACCCACAGTCTGCAGGACTGGTGAAAAGGTACAATGGAATTTTAAAAAGCAGGTTAAGAAAGTTAGTAAATAAAATACAGAAAAATTGGATTTGCTGTTTGCCTTTGGCACTGCTGAGCATAAAAACAGTTCCAAATGTAAAGGGTTTGACCCCCTTTAAAGTGATATTTGGAAGGGCATATTATGTGCCACAGTAAAAAGCTCTCATGCCTGCAGAACTAGAGGCTGACAGCTCATTAGCTAGCTATATAAAAAAACTGTTAACAAATAAAACTGTTTTGCAGTTAAACTCTTTTTCAAATAAAAGACAGACCAGACCGTTAAAAGCAGTGCTGACCCCAGGGTCAACTTAATAAACATTTTGTGACTAATACACAACAAAGGCAGGATGGCCAAAAGCAAAATGAGTAAAAATACAAATCAACCCCAAAAATATTGTTTAATCATTTTGTTGACTATGCATTTATTGACTATAATTGTAATGACCTTCCTTTTGTTGTGGTTTTTCCTACATATAACCACACAAGTGAAAGTGAAAAAACGTAATAAACTGTCTATAAACTGGCATCCAAACTTTAACACATACCTAGCTATAAAGCGTGTATATGTAAAAACTATAAACATTTCAAATTGCTGGGTTTGTACTACCATACCAACAACATATGGAGGACTGTTAATATCCGCTGTCCCCTTAAAAATAAATAAAACTTAAAAAAATTTACTTTTTAATACAGGTTCTGTAAAATCACAAGACAAAATTGCATTGTATTTGCCTATTACACAGAGGGGAATTGTATGTTTCTATAAAAATAATACACTCCAAGTGAGTTAAAATAATTATAACATAACTATATCTTATAAATGCTATATTAAAGCTAAAAATAAAGGCACTGTTTGTAACACAAATTATAATTCATATTTAAGCTTAATAAAAACAACATTAAGTAATGTGCAAAAAAATCCTGTCTTGCATAAACAATTGTCTATTATAAACAAAAAAACATTTCATTCAAAATTAGCCCGCATCAGTACCAAAATAAAAAACTGTTATTTTGTTTGTAAAAAAAAGCATACAAATGGCTACCTAAAAATTAGTCCGGCAGTTGTTTTTTAGGTTATCTGGTTCCGGCTATAAGGCATACTGCAAAATTACCTCTAAGTAAAATACAAAATATAAAAAATATAGCCCAAAAACCTAAAAATCCAATCAAAAAACCTGTAAATCCAATAAAAAAAATCAAAGCTGGTTAAAAAAACCATAATTCCGTAAAAAATAAAAAAAATTAACTCATATAAACTTAAGTAACAGTGTTATATCCTAAGCTAAAATATTTCCAACATATAAAACAGTCAAATCAATCTAAAAGTTAAAAAAAACTGTCAAAGCTTCTCAAAGTAATAAGTAACGCAACTTTTTCTGCTCTCAAACTAGTAACTAATAAACTAAATGCAATAAAAACTGTTATGCTACAAAATCAAATGGCTCTTGACTTCACCCTAGCGGCGAGAGGTGGCACATGCGCACTTATCAAAAAAAAATGCTGTGCATTCATACCAAACAATCAACACAAAATTAATAACCACCTAAAAATAATACAGCAGATATCGGCCATAACTAAACCAGGCCCAAACCCACTGACAAACTTTTTCCAAAGTCTGTTTGGTGGGTAGGGTTCTATCCTAATAAATATTTTAATTGCTATTTGTGTTAGTCTGCTCCTATTAGGAGCATGTGTCTGTTGTAAAATACCCTGTATAAAAAAATTAATCAAACATTTTGTTAATATATCTATAACTAAAACTTTGTACCAAAACATTAAATTAAAACTATTAATTCCAAACAAAACTTTTTCCAAAATATAAACTAAATGACTTGCCTAATTAAAAGTCCTTAAAAAAAAAGGCTAAAAAACAATATAACATTGTTTATGTTTCTAAATAAAATAAAAAATATTAAAAAAAAAGGAAAATGTTAGAAAAATATGTATTTAAACATGTATAAAGTGCTAGTTTAAAAGCAAATAGTATATAATGCATTTTAATCTATTTACAATATGGCAATAAAAATGATTTTACATGTAATTGCTTAAAGCTTTGGAGCTGCAGTGTATTTAAACTCTGACCCTGGCAGTAGCCAGCTCAGCAAGCTTATGTTTTTCACTAATGATTATTTGCTGGGTCAGGAAATTAAATGTATAAAGCATTAAAAATCTTCTTCCTTCCTCTGAGATAATTGGCCTTGTAAATGTTACCAAAATAAAGACACAGCTGCTAAAATAATGTTGCAAAAAAAACAAAAAAATATATTACAAAATTAAACCAACTATTGTATTCAAACAGGCCTAAAACCTTAAAAAAGTAACATTTACAAAAAGACATTATAACTAACCAAGTGCTTTGCAAGGCTGTATTATTCCCATAAAAAACTTTTTAAAATATATAACATCAGTTTTTCTTATAAATAAAATATTGTAAACCATAGTAATGTAAATGCCCTGTAACTAACCACGTCAGTAAAGTAAACACAGCTTAAATGTAAAACTATATAACATTGTGTATTTCCTACATCATGTCAAACAAAACTCTGTACTTGTATGTTTTTTTGCCTCCTAGTGTACACTAATAAACTTTTGCATCTAAGCCTCCTGTGTTGTTATCATTGTTTTTATTTAACACATATGAAGAGTTGTATGAAAGGTTGGACACTAAGGAGGGAGAAAAGGACCTATACAAATTGGCTAGACAGAGGGACCGAGCTAGGAAAGATGTGCAGCAGGTAAAGGTGATAAAGGATAATGAGGGAAACATACTCACAAGCGAGGAGAGTGTGTTGAGGAGATGGAAAGAGTACTTTGAGGGGTTGATGAGTGAAGAGAATGAGAGGGAGAGAAGGTTGGATGATGTAGGAAGATAGTGAATCATGAAGTACAATGGATTAGCAAGGAGGAAGTAAAGATAGCTATGAAGAGAATGAAGAATGGAAAGGCTGTTGGCCCAGATGACATACCTATGGAAGCATGGAGGTGTTTAGGTGAAATGGCAGTGGAGTTTTTAACCAGATTGTTTAATGAAATCTTAGAAAGTGAGAGGATGCCTGAGGAATGGAGAAAAAGTGTTTTGGTACAGATTTTTAAGAATAAGGGTGATGTGCAGAGCTGTAGTAACTACAGAGGGATTAAACTGATCAGTCACAGCATGAAGTTATGGGAAAGAGTAGTGGAAGCTAGGTTAAGAAGGGATGTGATGATTAGTGAACAGCAGTGTGGTTTCATGTCGTGAAAGAGCACTACAGATGTGATGTTTGCTCTGAGAGTGTTGATGGAGAAGTACAGAGAATGTCAGAAGGAGGAGAAGTACAGAGAATGTCAGAAGGAGTTGCATTGTGTTTTTGTAGACTTAGAGAAAGCATATGACAGGGTGCCTAGAGAGGAGTTGTGGTATTGTACGAGGAAGTCAGGAGTGTCAGAGAAGTATGTAAGAGTGGTACAGGATATGTATGAGGGTAGTGTGACAGCGGTGAGGTCTGCGGTGGGAGTGACGGATGCATTTAAGGTGGAGGTGGGGATGGATCAGCTCTGTGCCCTTTCTTATTTGCAATGGTGATGGACAGGTTGACAGACGAGATGAGACAGGAGTCCCCATGGACTATGATGTTTGCAGATGACATTGTGATCTGTAGTGAGAGTAGGGAACAGGTGGAGGAGACCCTGGAGAGATGGAGATATACTCTAGAGAGAAGAGGAATGAAGGTCAACAGGACTAAGACAGAATATATGTGTGTGAATGAGAGGGATGATAGAAGAATGGTGAGGATGCAAGGAGTAGAGGTGGCAAAGGTGGATGAGTTTAAATACTTGGGTCAACAGTTCAGAGTAACGGTGAGTGTGGAAGAGAGGTGAAGAAGAGAGTACAGGCAGGATGGAGTGGGTGGAGAAGAGTGTCAGGAGTGATTTGTGACAGACGAGTACCTGTAAGAGTGAAAGGGAAGGTCTACAAGAGGGTATTGAGACCAGCTATGTTATATGGGTTGGAGACATTGACAAAAAGGCAGGAGTTTGAGCTGGATGTGGCAGAGTTAAAGATGTTAAGATTTGCACTGGGTGTGACGAGGGTGGACAGGATAAGGAATAAGTATATTAGAGGGTCAGCCCAGGTTGGAAGGTTTGGAGACAAAGCCAGAGAGGCAAGATTACGTTGGTTTGGACATGTGCTGAAGAGGGATGCAGAGTATATTAGGAAGAAGATGCTAAGGATGAAGCTACCAGGTAACAGGAAAAGAGGAAGGCCTAAGATAAGGTTTATGGATGTGGTGAGAGAGGACATGCAGGTGGTTGGTGTGACAGAGCAAGATGCAGAGGACAGGAAGAAATGGAAACAGGTGATCCGCTGTGGCAACCCCTAACAGGAACAGCCGAAAGAAGATGATGATGAGTTACATGGGTAGAATGTTGTATTGTGAACATTTCTATTCAGGTCAAGACTTCTTTTTTGAAGTTGCAATTACGTACCATGGAGATGTTTAATTAGTACCTATGATTGGCCGTTTATTGTTTCATTTTAAATAGTATGTGATTGAATGTTTTTTCATTATGGTCTGAAGAAGTGATCCAGAGGGATTGCAAAAGCACTCACCACTATTTTAGTATTTTAATAAAGTGTTTTAACTTTGACTTTTGCCTATGAACTTTACCTTTGCTATGGATCAGTGCAAGGAATATATTGCTCAGTCATTATTTGTTAATTTCTAGTGCATCGTTTATCAACTGAGCAATCTTTGTATTTTTGTTTGAGACTGTTGTGATACTGCTTAAGTTGAACATGGCTGAAGGAAGTTCCAGCATCATTGGACTGGATTATACAGCTGACCACAGAGGTACATGGAGCAGCTTTTAACGTTTTACTAACCTCTTAACGGTGGAGTCTAATCCATTATTATCAGAAGAATTAAATACAACTACTGAAGATGGTAACTATGATGGGATGGATAAACAATGTTTAAGACTACAAATAAGGGAACTAGAAAATGATTTATATTGCATGAAATGGCTACAATACCAGAGACTGCACTGGAAGCATGCTGTAAGTTGAAAATCATTATAAGACAACATTGAGTTTTAAATATGCCCTCCTATCGTACCATGTTCCCAGAGCTATTAGTTAAATGACAGCAATTAAATATTAACACTAGCTTTTCTTATATGCAACTGATTATTGATTTTTTTTCTACTGACTGAAAAAGAACTCAGTCACAAAATACAAAGGGCACAAGAAGAACTATATAAAGTGAATAATAATTCAGTAATAGATGTGCGTATATCTGAACTGATTGATCAAATAAATGTGTATGAGCGGAAACTCATGCAGGTGAAACAGAACAAACTGAGGAGAGATTTGATGGACTTTCAAACTGGTAAGGTGTTTGCTTGGCCAAAAGAAGGACAACAGACACCCGGTATGAACAGTTCCAATAGTAATGCCATTAATGCAGATGTTATTACTGAGAAATCCATCTCTAAAGAAATGGTATCTCCTTCTAATAGTAACAATTCTGTCAATTCAGTATATGTTACACCACGGGGTGCTTCCATCAATAAAACTCCCTGTGTTGTTGAAGACTAATTTAAATGAGATCAAACCTATAGTTAGAAGAAAGACGGCTTTGATGAATAAGGAAACAGTATTTCCAGCTTTATCCCTCCCTTTTTGTACACATCAGCAAAGGAGTCAAAAAGTAATGGTAGAGGGGCAGAGACTGAAAAGGAAGCAATCATTCAGCAAAGGTCAATCTCAAACGCTGAAGAAAATGTAGAATGCTGTGGAGAAAATTTAGTAAGGAATATATCAAAGAGGCAGTTAAATGTACATGAGCTTAACATCCTTTAAATAGAGGTTTAAGTTTTATTCCCACTGGTTGGGCGGATTTACCGGATACATTTTTCAAACTTAGAATGTTTGCATGGAAACTTGCTCTGAAGTTAAATTTTGATTTCACGAGCAAAGTAGGTAATGACTGTTATCTTTTTAAAAAAAACATGTCTATTTATAACACCAATGCCACCAGTGATGGATATCTTTATTAAAACATGTGAAAACTAACTGTATGATGCATTGAATTTTAAAAGTAGAAGTAGGAAATTTCATAACTTGAGCTATGATGAGATTCAAGTACTGGCTACACAACAGAATGATAATGAGATTGTTATTCGGCCTGCAGATAAAAGCCATTCTATTGTAGTAACGGACAAATCATTTTATTATGAGTTTATTACGATATGTTGAAAAGATGCAAAAACATATAGCGTGATTAATGAAATTGCTGTCGATGAATTAATAAGTTGTTATAATAGATATACACAGAATTGTTTTCAAGAAGAATGCATTAACAGAGATTTATTCTTAGATCTTACAGTACAGTATCCCACTATTCTGACAATAAATGGCTTACCTAAAATACACAAAACATAACACTACACCATCTTTTAGACCAATAGTCTCAGGAGCTGGATGGATGTGGTTTCTATCTATACAGAGAAACAATTACGTTTGTTAAATGATTATGAGATTGTCCTAAGAGATTCTGAACCTTTTCTTAGGGACTTACATGTACTATTAGCAGATAAAGCATTGACAGGAAATGAATATCTAGTGACGCTTGATGTAACGTCACTATTTACTGTCATTCTGAGACAAAGGAATACAGCATGTACGTGAATTCTTGAGCAGGAATAACTCATTGAGCATGGAAAAGATAGAACTGATTTGTTTCCTATTAGAATTGATACTTGAATTTAATGTTTTTACATTTGACAATAAATATTATCTACAGACCTCTGGCATAGCTATGGATACATCTAGTGACAATAGCTACGCCAACTAGGTCATGGCACAATGGGAACAGATCCAAGTAGTTAATGACATATTTAAGGAGAACATTTGGTTTTATCGTCACTTTGTCGACGATTTATTTCTGTTGTGGAAAGGTGAGGAAGTTAAGCTATATTCATTTGTGAAATACTTGAACACCAGTAGTGAGTTCCTGTGATTTACTGCTAAGAGCTCATGTTCGTGTATGGAATTCTTACATATCAGAATCTTGAAAGATGATATGGACAACAGGTTGTATACTCAACTATTACAATGACAAGGTTTCCTATAAACTTATCTACATCGAACTAGTACGCATCCTCCACATATTTTTTAGAAATGTGGTAAGCAATCAAGCTCTAAGAAGCTCTCAGTTGCATGATAAGGACTTGGATTTTGAAGCGAATCTATTTAGTTTAAAGAAAGATTTTGTCAATATGGGCTATAAAAAGTGGGAGGTAGAGGAAGCTTGTAACAAAGCTAAATTAGAAAGGAATGGAAAGGCTAAGCCTTATTTCTCTATACCAGAGCCATCAATAGCTAGTAAGGAATTAAAAAAGGAAAATTAAAAAAGGAAATATCTCTGTTTGTATGACACATTAAACAGATAGTAAAATTATTAAAGATATAATTCACAAGAACTGGCATATTCTAGCCACTGATGAACGTATTACTAAGATGGCTGGGAATAAATCAAGTTTTATTTATAAGAATAAAAAATCTTTAAAACAAGTGTTATGTTACCCTAACAAGCACAGTACAAGTCAACAGATGTTCTATGGAACTAGAAAGTGTAATGTGCTTTTTGTATGCACATAAACACTAATAATACTTTTATACAACCTAAAACTAAGAAGATGTATAGGTTTATGGAACAGCTGATTGTGAAACTAAAGATCTAGTGTATTTGGCTGAATGCAGGGTTTGTTCAGGTTTCTATATTGGCAAGACCAACAGACATTTGAAAGAACACATTAGAGATCACTACTAATGTTACAGGAAAGGATTGCAATATAGTGCTATAGCTAAACACATGCTTAGGTATGAACAAGAACATTTTGCTTTCTAGCTATAGATAGTCAGGTACAAGGAATTAGGAAGGGTGACCTTGTGAACAGAATGGAACAAAAAGAACTTAAGATGGATCATGCCCATAAAGAACCTGGTTTAAATGATCAGATTTCTTTGAAACCTACTTTGAAAGACAGGAAACTAAGAAAACATTAGAAGTGAAAATCTTTTAAATTTTTTTTAAAAATTGTTTAATACTCAAAGTTTATATTCATAATGTATTTGGAATGTTTAATATATTAATATATAATTGAATTTAGTAAAATGGGTAGAATGTTGTATTGTGAAAATTTCTATTCAGGTCAAGACTTCTTTTTTGAAGTTGCAGTGTATTATGTACCATGCATACATTTAATTAGTACCTATGACTGGCTGTTTAATTGTCTCATTTTAAAAAGTATGTGCTTGTATAGATTTCCATTATAGTCTGATGAAGTGATCCGGAGGGATTGCGAAAGCGCTCACTGTTATTTTATTATTTTAATAAAGTGTTTTAACTTTGAATTTTGTCTAGGGAACGTTACCTTTGCTGTGGATCAGTGCAAGGAATATATTGCTCACTCAGTCATTCAGAAAGTTGTCTAAATAGTGTACTACGTTTTTGTCTTTCTGTTTTTAGGCTTCTGTTCTGACCTCCTCCGAGAAAATATAACCTAAACTTTGGGCTGTGGTACCACCAACAGAATCTGCATTATGGTACTGCAGCATCTTTGGACCAGAGACTGGTGCTTTGAATGAGCAGTGTGTACACTGAACAGCTTAAATTAGACTTCTGTTAATATTTTAAGTTGAAGAACAACACAGTTAAAATGAACTGTGTTCTGTAAAGCATATTATTCCAGGTCTGTGGTATTAAACTTACACTGTCAGCAAATGGAGCAATAAGGCACAAAGTTACAGTCTATAATGAGGCAGCCTAAGGGATACCCAAGCCAGCAAGGGTGATAATCTGTGATTATTTAAGCATTTTGTTGCATTTCTACCTTCCCAGAGAAAAAAATTGCTGCTCCATAAAAAAATAAATAAATAAAATAAAATAAACAAACAAATTTAAATATAAATTACTACTTAAATATACCAACTCCGAGATCGCACCATAGTGAAGGAAATGACAAAGTCCCAAAGACGGCCCACCAAGTTTTTTTTCCCTGGGAAAAAATTTGATGTTCCGTGACTTCGCTACTTTGCAATTTCGACAATATCGGATCGACTAAATAGAATTTGCTATTTAGTCCATTTGATAGCGTCATATAGACCCAAAATATTTATTGGTTCCTTGATGAATATTATTCAGTTAATCATTCCTTCCCTAAGAAACATCCGTTTATGCAATGAAAAATACTAAATACAATTTTTTGCATTAATTTAACTGCACTCCAAACTTATAAAATATTGTAATATAATAAATAAAATAAATAATCTATTAATAGGACTACATCCTATCCATTATTTCAAAGCATTACTTTAAAGCTCTTCTCTTAGGGGCAGGTACAATGGAATAATGTTCATTTAAACTGGGGGGGGGGGCATCCACTCTCAACTGCCATATTCTAGACTGGTTTTCTATTCACAACCTCTGTCAAATTTCTGAACTTGTTACAAAACCCAAAACTTGAAACTATATCCGGGCATGCTAACGAATGTTTTGTACAAGGCATTAGTCCCCTTTCCTTTACTAATGTCATAGGTGTGTTCATAAATTCTTGTTTCCTTTCTGTTTTTCCCACATGATATGCAAAACAAACTGTGCAGTAAGCCAGGTATACCACTCCTTTTGTATAACAGCTGTAATAGCCTTTAACTTTTCTACAGTACTCCAATAACTCGGTTCCTGGGTGTTTGCTAAGGTGGGACACTGGGGGCACATTCCACACCTGAAAGTGCCAATCCTGTTAACCCCAACATTCCTATTTGTAATCCTTTCAAAATAATTTTTTCAAACTGGAACCCTTCTTAATCCAAATTTTAAATTCCTTGAAAAAAACATCTAAGCTATTAGGCATACTGGAAAATATATCCCAATACCTTTGAACAATATTTTTTACTTCCTGTGTGTCCTTATGAAAATCACAAAATAAGGTTCTCTATTCTGACCTGAAAATTGGCCATTATCACAGTTCATACCTACTAACACACTCTGTGGTGATCAGTCATCTAGTGCCCGCCTAGTGTCAGGATCTTCTCTACAAGCCAAAAGGGAAAATATCTGGTACCCCAACCATCTAAAATATCATTCCTAGTGGACATCACCAAATCCTTGGTGTACCCTCTTACCATAAAGAGTTCACCTATATATATGTATTCATTGGCTAAATCTTCCTTCAGGGAAGTCACATGGGCTGCCCTCACCATCTGCCCTGTAATGATGTTGCTTTTTAAAAAAACAGGATGTTGACTTTTAAAATGTAAATAAGAGTTGGAGAAATGTTCTTTTCTGTACAGAGTAGAAATATATCTTCTATTACCAATATCCTTCTTAATTTTAACATCCAAAAAGTGCATCTCAGTATGTCCTACATTGTGACTAAACACCAAAAAAAAATCTAGTAGTGCAATTGATGTAATCAACAAATGATTCTACTGCATTCATAGGGCCTTTCCATACAATAAAATATATCATCCAGGTATCAAAAATAAGCTATTTTCATAAAGGGGAGAAGAAAACACAAAATGTTTTTTCCAGTATAGTAAAACTATATTGGTAAATACTGGGACACAAGAGGCCCCCATAGCTACCTCATCAATTTGTTTATAGTACCAACTCCATATTTTCCAAAACCAATCTGAAATCTTGAGGGGACAGGAAACCAAATTCGATAAGGGCTTCCTCAAACCAGGTCAGACCTATATCGTGAGGTATAACACTAAATAGATCTTGAATATCTATAGTTATAAACACATAATTGGGGTTAAATTCAATCCCCCCTATTTTAGTCAAAAAAATCCCACAAATCAGTAAGAATGTGTTCATATAAACCATAAAAAGGTTTAAGTTTAGTACCTACATAAATAGCCATTGGTTGTGTTTTAGACCCAGACAATGACATCAATGGGCCTTAAAGAGGGGTGTTTCTTGGGGAAGGAATGATTAATTGAATAATATTCAGCAAGGAACAAATTGATTTTTTTAGATTTTGTAATTAATTAATTGATGGTATTATTTAAATGGTTATTTTTGATTAAGCATTCTGATGAAGTTCCCTATGCAGAATGAAACCACTTAATTCAGTGTGTTTTTGTTGTGCATATTAAAGCTTCATCTCTTTTGGAACTGTTGGTGTGATATCCTTGCTTTTATTGGGACCAGTGTGCTGGACTGGGTGTTTTGTGTGGATTATTGGTTGCCCGTTGCTCACTCAGTTCTTTTCCACCTTTTTGGCTGGTTATAGAGTACACAGAAGCTATACTGAGCAGCAGACTACTGAATCCAAGTGCATATTTTTTTCCTGTAATGAGTGCATACACTTTGGGAAAGTTACACATTAAACTGATTTCCCCTTGTAGGACATTTTGGTCCATGGAGAGGTAAAGCCTGCTTTTTACTGATGAAACAGCATCAACATCCACATTCACATTCACTAGCTGTTACAGGCACAAGTGAGGGGGATGGCTTCATTCCACTTCCCCACCCATTCCCAATTTCACCCATCTTCCTGCATCTTTATACAGATATAATCCACATGTCCACTTGACTCAAAGTGATATACCAGTCTAGCAACCAACTGAGAAAAACAATACATTTAGATGAACCCCCGTTTGTGTAAATCACAACCAGTCATATTACAGCCTTAAAACAAAGTAAACTCTCCCACAACTTGCTGTGCTTTCTGAATGCTTTGTTACCAGGACTGTTAGCCTTCCAATGCTCTGATGCAATCAGTAAATGCAGAGCCATACTGGTATTCTGCAGCTGTGTAACATCACTGATGACTCCTTTGTAACTGCTACAACTCAGTATGGTATCCCAGTCTCGCTGACAGACCTCCACGGCTCACAGCAAATCAATACAAAACAGCACTACAGTTTTCATAAACACATGTCCCTCAACATTTCTTAAAATATTAAAATCATTGATTCTGGATTATTTTTTAATTATTTACAGCAAAAGACATTCAACTTAACCCAGTTTCTGCAAATTTCTCAGGTAAATAATACTTACATCTCTAATATCCCCTCATTATTCCTCTGTTACATCTTCTGCATACATCATTCACTCCCACTCTACAAGTATCAGTCAAACAATAACTCTAAATCATACACAGAAGCTGGGAGTTTTAGTAATTGATGGGTGAGGTTCATTTATCAATGTTGCTCCCTTTTCCCAGAATTGGTACAACCCTTGGAGAACTGTTGGATGTTTATATTAATATATATATATATATATATATATATATATATATATATATATATATATATATATATACACATACTAGTAATGAATGTGTAGGTAAGTTCAGTACTCTATATGGCAGCTTAGGGGTGCAGACTCCCCTAAAGAACCTGGAAAGTACTAAATGGATTTTTGACAATCCTGACCTCAGCAAGAATGATCTGTTAAAGAGCTGTTTCCTGCAATACAGGGTTTGAGTGTCTCAGCCTCCAGCTGCCTAATGTCAGACTTCGGGCAAGTCATTTAACCAAACCATGCGCCAAGCTCCTCAATGTTCTCCTGGACTGCATGACTAGTAACTATTTATAAACCAATTAGAACTCAGAGGTGCGGATGTGTACAAAAAATCTAATCTTAAAAGAAATATGGCTTAAGAATTACTTCATTCTGACTCCTTACATAGCCCAAATTTATACAGCAGTAGAACTGGCCTCAAATCTAGGGGGTGTCAGGAAGACATCACCCAGTGCCACATGTTCATGGCTTCCCAGCAAAGTAGATAGGAGCAGGTTCCTCCCTGCTTGTTGATATACCAGCAAATGACTGAGAAGCAAACGGGCACCTTAACAATTGAGGTTGGGGAATGGATGGAAAGATGTTGAACTAGAGGAAAACAAGCCAACATGAATGTAGCATTACGGTAAGTACATAACGTTTGTATACAATGTTGTCGGTTTTCATCCAGTTCAACCTTTGAGACAGATTACTAAGCTACCAAGACACCTGAGTGGTATTAAGGAATGATAATTCAGAAAATAGTGGAGCCAAAGGATGCATGAGATCTGGACTGGAGCTCCACCTTATAGTGTAACACAAAGGTATGAATAGTAGACCAAGCAGCTGCAGCACAAATCATTGGAATCCTACTCTTAAAGGCATGAGATGTAGCCATCACTTGGCAGAATGAGCCTTTGGTTTGGTCTGCAAAGACAATCCCAACTTTTCATGCACAAAGGATATACAGTTGGAAAGCCACATAGGTAAAGTTATTTTAAACTCCCTGACCTAATCTAGATTTACAGAAAGCAATGAAGAGCTGATCAGATTTCCTGATGTCCCTAGTTCTGTGTAAATAAAACCCGAGTTGACAAACATCTAGTAAGTGCAGGATATATTCTCCTTTGTTAGAGTACTTCAGGAAGAACACAAGTATGTTGATAGAATAACTAAGGTTTTCGTCACAGGCTATCTTTGATAGAAGTTAGGGCTTGTTCTTGATGATATTCCATTCTTATGAAAAGACAGAGATGGGGGGTTTACAGGATAAGGCCTACACCTCAGAGATCCTCCTTGCAGACAAGACCACCACTTAAAAACAGAGTTTGCCAAGACAGGTATTTCAAGTCTACAGTAACAATAGGCTCAAATGGAGCTTATGTTAAACTAACCCTAACCCTAATGGTGATGTCCAATGGAGGAACTGGGTCTCTTATTGGAGGCTTTAAATGAAAAGTTCCCCTTTGAATAGCTTTTGAAATCTTCAAAGATACCACAGATGTCTGATTTTACCTATATGAAAAATGGAAAAGGCCACTAATTGTAGTTTGATGGTTGAAAAGCTGGATTCATTTTGAAAAAGCTCTGGCAAGAAGTTCAGAATGGATAGAATGTGCCAAAAAAGGCTCTAATCCTCTGGAGGAAATCCATATAGTAAATATTTGCCATCTGCTGAGATGACCTTTCCTACTATTAGGTTTCTGAGAGGAAGACAAAATGTGCATTAGTGGAGTAAAAAGCTGGGCATTTCTGGCCAGTGTAAGAATTGCAGGAACCATGCAGTTAAGTCTCAAGGTTTTCAGGTCCCAATGAGGCTGGCCAAGAGAGAGAAGACTCAAAGATTTGGGTGATGGTCCAACAGCCAGGCTGGATCTACTTGAGGCCAGAAGAAGGGGAAATCAAACTTGCTGAGGCCAAAAGAGGGCACTGAAGATAGCTCTGGCCTTGTACCTCCTTTCTTTCTGAAGAAATTTTCATTACGAGAGGAGGGGGAAAAGGTGTAAAGGAGACCTGGGACCAACTGTAGATTAAAGCATCCCTCTGTGTTTCACTCTGTGAAGGGGTTAGAGCAAAGTAACTGTTACACTTGTTAAGATATGAAGCAAAAAGATTGCAACAAGGTTAGCCCTAGTGACTGATGAACTGCACGGTCATCATCTAATTGAGGGTCCACTTGTGAGGCAGAAGGACAGACTTGCTCAGTTGATCCACCAGAACACTGGAGGTCCTCGGAATGTACACTGCAATGAGAAAGCATCAGGAAGACATCACCCAATGCCACACGTTCATGGTTTCCCAGAAAAGTAGATAGGCTTAGGTCCCTTCCTGCTTGTTGATATACCAGACCACCACCAAGTTGAATAACTAGATAGTAATCACAGCCACAGGGAGGTAGCCCTGAAATGCCTGCAACACTAGGAAGACTGCCCTCATCTTCAAAACACTGATGTGAAGACTGGTCTCTGTCGTTGACCAAGAACCTTGAACTGTCCTCCCTTCAAAATGCCCCTCCTCCAAAAGGGAAGCATCTGTGGTTACTTAAGCTTTCAGAGGTAGTGAGGAAAGCAGTCAATGTTTCAAGACTATGGGGGAAGTCAGCCACCAGCTGATACCTGCATATTGGTGTGAGGCAAATTTAAATAGGTAGAGGGTGAGTGATCGAGGGCCACTAAACAGAAAGAGTCCACTGCAAGACTCTCATGTAGTACCTACAGGAACCAGTATGTTTGAGGTGGCCAGTGAGCATGCCAGTTAGAGAATGAGTCTTGCTGTGTGAGAGGGGTGGAGAAGAACCTCTGAAACTACTTGTTACAGAGACACTGTCCTGGACTGCGGGAGTCTGGTTATCTGAAAACTCATATTCAAGTTTCATCCTATAAACTCTGTTTGCTGCAATGGTTTTAGTTGACTCTCTGAGTTTCAAACTGTGGATCAGTTTGATAGATCTGTTTGTCTAGACCTATGAGTTTACCCTTGGGACCATTTGAAGAATTTTCCCAGCTTATATTGTTATGATCTGAATTTCCTATTTCAGGTAACATCTTACAGTTTTGGACTTTGGAGCCCTCCATGATCCAGACAGCATAAAGAGTATTTTGCCCTGTGGTAGGATCCATTACAATTGGACAGCACCCAAACATTAATAAGTCCTCAATTATTTCTTTAGCAAATGTTGTTTGTGTGTTAACTGAATTACAAACCTGTTCAGCAATTCTGGTCATCTACATCTATACTTGAGTTTTTATCAAAACATGCTCCTAATTCTTTTGTAAATCTTGTACACTCCTCTGATCTTAAGCTAGGGCTCCAATAAAACCCAGTTATACCACACCTGAGGTATCTCACACAAATGCAAACACTCAACAATTCAGCAAAAATAGTACTGAAAATTACAGTTCACCCAATATCTTTTCTGCTATACTGAGATACTTCCTCCAAATTAATGCAACCTGTAATTATAATTTCATAGGTAGTTACTAGGCATAAAATCAATCATACAATCATAGGTAGTTACTAGACATAAAATCCAGGAGACCATTAGTAAAACTAGTCTAAATTCTCAATTGGCCAAAGCTCTCTCTGGTTAAGTGACTTACTCAAGGTCACACAGTAGGCAAATGAAGGATGAGGGAATCAAACTCTGTACCACAGAAAGCAGTTGATTAACAGCTCCTAGTTTTAATTGTCTGCAATAACTGACAGAATCCTTTGAATCCATACTCTCTAAAAGGTGGATTTTTCAGGCTAAAGCATGTCTCAGTTAAAATGACCAAGTCATAAAGACCTTAAAGGACACTGACTTGTATTTAAAAAAATTGTCTCCTTTCATTGCTTGTTTTAAAAGTTCCATTAATTTGTACTGTTTATTAAAGGTGGCTCAAAAATTTGCTTTCAAGATTTTTTCAACTGCATACACAACACTTTATTTCCTCTATACACAAGTGATGTATCTCTTCACTAAATATATTTATATATTTTATATAAAGCTTCTCACAAACAGATAAAACTGCAACCATGACTGATGCACAACTCCAAGTTCCGTACTTGAGGAACTTGCCTTTTTTTAACATTTCTTAAGACAAACATGGAGATGGAGGAATGTGGAAAAACAGTCTACCTGTTAACAATGTAGTAAACAGTATGTTACTGTTAATGTTCAAATGTATTTATGTTTTGTAATTAGTGAGCTGCTACTCAAGATTGCTAATAAACACAGCAAAGATAGACCTTCAGATAAAGGTAGATGATCAGGCCCAGCAATGAACCTAATATCCTACATCTCTTTACAGAGGAGAAGAAATATTTAAAGTAATGCAAACCCATAAAGGTGACTTGTTAGTGTCAAATAAGTAAATGACTAAATAAATACGGGTCCAGTATTAATGAAGGTGATAGCTGCAAATGAGAAAGCACACAGACAAGATATATACAGCATTCCTTTACACACAAAAATATCAGACTTAAAACTGTTCCAATACTGAGTAAACTACAAACCACATTTTGGAAAAACAGTCATGATCCTTACTTGAATCAGTTTCCTCCAAATTTACAATCAAAACAGGGATGAGCATTACACAAATGAAAATTACTGATCTATATCACTCATCACCATAGATATTAAGATGTTTTCAACAATCCTAGTCATGGCTTTAGACGTAGTTGCTTATGACATTTGGGGTTTATGACCAAGCCACAAATTTAAGATTGCAATAGCAAATTTAGTATACTATAAAAAATCAAAATATAATAAAAGTGTTTGTCTAAAATTGTTTGTACTCTATACACTTCAATTGCATTTGCAGGATATACATCACATTCACTGTATGATATTTTGAACTAAATAGAAAACTGTATTTGATCACAAGTTTTATAAATGCTGCTATTTTGAATTATAGTAATGCACAAGACACTGATGATTTTTTTCTTCTTTCTAAAATAGTTTAACTTGACTCATGCACAGCTTACTATGTGCCTGCATTAAAATACTTTTATACCACAACTTAATAATAAAGTAACTGAGTCAGTAAAATTGTCTTGTTAAACTACAAACTTTGTTTAATACAATATTGAGTAAAACACAGCTCACGTTCACATGAATTGAGTAAAATTGGGTAAATTGCAGCTCACTTTAAAAAGAACTAAGTAAAATCACTGTAAAGTTGTATTATTTAAGCATGCATACTCACAGACCCTGGAAATCCTTGTAGCTTGGTATAGCCCCGCTTTGCTCGGGCTTGCTCCAAGTCCCACCCTGCCCCCAAATGTGCTAAATTTAAGCTCAATAAATCACCCCCCTCCTACAACTCATCACAGATAACCCACACCTCCATACTACACCCACCATGCACCACCCCTTCCTGCCAACAACCCTCTTAATTCTCCACCCACATTCCTTACCAAGTACCACTACTATCAAGATGAGACCAATTATGTTCCTCTCAGTTATATTGCCTGGGCTAGATCTCCTCAGCTTCTATGAAAACCATCTTGGCTGTCACCACTCCATATCTCATACCATCTCTGCTCCCACCTTAAGTGAATCAGGCCAACCCCTAGCTGACTACAAACCTATTCTCTCCACTTTTAACCACCACCAACTAACTAGACCACGGTCATTCTTCCCCAAAACTAGAGGATATAAAATAGTAAGTAAAGTGCTGAAACTAATAATCGCTGTATAATTTACTCAGAGGAGGGATGGGGACATCCACCCTAATCCTGGACCCACCCTTCCCACAAGCTCCCAGCCCACTAACACCTTCAACGTATGGTCAAATTCAAGGTCCCCTAACTCTCTCCTGACCTGCCACCTAAACATCAGGAGTATTAACAACAAGGTCCATAATCTTCATGCCCTTCTAGCCACCTACTCAGCTGATGTGCTATGTCTTACAGAAACCTGGCTAAAACCAGGAACAACAAATGATGAGGTTATCCCACCAGGAAACGACATACTTAGACTAGACCTTAACACCAGGAAAGGTGGAGGAGTAGCAGTTCTGTTTAAAAACACAATAGATGCCACACTAGCCCCACAACCCCTCTTCTTCAATAATGCAGAAGCCCTAGTTAGCAAACTACAGCTTAACAAAAGTAAATCTATATTAATTACCTGCATTTATATCCCCCCAGGCAACAATGCAAATACCCTAGAAGACTTCCACCAATGGCTTTCCAACACATATCCACATGAAACTATGGTGTTAGGAGATGTTAATACTGACTGGAACAATTTTTCCTCTGAATCTCCCACCATCCATATAAACCTTCACGGTTAAACCCAACTTATATCCTCACCCACCAGAATAAATAAATGCAACTACAAAGGCAGTATCCTGGACTGGATTCTTATCAACAATCACCCAAACCTGTATAATACGGGTACCCTCCCAGATGATATGTGACCACCTACTCACTTACATCGATAAGCATAAAGTAGATAACCACCACCAATTTCTATATAAATCTATCTGAAACAACAAGAACTGTAACTCCACTGACTTTCAGAATGAACTCAGAGCATGCGGTTGGGCCATACTTAAAGAACTTCCACTAGATGATGCTGTAGCTTACTTTAATCATAAATTCCTCTCCATTCTAGATTTCCATGCTCCTACCCGCACACTCAGAGCCAAAACTAAGACCGCCCCCTGGCTCTCTAAAGTAACCAAAATCATAGCAAGAAATAAAGCATGGGACAAATGACACACCTCCAAAGACCCACTTGACCGTATTAAATTCCAAAAACTAAGGAATGATACCAAGAAAGCCACACTGTTATACAAAAAAACTTCTCTCAACACCTACAGCAAAAACACCAGAACAAACCTCAAAAATGTTAGGCAGGCATAAACAAACTGCTACACCCTGGCCAAACCTCCACCCCCACCCGCTCAACGTGTGACCTTAAAACTCCACAGGAAACTGCTAACATCATTAACATTTTTTTTTTTACAAAAACCATCCAATCACTAGCTAGCCAACTACCCCCCCACCAGCTCCTTTCAAAACTCCTCCACAACCACTACCCCACTCCCTTTCACCTTCCAACCTGTATCTACATCCACCATCCGATCTCTATTTAACAAACTAAAGCCCACTACCCTGGCAGCTGACCTCCTCCCACTAGAATATTTACAAAAGGGGCAGATGCCATCGCATACCCTGTCTCGATCATAATAAACCGCACCTTGACTGAAGCCACTATCCCCTCTCTCTGGAAGGTTTCCCATGTCATTCCCCTTCATAAAGAAGGGAATTATTTAGATCTCTCAAACTTCCGACCAATAGCCACACTATCACCATTGGCCAAAAGTGTATCCACAACCAATTAATGCACTATCTCACCCAAAATAAACTACTGGCCAACTCTCAGCATGGTTTTAGGCCACACCACAGCAGCACATCAGCCCTCCTTTTCCTTCTCTAACTCTATCAACATCAACCGAAGCAATAAACTTACCTCTGCTCTCTTCCTATATCTCTCTAAGGCCATTGATATGGTCAATCGCCAACTACTTCTCCGTACCCTGAAGGAAATGTCACTGAATAGTAGCTCTATTAAATGGTTCCAATCCTACCTGTCTGATAGACAACAAGCAGTTTTATGGCAGAATACCCTTTCCACATGTCTACCTTTTACTCTATTACTCTAGGAGTACCCCAAGGCTCCATACTAGGGCCACTACTCTTCTCAGTCCCTATCAATGACCTACCCACCATCACTCCCAAGGCCACCTGCATCCAATATGTGAACGACTCTACTTTAATATGTACCACCTCCTCCTCAACTGAGCTTATGACCCTAACCCAGAATACTTTCAATGATGTAGAAAAATGGTTTGCAAATAGTCAGCTTCTATTAAACCCCAACAAAACTAAACTGCTCATCCTTTCTCCCACCTGCAAATCCTCCTACCCATTCTTTATTATAAGTTCCAACAATGGCACAATTATATCCCCAAATACTCACACAAAACTCCTGGGTGTTACAGTTGATAACGCCCTAAAATATGATATCCATGTCAATAAAACACCAGCACTAAATAAGATCATCAAACCATACAGCAACCTGAGGTCACTACGCTCTGCTGACAAACTGCTGGTACAAACAACTAAGAGCATAATTGTGGCTCGGGACTCTCTATATGCCAACTCAGTAGGAAAAACTTGGAATATGCTACCTGCTGAACTTACTCACCAATCCTCTTTAACCCAGTTCAAAAAAAGCCTCAAACTACCCTTCCAACAGCATTGGCAATGTCCCTGCTTAAATCCAGACTAATCACCACTCGCTGTTCCTGCAAACTCTCCTTAAGCATTTCACTCATATACTCTAATAAGTGTATGAATTCTTGATAGGACTTAGCCCATAACAGCGTGTATTACTGTCTGAAACTGAAGCCGCATGATTTTGATGTTGTCTATGTTTTATCTAAGTTTGTAACCCTACTGAAAACTGCATATTATACTTATCTCTAAATGTTTCTATTGTTCCTAATGTATTTGTACTCTGTTTTCTGGAGCTTTTCTCCTCAGGCCTCCACTGAAAATGGACATTCATCCAGTTGGATTTTTCCGGTAAACAAATGTACAATTAAATTATTACTCTGATTTTCTTCCATGTTAGAGAAGCGTATGAAAGATTTATTCAGGATAGGTATAATATCTGTTATAATGTGATTGAATGTAAATATAATTCATTGAGATCACTTGACAATAATCTACATATAACTATAAAGCTGACAGATGAAGACAATGCCATTGTGATAATGTCCAATCAAAACCATTATGATAGGAGTAAGTAAAATTTATGCTGATAATATAAAACAGTATCTATACAAAATTATTATAAAGCTGTTAAAAATCATGGAGACTTAATTAAGGATGGTATAAAATTAGGTTTATTGAGATCAGATAAAATTAGGAATTTGATAGTAAATGAACCAAGTAAGTGAACCATGTCTATAGATTTTTATTGTCTTCCAAAGTTAAAGATGTTTTAAATCTACCTGGTAGACTGACGGTACCGGGATGTAGTGGAATTCAAGAAAGGATTAGGTAGACTGGTTAAAGTACCATCATTAAAGATTCAAATATGTTGTTAAAGTTACATTTGATAAAACCAATTTCAGCTCAAGAAGAACAGCTACAATTCTAGATGTATCTATCTCATATACATCCACTGAACATGATTATGGTACAGCAACTTTGAAATAGTATTTAAATAAGATGACAAATAATTTTTTTATGCTGAGATGAGTTTTTTTTTACATATCTTTTTTTATCGTTGATGGACTAATGTATCATCAAATGAGAGGTACAGCAATGGAGGGCGTATTTTGCCCCCATATGCCAATGTTTTCTTTACATATTTTTTTATCTTTGATGGTCTAATGTATCATCAAATGAGAGGTGCAGCAATGGGGGGCATATTTTGCCCCCAGCATTCCAATTTATTTGTAGGTTATTTTGAAGAATTGGTAATGCATGTGTTACAGTTTTATATCATTTTTGTTTCATAGATTAATTTTTAAAGGAAACTGGGAGGAATTTCAGTATTTCATTTATATAATGATACATTACTCTATAATGATACATTTGGCTTAAAATTTACATATGAATGATCGAATGACCAAATTAATTTAGACCCAAATCGTTTCAAACAAAATCATAGATTGGAAATTAAGTTATTCAGGAAAGAGATGGCTCAAATAACATGTCTTTATGGTACTAGCGGTCATCCAGGGCACATATTAATTCACTGCCCTATGGTGAATTGTTATGAGCACATACAGTACGTAGTAGATGGGGTGACTTTAAAAATGAAGCCGCATGTATAGTTAAGTGTTTTTTGAAACGAGGTTGTGACTATAAAGATCTGGAAAAAGCTTATTGGAAAAGTACTACTCTGTCTACAGTTCAGCTGTATTGATGGGACAGAGAGAGTTTAAGGATAAAGATAAAAATGAATGTAGTAATGATTTTATATGTGTATACATAGAGAGAGAGAGAAAGAGAGAGATATTTTGTCAAGAATTAATTGATTTGGTGAATAAATACTGGAAAGTTTTTAAATCGTATGCTATTTTGGCAGGAATAGTTAAAACATAAACCTAAAATTTATTTTTACATGGTAAAAATATAGCCGATTTTTTTAGTACATAATCATTATAGGAGACTACCAAAAACTATAACTAATGGCTGTGTGAGAAATGAAGGTATGGTAGTTTGTGGGTGTTGTAATATATGTAAGCATATTTCCACCGGATCAAATTAAAGATAAGAGATCTGATGTTAAGGGCACATTCTCTTATTTGACTAAAGGGGTAATATATGCTGTACAGTGTTCTTGCAAGTTACTTACACAGGGAAACAGCTAGGTGTTTTAATTGAGAATGAGGTAACATTTAAGCAACATTAGACTTAATAAGCTTGAAAGTCCATTAGCACAACATTTTGATAAGATACATAAGGGGATATTGCAAGTTTTAATTATAGCAAGTAAAGTATGATGAAAGGAAAGGTAAATCTTTGGACTATGTAATGAGACAAAATAGACAGGTTAAATATATTTTAAAATGTTGGACCTTAAAACCTGGTGGCTTAAATCAAGGACTGGAATAGAAATGTTTTAAATTAATTAATGATACAATGGGCTAATTAATACATGATGTATGTAAGTGTTAAGAATTTTTTGCATGTTTATACATCTCTGAAGACCACTGGGCATGGCACTTGTGTGATGAAATAACATAATTTTAATGTTATTTTTTGTTAATTTTTATGTATTTATGAATATTGCTGTTTAACAAATATAGATATTCATCAAGATAACAATGCATTTAATAAATAAACAAATAAATAGGGACCCAGTATTAAGCAAGTGGATAGCTAAAATGAGAAAGCACATAGGCAAGACCTGTACAGCATCCTTTTATATGAAAAATAAAATAATTAAAACTGGTACAGTACTGATAAACACTACTAACTACATTTTGGAAAAAAGTATACATGATCCTTACTTCACTCAGTTGACCACTGTATTTACACTCAAAACAGGAATGGACCCTAGACAAATTAATTGAAATTATAGATCCATATTACTCACCACCACAGATATTAGGATACTGTCAACAATTCTAGTCAGTAGGCTTGGAAATCATGTGTTGGACCTCATAGCTTATGACATTTAGGGTTTGTGACCAAGCCACAAATTCAGGATTACAACAGTAATCTTAGCAAACTAAAATAAATCAAATATAATAAAGAGGTATTATTTTTTGCTCTAGACATTTCAATAGCATTTGCAAGATACGTGCACAAATCCAGTTCATTATATGCCTCTTTAAAAGCACATAATTTCCCTACTGTATATTTACACACTATTCCCAATGTATGCAAAGCAGCATCAGTTGGTTAATAATTAATGGTCTTCTCTCATAGGTTCATACGTAGGTACTAGGCTATCGGCCCAAGGGCCTACATAAGCCTAGCCAACAAGGTTCCCTGGCTTACACCACCCAAGAAAGTTGTTTTCCTTTGCCACTGTCGAGCAGAGACACAGAAGTGATCCCCGTGGTGTATTTCCTATTTCTCATCCACTCATCAAGATTTTTCTTGAGGAGTGCTAATGAAGAACTTTGCTTGACATAGATGGGTAGCCTGTTCCAGAGTATGGGAAGTCTCTGGGATAGGAATCTGTCCCTCCAGCATGTCCTGTTTATTGTGGTGACAAGGTTTAGGTCCCTAGAGTGTGTAGCTCTGAGGGATTGGGATTTCTTTAGGTGTAGCATGTCCAACAGCTCTGGGTTTGACATAGCTTTATATGTTAGGCAGAGATCACCTCTGAGTAGGCGATATACTACGGAGTAAAGCTGGAGTTTTTTGAGGCAGTCAGTGTAGGGCATTTGTTTGAGTCCAGTAATCCTCTTTGTGAGATACTTCTGTGGCCTTTCCAGCTGCTGCAGATGTCTCGTGATGTACATTCCAAAATGGGCGTCGGACTCTATAGTGGGTCTAATGAGTGTCGAGTAGCGGGGAATGATGACCTCTTTTTTCCTGGATGAAAACCCTTTTATGATGAGGTGTGCCACGTAGAAAGACTTCCTGACTACTGTGGCAATGTGACTATTAAAGGACAGACTACTGTCCACCTGGGTCCCAAGGTCTCTTATCAAGCATTCGGTGTTAAGTAGATTGCTGCCTATGTGGTAGTTCATGGGTACAGAGTTTTTACCAAAGGGGATGACACTGCACTTTTTGGCATTGAGCTTGAGGCCATGGCTCTGACACCAGGCATCTGTCTCAGAGAGGCCCTTCTGTAGGATGTTCACATCACTTGGGGACTTGACTATGGCTCCTAGTTTGCGGTCATATGCGAACTTCGTTAGCCAGAGGCCTTCTGTGTTAGCCTGTACTTCAGAGAAGTAGATACCAAACAGGAGCGGTCCCAGGACAGAACCCTGTGGTACTCCACTTGTCACTGGTTTGAGGTCAGATTTTGAGTCCCCAACCTTTACAGTGTGGATTCTGTCAGTGAGCCAGTTGGCAACCCATCTTGTGACGTAGGGATTTATGCCTATTTTATTGAGTTTAGCTATAATTCCAGAATGGATGATGGTGTCGAAAGCCTTGGCGATGTCAAGACAGGCTGTGTGAACCACCTTACCCTCATCTATGGCTTTGGTGACTGCCTCAAAGAAGTCGATCAGGTTCAGCAGGCATGATCTGCCTTTCACAAACCCGAACTGGGTGGGATCCAGAGTTTGGAGGTTACCAATATATTTGTTTATGAGTTCCATGATGATACGTTCCATGGCTTTGCAGACCAGGCTCGTCAGGCTAATAAGTCTATAGTTCCCAGGATCAGTGGTGGCTCCCCCTTTGAGGAGTGGGATAACTGTTGCTGTGCACCATTCAGTGGGCACAAAGCCTGATGCGAGGCTATTATTGAACATGGTGCTTAAGTGGGGAGTCAGTTCATTCTGAAGTTCGTGTAAAACGCAGCCTGGTCATATTGTCTGGTACCACAGATGCTGTGTTTTTGGCTTTAGAGAGTGCAGCTTTCACCAGCGTAGTTGTGATTACAGGGACTCTGCATTCTTCCCGTATAGATATGGGCCCTTTGGGGGGGGGGTAAAGTTAGCACTGAACCTATCTGCCAGGATGTTGGCAATATCAGTTGGTTCTGTAATTTTCGTGCCTTTGTGCTGTAACTCAGAGCAGACCTGGGTGTTGCCATTGAGATTCTTGACATAGCTATAGAATGATTTGTGGTTGTCCTTGGAATTAGTGGCAATTTTATTTTCGTAGCTAGCTATGGAGGATCTTATAAGGGATCTCAGCTTCTTACTGAGGCTGACCAGGGAGCTCCTCCACTCATGGGATTTTACTCTCCTTTGCAACAGTTTCTTCCTTCTGTTGTACAGTTTGTTTACGGCAGGGGACCACCAGATTGGCTTCCTTTTTTGGAGGATAGCATCTTGGTTCCGTTTGGGATAGCATGATTCATGCACTCATGCAAGTGCTTATAGAGAGCATTTGTGTAGGATTCAGCAGTTGTAACTCTATTGTCCATCTGCATGGGTGTCATGAAGTTCACTACTTCTGTCTTAAGAAGCATGAAGTTGGCTTTGGAGAAATTTTTTACTGTTGTTTCCTTAATGGGAGGTGGGGGTGGGATGTGGATATCAAGGGTGATTAGCTTATGGTCGGATTGGACCAACGAGGAGTTGACTTCAGGTGTGGAACACTGGTCACTCATGCTGGTAATGACTAGGCCTAAGATATTGTTGCCCCTGGTGGGGGTGTGGATAAGTTGATCTAGGGCATTGGAGTTTATGAATTCCAGAAAGCGTTGCACTAAGGAGTTGGTACATGAGTAGTTTTCCCAGTTGATGGTGGGGTAGTTGAAGTTGCCCATTATTAGGGTGTTTGGTTGAACCCTAATATTTTCCAGTACATCAAGAAAAGAGGAGTGGGAATCCTGGGGCATGGTGGGGGATCTGTAGCAAGCTACAATTTGGATTGCAGTTTTGCCAAGAGTTAGTTGCACTTGGATAACCTCGGATGCATTATGCTGAGCAACTAGCCTGGAGGTGTGGATATCCTTAATGAATATGGACACACCCCCAAATTTGGTGTTTCGGTCCAGGTTACATGGTCGAAAAGTGTGGTATGAGTTATAGCCTAGTAGTGCAGGGGTGCTCTCTGGAGCCTTGAAACAGGTTTCAGTCACTGCACAGATATCGATGTTCTCCATTTTAAGGAGTGCCTCGAGTGAGTGCATTTTGAAATTTAGAGTTCTAGCATTGAGTAGCATTATCCTCAGTTTTTGCTTGCCTGTTCCTGTTATGGTGGTGAATTTGTTACTTGAACCCTGCCTGAAAAAGGCACTATAGGGGCAGCAAGAGCCTTAGCCAGTATCCGGAATCCCAGGGGCGACAGGTGCAGGCCATCTGTGGCAAAGCATCGTGGTCTGTCGACCATGTCATCCCAAGCAGACAGATACTGGACCCCCTTAGAATGACACCAGAAGCTTAGCCAATTGTTGAAATCAATCATTTTGTCCTTGCACTGCGGTATCATTCTGGGCGATGGCAGAATGCTACTCAGGACTAGGGTCATACCTGACTGGGCTACAAGATCATAGAGCTCTTCCATGTCGCTTTTCATGTAGTCCAGGGAGGTACGTCTCAGGTCATTCACACCAACATGGACAATGACAGAGTCATATTTGTACTTGTTGTGGGGTGACCTGAGTGCGTGGGTTATGTGGCATAATCTGGAACCCGACAGGCAGCTGACAGTAACCTTCTCCTTGTTTAGCCTGGTGAGTGGGACATCAGTGTGCCTGACTATAGAGTCACCTATGACTAGTGTGTTGGGTATGTTGTTTTGCCTTATTGGCTGTGTTTGAGTGGCACACTGAGTCTGTGGGCTATGTGTCATTTGGGTTGTGTTGGGGAATGGAGGTTGCTTGTGTTTCTGCTTTGGAGGTCTCTGTTGCTTAGGCAGATTATTATTGAGAGCCTCTGCGAATATTTATGAGTTTCTATGTGTGGATTTTGGTGGTGTAGATGTAGTGAGACTATGTGATGAGTGTGGTGTGGTGCAAATGTTTACCTTCTCCCCATTCAAAACATATAATCTCATGAATGACACTCTATTCTGCCTTGAAAACCCCTTCATCCCATTCACACCCCTACTAAAGGTCCAAACAACAAATATATTTGTTTGCTCAGTCACTGCATTTTATTTATTTTTCTCACTGAATATTAATTGAACCGAAAATTGTGGCTCTGTGTCTCTACAGAGAGCTTGTGTCTCTACAGAGATCTTATCAGTGGGGGTAGTTTCACTTTGATATTCTGTGTTTTAGCCTAGGGGCTGTCCTGCCTTATATAAGTGGTACATTTTTTTTTCTGATAAATACTTGAGCTTTGGCCGGCTAAGATCTACCTGCAATCAACTGGACATATAAGCGAATTTAAGTACACTTTTATCTGCACTTTTTCATATAGTACTGCATTTTATTTATTTTTGTTTCTCACTGAATATTAATTGAACTGAAAATTGTGGCTCTGTCTCTACAGTTAGGCCCCCCCCCCCATTCTTGTTTTGGTGTTAATCTTGGTGGCTTTGAAATTGCACGGCCCTCTTGTAAATTTGTATTTGGATACTCCTTCTGGGCCAATCTCATTTGCTCACTCAACTGAGTGCAGTGAGATCATATTCTGATTTCAGGCACTCCTACTGTGTACAAAGGGAGCATTTGGGAAGGGAAAAAAAATTCTAAGCTTGTTTCCTGCCTTTCCTGTAAGCAGCCGGCCCTACCCTAACTGGCCTGTGCCCAAAAACAGCCCCAGGCCGGCCCAACACACATATCTGGTGCCCCCATCCCTGTCTACCTACAAAAAAATACTACTGAAAAGTGCCCTGCACACGGCGTCTAGGTGGTGCGCCTAGTTGGCCTATGTCTAATCCACATACAGATTTGCTGTATCCAGGGCTATTTGTAAGCTTCTGAGCCCCCAAGCCTTTCTGTGTTGGAAGGAAGCCTTCTAGCTTAATTTTGTTTCTTAGAACCAGCCAGTTTTTTTAGTTTCAGCACTCAAATCTGTTCCTTTGAGCTCGGCACTTGTTCAGAACTCATTGTAAGCACTAAATAAGCTACAAATTACTAGAGCACTCAACTTTCCTCACTTATCTAGGGGAAAGCAGTTTTTAGTACTTAATAAATAAGCACCTATCCAGGCATGTCTAAGGGTCAGCTCCCGGTGTTTTCTCCTGTCTAGCTGATGAATCTGGGCATCTTGGAGCAATGCAGCAATTGCCTCATGTACACAGAGGACCCTCTCCTCCTACAACCCAACACTACAAAATGTGAGAGATGCACTTATATAGCCAAACTAGAAGCAAAGCTCTCTTCACCCAGGACTGGTCTAGACAGTCAAGAGGAGAAGGTAAACACTTGCACCACACCACACTAATCACATAGTCCCTCAAATCCTACACCACCAAAACACACACATAGAAACACAAAACACACACCTACATTTGCTGAGGCTCTCAATAAAAACCTGCCCAAGCAACAAGGACCTCGAAAGCAGAAACATAAGCAAACTCCACCCCCAACCCAACCCAAATGACACATAGCCCACAAACTCAGTGTGACACTCAACCACAGCCCATAAGGCACAACAACGTATCCAACACTCTAGTCATAGGTGACTCTATAGTCAGGCACACTGATGTTCCACTCACCAGGCTAAACAAGGAGAAAGTTACTGTCAGCTGCCTGTCGGGTGCCAGGATCCACAACATAACACACGCACTCAGGTCACTCCACAAGTACAAATATGACTCTGTCATTGTCCACGTTGGTGTGAATGACCTGAGATGTACCTCCCTGGACCACATGAAAAGAGACATGGAGGAGCTCTCCAATCTTGTAGCCCAGGCTGGTATGACCCTAGCCCTGAGTAGCATCCTACCATCACCCAGAATGATACCACAGTACATGGACAAAATGATCGACTTCAACAATTGGTTAAGCTTCTGGTGTCATTCTAAGGGGATCCAGTATTTGTCTGCCTGGGATGACATGATCGACAGACCATGATGCTTTGCCAGAGATGGCCTGCACCTGTCGCCCTTGGGATTCCGGATACTGGCTAAGGCTCTTGCCACCCCTATAGTGCCTTTTTTACTCAGGGTTCAAATGACAAATTCACCACTGTAACAGGTACAAGCAAGCAAAATCTGAGGGTAATGCTACTCAGTGCTAGAAGTCTAAACCTCAAAATGCACTCACTCGAGGCACTCCTTAAAATGGAAAACATCAACATCTGTGCAGTGACAGAGACCTGGTTCAAAGCTCCAGAGAGCTCCCCTGCATTACCAGGCTATAATTCATACCACACCTTTCGTCCACCTAACCCAGACCAAAGCACTAAAGGTGGAGGCGTGTCCCATATTCATTAAGGATATCCACACCTCTAGGCTAGTTGCACAGCATAATGCATCCGAGATTATCCAAGTGCAACTAGCTCTGGGCAAGACAGCAATCTAAATTGTATCTTGCTACAGACCCCCCACCATGCCCCAGGATTCCCACTCCTCATTTCTTGATGCACTGGAAAATATTAGGGTACAACCCAACACCCTAATAATGGGTGATTTCAACTACCCCACCATTAACTGGGAAAACTATTCATGTACCAACACGTTTGCTCAACGTTTTCTGGAATTCATAAATTCCAATGCCTTGGATCAACTTATTCACACCCCCACCACGGGTAGCAGTACCCTAGACCTGGTCATTACCAACATGGGTGACCGGTGTTCCACACCAGAGGTCAATTCCTTGTTGTTCAGATCCGACCACAAGCTAATCACCCTAGACATCCACATACCACCCCCACCCCCAATTAGGGAAACTACCGTAAAAAAACTTCTCCAAAGCCAACTTCACATTTCTTAAGACAGAAGTGGCAAACTTCATGACACCCATGCAGATGGACAATAAAGGTATGACTGCTGAATCCTACACAAATGCACTTTATAAGCACTTACACAAGTGTATGGATCGTTTTATCCCTAACAGAACCAAGATGCTATCCTCCAAAAAAAAAAAGAAAGCCAATCTGGTGGTCCTCTGCCATAAACAACTCTACAACAGAAGAAAGAAACTGTTGCAAAAGAGAGTAAAATCCCAACCGTTGCAAAAAGAGAGTAAAATCTCATGACTGGAGGAACTCCCTGATCAACCTCAGTAAGAGGCTGAGAGCCCTCATAAAATCCTCCAGAGCTAGTTACGAAAACAAAACTGCCACTGACTCTAAAGACAACCACAAAGCATTATATAGCTATGTTAAGAATCTCAATGGCAACACTCAGATCTGCTCCGAGTTACAGCACAATGGCACTAAATATACAGAGCCAACTGATATTGACAACATTCTGTTAGATAGGTTCAGTGCTAACTTTACCCCACACACCCCCACCCCCTAGAGGGCCCATCTCTATACCGGAAGAATGCAAAGTTCTTGTAATCAAGGCTGCACAGGTAAAAAACAAACACACTGTCCAAAGCCAATAAAACAGCATCCACGGGACCTGACAATATCCCAGGCTGCATTCTACATGAACTACAGAATGAACTGGCACCCACCTAAGTATCATGTTCAATCATAGCCTCACCTCAGGTTTTGTGCCCAATGAATGGCGCACCATGACGGTTATCCCACTCCAAAAAGGGGGAGCCATGACAGACCCTGGGAACTATCGCCCTATTAGCCTGATGAGCCTGGTCTTCAAGGCCATGGAACGTATCATCATGGAACTCAAACAAAGACATCGGTAATCACCAAACTCTGCACCCCACCCAGTTCGGGTTTGTAAAAGGCAGATCACGTCTCCTAAACCTGACAGACTTCTTTGAAGCAGTCACCAAAGCCGTAGATGAGGGTAAGGTGGTTTACACAGCCTATCTAGATCTCGCCAAGGCTTTCGACACCAACCCCCACTCTGGAATTATGAGTTTAAGTATATATCTTTATGTCACAAGATGGGTTGCCAACTGGCTCATGAACAGAATCCACACTGTGAAAGTAGCAGACTCCAAATCCGACTTCAGACCAGTGACAAGTAGAGTACCACAGGGTTCAGTCGTGGGCTCTCTCTGTTTGGTATCTACTTCTCTGAAGTACAGGCTAACACAGAAGGTCTTTGGCTAACAAAGTCTGCAGATGACTGCAAACTAGGAACCATAATCAAAACTCCTAACAATGTGGAGATCCTACAAAAGGGCCTCACTGAGATAGATGCCTGGTGTCAAAGCCATGGCTTGAAGCTCAATGCCAAAAAGTGCATTGTCATCCCTTTTGGTAAAATCTCTGTACCCATGAACTACCACATAGATGGTAGTCTACTTAACACCGAAAGTGTGATAAGAGACCTTGGAACACAGGTGGCAGTAGTCTCTCCTTTGATAATCACATTGCCACAGTGGTCAGGAAATCCTTCTATGTGGCACACCTCATCACAAAAGGTTTCTCATCCAGAAAAAAAGAGGTCATTGTTCCCCTTTACTCATCACTCATTAGACCCATTATAGAGTACAACACCCCTTTTGGTATGTACCTCACAAGACATCTACAACAACTGGAAAGGCCACAGAAATACCTCACAAAGAGGATTACTGGCCTCAAACAGATGCCCTATGCAAACTCCAGCTTTAGTCTTTCGCATATCGCCTACTCAGAGGCAATCTCTGCCTAACATACAAAGCTATGTTAAAACCAGAGCTGTTGGACATGCTCCACTTAAGGAAATCCCAATCCCTCTGAGCTACACACTGTATGATCTAAACCTTGTCACCACAATAAATAGAACATGCTTGAGGGATAGATTCCTGTCCCAGAGACTTCCCATACTCTGGAACAGACTACCTAACTCAAAGAGAGCTCCTCATTAGTACTCTTCAAGAAAAATCTTGATGATTGGATGGGAAATAGGAAATTCACCCCGGGGATCACTTATGTGGCTCTGCTCGGCAGGGGCACAGGAAAATAATTTACTTTGGTGGTGAAAGCCAGTGTACCTTTTTGGCTAGGCTTATATAGGCCCTAGGGCCAATAATCTAGTACCTACCTATGGACCCAAGTATAATGAAAACTTGTAATCTACAAAAAAATACATTTGCTGATGCCCAAATTATTATTTTTTTATTTATTGAGGATTTGCATCTTTTAATACACAGGACTTCAGAGTATTCTGACACACCAGTCTTTTATCAAAATTTGCCTGTTTCCAGTATTGTGAAATTTAGACTTGCTCAATGTGTGAGGTATTGCCAGCTATGCCAGGAGACGTATGGCAGTGGATGTGTAACATATGCCAACACAGCTAGCTGGAATTTTGTAAAGAATTATATGTCATCTGTTTATAAAAATGATTTGTACAGATGCTTCTGTTGGAAAATGTATTTGTAAAGCTACTTGTGTTAAAAAATGTATCAACAGTGTGCCTTGCTGAGCAGAAAAGAAATGTACATGCAATACTGCAACTGTTTAAATGTATATATTGTAACAGAGGATACCAGTTGGGAAGAGGTCAATTTTAATCAAACTGACTGAGAAATAGTAAGAAAATTAAATTACTAGGACTAGGCCATAAAGATGTCTCACAGTTTTGAATATGGCCAAAAAGAAAAAGTCTGTACTAGGAAGCTTCCTGCATTGACATTGGGGTGAACTAATTGCTACTCTGAAAGGGTGGAGGTTTGAAATTGATTTATGACTTCCAGAAGCTGCACCAGATTTGAGAAAAGCTCTTGTGTGTGTATTATCAACATGTAGGTGCTAAATCCTGGCAGTTTCTCGCAATGGGAGATTGCATGGGAACCAGAAGTCAGATGACGAGATGCATGTGATCTGTACAGAAATAATGTTTTAATATCAGGTAAGACAGAAGTCTCATTGCAGTCTGTTCTTGTTACTTGACAAAGAAGGATCTCTCACCTACTTCATCTTGCCTTGCTACATCCATCAGGAAAATACAGTGAGATTAGTTAAGTATTGTTTTTCTGTAACTGTGCGAACCTGTCCATCTGTGTTATTTCAATATTTCCTGTGATTGAAACTATTGGTGTTTACTGTAAATAGATATTTCATATTTTCATGTTCTTTTATTATTTAATAAATATATTTAACATTTTCATTGTGGCTGGTCCTTAAATATTTTAACTTATATCTACTGGTGACACTGTGGCCACTCCTGAAATTCTTACTGCTCGGTCAACATTACCATTGGTATTACTATTAACTTCACTCAGTAAAACTGGATACCCTTTTAAGAGCATTATAGTAACTGACTAGTGGCAGTGAATCTACTTTACAGTCTGGGCAAAGTTGGCAGAGTGGGTAATCTATGCCAACCTTTCCCTGTGTGTGTGTGTGTGTGTGTGTGTGTGTGTGTGTGTGTGTGTGAAAATACAATCTCAAGAGTGTGTGCATCAGCTACTTGGAGCAGGGATACAAAGCACTGGTTTCTTAGAGAGGGTGCTGGAGAACTTGGCTTGGACACTTGTCTGAAGACTTAACCCTATAGCTGTACCAGTGGGTTGCCTTACTGGGGCCCCAGAGGGAGACAGATATAAAGAAATCCAGACCCCGGGTTTACTGTCTTCCCCGTGTAATCTTAAGGAAAATTGTGCTTGATGCAAAGAGGTCTACTTCTGGAAATACTGAGTGTATCCATTTTATTCCAAGTGAACGTCCCTCTCCAGTGTCACTGGTGAGGATTCAGTCTCCCTGATTACTGGCCCAGAGTAGGGCCATCACACTCAGATTGGATATAAATGATTGGTGCTTGAGATCATATATTTTACCTGGTGTGTTTATTGAATCAGTTACTACAGTGCTTTATTCTGATGAAGTCTTGTGTCTTGAAAGACAAAATTGCTCAATAAATGAACAAAAATGTATTTTGGGCATCAGCAGTTATATTCTTTGTAGACCCCTACCCCTCTACTATAGGTAATCAAAGAATAATGCTCGATTTTAATTTGCATATTAAAATCTAGATAAAAAAACACCCTCTGACTGCTGAAGAAAGATAGCTTCTAAATTAGACAAAACTGGACAAACTCTCAGTATTCTTTACAAACTTAAAACTCTGGGCATCACATATACAAAGGAAAGTAACTTACTTGCAGCATCTAACATTGACAAAATACTAAAATCAAGACATGCATGCTTGTCAAACTTGCGTATCATCCTATTGGTTTCAGCATCAATCATCAAGATATTTTCCTTTGCTTAGACTTCACAATTAAGAACATTATCTTGCACACACCATAAACTATATAATCAATCTAACCAATACAGTAGTACTACACTTCATTTGGAAAAATAAAACACATAAACCTAAGAGAAATGAGCATGTTCTATAGACAAAGGTGGGCTAAAGCTATCAGATTTCAAATTATATTATCCACTGAAAAGTTACTAAAAGCATCAGAGTATACTGATTTCTCCAAAATCTCTAAATCTTCATCCTAAAGAAGAAGGTGAATAAAGGCAAAGTAAACACTAAGACCATACTCATTCTTAGTGTATAATGACCTCACCATCATAAATTTATGCTCCCACTGTTCAACCTAACTAAAGAGTAAACTAATCAAATGTCAGAATTATAAATAGGAAATTCTTGTTATCTCAACCAGTATATTACAATTAATACTAATATGCCTGATTATCTATTGTTCACAAAGTTTAGAAGTAAAAGATATAAGGGAGTTTCTTAATATAAGTAAAATAATGGGCTTGTTAATGTTGACAGATGGAGAAGGTTAAATGTCTAGACCAAATAATAATTAAACTGTGAGGAATTGCAATTTCAAAACACCTTACAGCTATACCTTTATAAATTAAATGGTCCAGATTTACTTAAGGAATAACTACACAGATCATTAATGAAGAAAACATATCAAATATTTACATGAACATAATTATAATGCCTGACAAATTCACTGTACAGATGCTATACGTCTAGAATACACACAAATGCATCCTGCTCTTCAGATTCTACTGCAACACAATATACGATTAATCAAAACTGCTACTACTCACCTATGAAACTCAGTGCATTTGTCTTTCAAGAATCCACAAATAGTTCTACATACAAGAAACAACCTTTGTGCATTAAATATTTACTACGAGACCATGTAAAGCTGCAGGAGATTTGAGAAACACTGGGCCAGATTCACGAAGGCTTGCATGGAGTCTAAGAGTAGAGTAAGACTCCAGACAGCCAATATGTCTGCCGAGCGATCCAGGAACAGCTGGCAGGGGCGTGCATGACAGCTCCTAAAACTACACTTGCACGGACAGTGTTATGTTATGCAACTTACCTCATTTGCTGCTGAAAGCTATGCAAATGTGGTAAATCTGTGATCCAGGAAACACTAACCTGTCCGAGTAAGTGTAGAGTTACTTGCAGAAATGTACTCCATTGGTAACGAAGTATCATTCTGCAAACAGCAAAATGGAGCTATGACAGCACCAAATAAAGGATGCATCCAGTTGAGGAAGCATGCCAATGGCCAAATATAAGGCCACTGGCATTTATATCTGTTGCAAAATAAGAAAACATTTTTTCCCCGATCTCCAATGTTTAAGCGTAGCGCAGCACCGCGCAAACGTACAGCGCTCTAAAATTCAGAAAATAAAAATAAAAAAGGCAAAAATAGGCATTTTATTAAAAATATTCTTCTGCCATGCAGGTGAATGGCAGGCTGAAGACAACATGGCTACTGAGTAGTGGTTGCTAAGGGGGGAAGCTCAGTTTGAGAGATGTAACCAAGCATTGGTAGGCAATCCTATGAAAATGAGGCTAAGGATAGTGAATCCCAATTTTCCCTGCCATGTGAACCATGTCCCTAGAGTGTAAGTGTAGGATTAGGGGAGTAGTAGAGTAGAAAATAGGTGACATCATGAGGGGGTATGTATCAAAGACTGTAAGCTTATTGGAGCAGAGTGGCATGTGTTTGCTGTGAGTTACTCAGGACTGGAAGTGATGTGTCTACAGTTGTCTTAACTGAAATCCAGAAACCGAAGGTGTACACCGTGGATATCACTAAAGTTTCTTGCAAAGATGCTTACACTGTGTACGAGCGTGTGTGCGCCTGTAAACCCGTCCAAGCCTGTGTGTGCACCCATGTAAGCCTGTGTAAGGCTGTCTAAGCCTGTGTGCGTGGATGTGCACCTGCCTAAGCCTGTGAGCATGTGTTTGCACTTGTTTGCATGTTGCTGCCCCCTGTAGAAACAGGAAGGGAAAAGAAAGGGAAAGAAGTAGTAGGAAGTTAACCAAGGAGACCTAGCAGAGCTGCCAG
Source organism: Protopterus annectens (assembly GCF_019279795.1). Taxonomy (NCBI): domain Eukaryota; kingdom Metazoa; phylum Chordata; order Ceratodontiformes; family Protopteridae; genus Protopterus; species Protopterus annectens. The sequence goes on along the minus strand of NC_056743.1, from coordinate 1,534,596,455 downwards.
GTGAAATCAATCAGAATCAGCCAATTACACAGGCAGTACACTAGCCCAGCCCAGCACTTAAAACTCTGCAAATAACATTCCCCCATGTTTTCTCAGAAACACTGCAACAATGCAGCATACAAAGAGAAGTGAAAACTTAAAAAGCTCAACTGAGACAAAAAAATGTTAAGGGCTGCCATTGCTATTAAGGCAACGTGCAAGATGCTGAGGGTGGTGCCATTGCGAATGCTGCTGAGCAACCCACAGTGAGGAGACGGAGAAGAGTGTACAGACCCACGGTAACCTACCAGAGGCTACATGAGCTGGAGATAGTGGAGCGCTATAGAGTGGACAGCAGCAAATTGTTGAGCTGTGCAGGCCATGCCTCACACACAGAACTAACAGAGGGGAACCCATCCCAGTGGAAACCAAGGTATGTGTTGGCCTAAAAATACTAGCAACAGGTACCTTCCAGAGACCAACTGGTGATATGATGGGGATTTCACAGGCATCAGCATCCAGGGTACTGCACCAGTTCCCGAATGTCATGTCAGCACATGCCAGTGATCATGTACATTTCCCCAGTTCCCGTGAGGTATTGGCCAGCAATATGCGTCTCTTCCAGCAAATAGCGGAACACCCTGAGGTAGTGGGTGCAATTGACTGCACGCACATGCACATCAAAGCACCAGTCAGTAAGCGGGGTAGGGCCTACATCAAGTGCAAGAGCTTCCACTCCATCAACTGCCAGGTCATGTGTGATGCCCAGGGCATAATACTGAATGTGTGTGCTGGCTGCCCTGGAAGCTACCACGATTCCCATATCTGGCATCTGATGCAGCTGTACCAGACATTTGCCAATGGGGACATCCCTGATGGTCACCTAGTGGTGGATGCTGGATACGCACTGGAGCCGTGGCTGATGACACCTATCAGAAATGCACACACACCTGAACAAGAACTCCATAATGAGGCACATGCACAAACATGAAATGTAATCGAGCGTGTGTTTGGGATGCTCAAGTCATGGTTCCAGTGCCTGGACACATCTGGTGGAGCCTTGCAGTACTCACCAACTACATATACCCAAATTGTCATGGTATGTGCCATGCTACACAATATGATCCTGCGAAAACAGCTGCAGCACGAACAGCATGGGGCAGGGCCAAACAGCTCCCCACCATTGCCAAGGCCTGCACAAGCACAGCGTGAATCGGAGGAGGAACAACCTGTGCCTGCCCCAGTAGGCAGAAGGAGGCGTGCCCAGTATGCCTTGGCAAAGAGGCAATGCATAGCACATACAATGGCTCAGTAGGAACCCTGGAAATTATACGTCTCTCTGACTTGCACATAAAATAAAAGGGATGCCTAACTCGACACTACCTGTTTACACACATGTATAGGGAGTGTACTATGTACATCTGACATAGGCAGCTCTGCAGCACCACTTGAGGCATGATTGCCATGTTTTAAGCAATATAAAGCAGTGCTAAACAGATTTTACCACTATTTAGTATATGTAAACAAAACTGGCCGCGCTAACTAGCGCAACGTCGGGCAACGGTGAGCAATGTTGGGCAAGGTCGGGCAAAGTCGGGCAAAGTTGAGCACAGTCAAGTAAACATGCTCATATCTGCTTTACTGTTACTTAAGCAGTCTGGTCTGCCCAACATGAAAATAAAAAGCAGTGACAGGGCTCAAACTCAGAACACTGTGCATTACAGTCACAGTACTGATCCACTAAGCCATGACAGCATTTCACTGGCAGAGACACAGCAGGACAATTGTACACTAATGCAAACACAAAGAAATGCTGTAGCATGCCCCTAAAAAGGCATATGGGTAACCTCCCCCACAGGCCTAAGCAGACAGAGAACAGCAGGCCAGGCGGTGTGATGTGGGTTGGGTAGGTTATGAAGTCGCAATCTAATATACTTGACAGTGGACGCCAAGGTCTGTAGTACAGTAGTATGCCTCAAGCCAGTATGATAGGCAACACTACAGACTGAAATGGAGTACCTTACATAGCAGTGCAGGCCTAGAAAATGTGTATAAGTGTCAGGTGAACCCCTCATCCTATGTACACCCACAGTAACAATCACGTGTGCCCCTGGGTAGAAATGTACAAAGAATAGCTGTCCCCCCTGTATGCAGAAATGTTGATAAGTCTATGCAAAGTGTCTCATGGAAGCCCTGCAGGCACAGCACGATCCCTGTTGATTTATGACACAAAGGTGAGTCCTGCTGTAAAAATACGACTTGATTTTCCACACACATGTAGTATAAATGTCTATAGCGGTTGCGCTCACACACTTCAACAAATGTAGTGGATTTAATTCAGCATCACACTGAAAGGTCATACTGGGCATGCTCACACACTAAATATGGAGATGATAATAAGGGATCTATGGACAAATGTGGTTAGTCATCTCTACTTCCAGAAATACATTCACAAAGTGGTCAAAAAAATCATGCTAAGTGTTCACACAACCTGCCAAGGTCTGTGCATATAGGTCAAAGGAGGTTCCCTCTACCCATCAGTCATCAGACCTGTCAGAGACTACCACAACACACTTGCAATGAATCTGACTAAGCACCGTCAGCAGTGGGAAAGACCACTGAAGTACCTCAACAAGAGGATTACTGGCCTCAAACAGTTGCCCCATGCAACAAGACTGAATTTAACCCAATCTGTACTCTGTTGCATACTGTCTACTCAGGAGATCTCTGCACAACAGACAGGTCCATCTCATGGCAACACTCAGACCTGTTCTGAGTTACAGCTCAATGGCACTAAATATACAGACCCAACTGATAATGCCAACATCCTGGCAGATAGGATCAGTGTTAACTTTACCCCCCCTCACCCATGAAAGAGCACATCACTATAATGGAAGACTGCAAAGTTGCTGTCATCATGGCTGCACAGCTAAAAAACACTCTCCAAAGCCAGTATCACAGCACCCATGGGACCAGATAACTTCCCAGGCTGTGTTCTACACAAACCACAGAACGAACAGGCACCACACTGACGTACCATGTTCAATCATAGCCACACCTCAGGCTTTGTGCCAGCTGAATGGTGCACAGCGACGATTATCGCACTACACAAGGGTGGAGACACCACGGACCCCAGGAACTAGCGCCCCATTAGCCTGATGAGCCTGCCCTTCAAGGCCATGGAATGTATCATCATACAACTTATAAAAAGTACAATTGTAATTCCCAAACTCTGGACCACAACCATACTAGGTTTGTAAAATGCAGATCATGTCTCCTAAACCTAATAGATGACATTGAAACAGTCACCAGAACCATAGACAAGGGTAAGGTGGTTCGCACAGCCTATGTAGATCCTGCCAAGGCTTACACCACCCCACACTCTGTAAATACAGATAAACCCACTAAACGATGTATAAATTGCTATGTCACAAGATGGGTTGCCAACAGGCTTACTGACAGAACACACACTGTGAAAGTAGCAGACTCCATGTATGACTTTGGACCAGTGACGAGTGCAGTACCACAGGCTCCAGTCTTGGGTCTTGTCCTGTTTAGTATCTACTTCCCTGAAGTAAACGTTAACATGGAAGGTCTGTGGCTACTGAAGTTTCCAGATGACTGCAAACTAGGAGCCATAATTGTAAACACTAAAGATGTGGACATCCTACAAAAGGGCCTCGCTGAGACAGATGGCTGTTGTCAAAGCCATGGGCTCAAGCTAAATGCCAAAAAGTGCATTGTCATCCCCTTTGTTAAAAACTCTGTAGCCATGAACTACAACATAGGTGGTAGTATACTTAACAATGAAAGTGTGACAAGAGACCTCAGGACACAGGTGGACAGTGGACACAACTGTGATAATCACATCCCCACAGTAGTCAGGAAATCCTCCTATGTGGCACACCTCATCACAAAAACCTTATGGATACCCACACCTTCAGGTTAGTGGCACAGCATGAGGCCTTGGAGACCATGCAAGTGCAACTAAACTTGGGAAAAGATGCTTATTAGATTGTAGCCTGCTACAGATCACCTACTTTGTCTCAGGAACCTCACTCAGTATTCCTGAGAACAGTGGAAAATACAAAGGTCCTATCAAACACCATTATATGAGGAGATTACAACTAGCCAAACATTGAGTGGGAGAATTACTTAAGTACAACGTCCTTTCCCAATGTTTCCTAGAGTTTAAAAACTCTAACACCCTGGAACAGCTGGTCACCATGCCCACTAGAGGTGACAACATACTGGACCTGATCATCACCAACATGGGGTACCAGTGTACCACAACAGAGATAAACCCCTCGCTGGTAATATCAGATCACAAAGTAATCACACTGGACATCCACATCCCGCCTCCCTCCCAGTCAATGAAACCACTGTGAAGACATTTTCAAAAGCAAACTGCACACTTCCCAAGACCAAAGTGGAAAGTTCCAAAGCCCCCTTGCTATAGGCTAATGCTATACAATCTGCCGAATCATTTACAAGTGCTTCCTATGAGCATCTACAGGGATGCATTGATCGAGACATCCCAAATAAAACCAAGGTGCACTCCTCCAAAAATAAGAAACCCATCTGGTGGTCATCGTCCATAAATAAGCTAGACAACAGCAGGAGGAAACGAACACATGATAGAGCAACTTCACAAAAGGAAAGGCATCACTGATCATTATTAGGAAGAAACAATGATCGCTCATAAAATAATCCAAGGCCAGTTTCTAAAGACAAATTGCCAAGGAAAATAAGAATAACAACCACAAAGCCTTTGTTTGCTATACCAAACATGTAGGTGGCAACTTCCAAATATGCTGTCAGCTACTGAAAAATGGCAAGAATTACACTGAACCAACTTACACTGCCCACATCCTGGGGGACAGGTTCAGTGCAAACTCCCCCCCATCACCCCCAAAAAGGCCTGTGTCCATCCCAGAAGAATGCAGGGCCCCAGACTTCATGGACATGCAAGTAAAGACAGCCCTCTCCAAAGCTAAGAACACAGCTTCAATGGGACTGGATGGTGTCCCAGGCTGCGTCTTACACCAGCCCCAAAAGGAACTACACCCTCACGTACATTCACTGTCCAGACTCAATCATACCACAGGCTATGTACCCAAAGAATGGCATACACCAACAGTCATCCAGCTCCACAAAGGGGGTGCCACAACAGAACCTGGAAACCATTGCCCTATAGGTCTACTCAGCCTGGTCTGCAAAGCTATGGAGCAAATTATCATGGAACCCATAAACAGAGACATTGGGGACCTCCAGACACTGGACTCTACCCAATGTGGCCTTGTTAAAGGCAGATCCTGCCTCCTAAACCTAGTTGACTTATTTGAAACAGTTACCAAGGACATAGATGGAGGTGAAAGTAGTCCACACAGCCCACCTGGACCTCTCTAAGGACTTTCTACACCATTCCCCACTCTGTCATCATGGACAAGCTTACCAGCTTGAACATTAACAGCTATGTCACAGGATGGGTGGCCAAGTAGCTCACAGATCAAACACATGTTCAGGGTTGTGGGTGCCATGTCCGACTCTAAACCAGTCACAAATGGCATCACACAGGTCCTGGGACCCCACATGTTCAGGGTTGTGGGTGCCATGTCCAACTCTAAACCAGTCACAAATGGCATCACACAGGTCCTGGTCCTGGGACCCCACCTGTTCAACAGATACTGCTCAGAGGTACAGGCAAGCACGGGAGGAGTATGGCTGAACAGGTTTTCCGATGACTGCTAACTGTGGTCCATAATCGACTCTACGGCTGACACAGTCATCTTCCAGAAGGGTCTTACAGAGACAGATACCTGGTGTCAAAACAATGCCCTCAAGCAGAATGTCAAAGAATGCATAGTCATCCCCTTTGGTTAAAACAAAGTGCACACAAATTACCACATAGGTGGTAATCCAGTACGTACGGAGAAAGTCATTATGGCCCTGGGGACACAGGTAGATAGTAAACTCTCCTTTGATAATCACATAGCCAAAGTGTTTAGACATTCCTATGTAGCCCACCTAATGTAATCCACTTTGTCTAGTCCGATGATGTCACCATCCTACAAATATACCTATGGAAAAGAGACCTCACAGTAATCTGTATAGCGCGTCATGTAAATGAGTACTCCTGTAGTATCATAAAGTAGTTAGGTAGGGGTTTGAATCCTGCACTTGACAAGTGTGTGTGATCTCCTTGGAGAGGAGCAACCTTTTTGGAGAGTAGTAGAACACCTTAAAAGTGGTATACTAATCTTTGTCAAGTCCCTGTATATCAAAAGTCGTTTAGGTAGGGGTTTGAATCCTGCACTTGACAAGTGTGTGTGATCTCCTTGGAGAGGAGCAACCTTTTTGGAGAGTAGTAAAACACCTTAAAAATGGTATACTAATCTTTGACAAGTCTGATGTCACCATCCTACAAATATACCTGTGGAAAAGAGAACTCCCAGTAATGTATATAGCGAGTTGTGTTAATGCGTACTCCTCTAGTATCATGAAGTAGTTAGGCAGGAGTTTGAATCCTGCACTTGACGTGTGTGTGTGTGTGTGTGTGTGTGTGTGTGTGTGTGTGTGTGTGTGTGTGTGTGTGATCTCCTTGAAGAGGAGCAACATTTCTGGAGAGTAGTAGAACACCTTAAAAGTGGTATACTAATCTTTGTCAAGTCTGATGATATCACCATCCTACAAGTATACCTGTGGAAAAGAGAACTCCCCAGTAATGTGCATAGCGTGTCATGTTAATGTGTACTCTTCTAGTATCATGAAGTAGTTAGGTAGGGGTTTGAATCCTGCACTTGGTGAGTGTGTGTGTATGCTCTGTGTGTGTGACACTGTTGGTCAATGTGTTGTGGGTTTTGCTTTTACTACTGTATGACATATCAGTATAACAACAGTATGTACATTGCACATGTCAGGTAGCTGTGTGGCAAATACATATACATACATGTGACCTCAATTATTTCATAGGTGGGAACCCTGCTTTCTCCATGAACACATCTGTCATCTTTGCCAGAGTGTGCTGCTGCTTTGCAGACCTTAGGTCACATCTGTATGCTTGTGACAAGGCCAGCCACTGCACAGATCCCTGGCCTAGGTCATCCATGTCACACACACTCATTACGGTTTCTATTGAATTGTTTGTGTGAGTGAGGGTTTATGGCTGAGGTATATTACAGACCTGTTCAAACGCAGCAGTCTGTCAATGATGGCTATTCATTATAGGTGTACAACAACCTTTGTGGATATGCATGTAGACCTCTTATTGCTTATGTGATCCAGCGAGGGATTTCTAAATACCTTTGGAAATGTGATTACCAAAGTAGAGCTGACATAACACTTGGCTGCATGTACACATCAGTACCTGTTCAACATGTTGGGGGCTACTACTTATGTGGTTCTGTGGGGACACTATGTTTTGTAAAGGTGGATGACTATGCTCTGGTTGGTTTATAGCTTTACAGCATAGGTTTGACAACAGGTATCTGTCTGTATGATACCCTTGTGGAGGATGTGTGTGTCATCTGGAGAATGCATTATAGGCCACAGTATGCATTTCCAGATGTGGACGGACATATCCCTACTGTGACTGCTTGTACCTAAGAGAGCTATATGGCAAACAGGAGTGGTCTCAGGAATGGGAGCAGGTGAGTACCACTGGTTACTGGCATAGTATAGTACTTGAAGGATCCAAATGTTACTGTGTGTCCTACATATGTGTCAGTTGTCAAGACATCATCTAACGATTGTTTATGGTCAGGCTGTTGAGGTTATGTATACTACCAGAATGCAAAACAATGACAGATAGTAACAGTATCACCCACAGCAGTGTCAAACCATGTCATATACACGTGTACTCAAGTTCCAAAATGTGTGTAGTACAATGCATACTGGCCACCAATAGAAACTATGGAGTGTTACTGTGTAACACAGGGCATGTCACCCTGCCCATGTGTCCACTATGCATGTATATGCAGACAGTGCACCTCAACCATGTTCACAAATCTACACCTGCAAATCTGTGCTACACACATCCCACACGTACTGTCCACTCTCTAACACATGCTGCCAATACTACACACATCAGCCAAGTGGCACGTGGGCAGACAGTACACTATTGGAACTAACACTGGTGTAAACAATACTACATTGGCAATCATAGCTTTAATGCATCATGCCTGCTCAGCTACACCTTCAAGGATATCATTACACTCTACTGCTGACAACATGCTAACATTACTATACTGCTGTAAAGTCACCCTGTGCATCAGCACCACAGTAGCCTGTTCCTGCATCAATGTTACAGATGACAGGAGGTGGCACAGGTTTCATCATATGCACAGGGTGTGTTGTTGGTTTGTCAGAGGACTACATTGAGCCATACAATCGACATGTATGTGTGTGTGTGTGTGTGTGTGTGTGTGTGTGTGTGTGTGTGTGTGAGGGCCAAGAGTACTGCTATGGGCCAATCCTGATGTAATGCATGTGGGTATGTGTTAGCCCTAGGTGTCTGTTTTGTGTGTGTGTGTCGGCATGCACACAATTCCACCATGTGGCTGCCATACACGGGATTTGACAGCCACAGACTGTGTACCTGCCCAGCTTTACAGATGATCGGTCTCTCTGGGCCCACGGTACCCTGGGCCTGGCAGGTGTGCTACTGACAGTATCAGGTACTAAGGACCCAGGTCCCTGCTGGGACTGTCCAGAGCCATGTGCACATGGTCTTCTAGGACGGTCTATGGACAGCCCACCCCCAACATTGCTGGGGCTGTTACTGGCACTACAGGAGTGGCTGTAGCTTGAGGGATGTCTGCGGCGATTACCAGCTGCTGATGTTGCAGGCATACATCCACGTCGACGTCTCTACCATCCCGCACTGTCCTGACACATGGACATGACATTGCAGAGGTCATCGAATGTCTCACCCCAATGTCTATCAGTGACCTCAGTGTAATTATGGATGGTACCTGATAGGTCATGGATACTGTCAATTACAGCTGTGTTATGTGCCCTCTGTGCTCTTAATTCCTGTCTGGTGTACCGTTCCATACGTGCTTTTGCCTCCATGACAGCCTGGAACATGCGTGAGGTTGCAAGACCTGTGGCACGTCTGCCAGGGGCATGATGAGCAGCAGTGCTCCGATGAGAACCCCTGGACATCTGCCTATGTGGTATCCTTCCAGACATCTGGGTATGGCTGCTGTGTCAAGATGCATGTGCCATAGATACCACACTGTCCTGGCCAATGCCGACTGTACACTGTCCCTCAGCTAAGGGTATTGGTGATGGATGTACTTGCAGTATGACTGTGTGCATGGATGGGGTGGAAACTTGTGTTCTGTCGATTGGTGGCCCAACGACAGACCCTGGCAAGCATGCCTGTGCCTCAACACACCTATCCTCATCATCACTAATTTGCACAGTGACATCAGGTTCCCTGCTGCAGTGAACCAGCCCAACCACAGCACCTGTGAGAGGAAGACAGGAAGCACACTTTACGACCTGTACATGATGTCGGAACACATGGACACATGCACACAAATACACTCCTCACTTTAAACAGACACACACACACACACACACACACACCAGCAATCCAGAACATACTCAATAGTGGTTGATGGTAGGGTACAGTATCACAAGCCAAACCAGTCATATCACATGTGTCAGCACGCAGGATGTGTGTTGCTAAACAGCATGCAGTGCGGGTGTAGACAGCTCTTGCTAATAACAGTATACATGGCTCTGATGCATGTGTGTTGTTGTTCAGTGATTGGCCTCACCCTGGAATGCAATGTGTACATGGACACAACATTGCTGTGCAAGTATTGAAAGCTCTGCAATGTCCTGTGCACCATAACTCACAGGTATACATACCATGGTTGGATGTGTATGTGTGTGTCACACAGATATCCATTTCTGATTAGAGCATCTGTGTCTTTAGCAGATAATTGTGGACACAGGTTTAGCACATGCATGCTACATATACACACCGGATGAGTGGTGCATGTTTACCTGATGGAATACCATTGCTCAACATAGCCATTGTACAGTGGTTATGGTGAGTGTAGGACAAACTGTGCACATGCCAGTGCCAGCCATGACATGGCATGCTACAAAACTGCAACATTAAACATCGCAAATACCCAATGTGTGTCATGTGACCTATACACTCCATAGCATTACAAGGCATATATGTGTCACTTTGTACAAATGGTGATTGCTATGCATATTGTGTATAGGTGCATATGTTTGCACACACACAACAATGAGGTGCATAGCAATGAATGCTATGTGTAGTACTGTGGTTACTGTAACTGGATGGGGTGTAGTACCATAAGTCATCATCATGCAGCATCATGTGGTCACTCAAGGCTACTAATGAGTGCCAGACCAGCACATAGCATGCTGTACCTGAACTGCAGTACCATGGCTACATTCACCATTTCACAACCAGTTGTTACATGGGTTTGTAAGGTGCTCAAAAGGGAGCATTGCCTAACATGAATGTGTTGTGTGTCGCAGAGGGTCGCACAGCCACATGATAGGCCCCTACCCCTCAGGTATATTATGTGTGCTGTGTGGATGACATTTGGGATACTAGAGTGTGACCTTACAGTGGGTGTCTCAATACGCCATTTGTAACATATTAATGTGTACTGCATATGACGATGTTGTGTATGTTGTGTGCATGTGCATCGACTCTGCCTATCCAATGTCCACTACAGTGTAGCCACAATGGTGTGGGATGCTCTGTGTATTGCATGTGTTTGAGGCAGCTACACACGTTACTGGGATGTGCATAGTCTCACAGCATGCATTATGCGTAGGTGTGTTACGTGTACATGTCCTACACCTTACCTATGACATGCACATATTATCATGCAATATAACACACTCTCCAGCATGGGTCTGCTGCCTTGCTGTCACAACAGAGGAACCTACAAGGATATGAGACAGTCTGTCAGTGGCAACAACTGTGGCATTGCTACTGTGGATTTGCAATCTTACAGTAGTACAATGGTTGACAGTCACAGGCCTACAGATTATGTTTCCAAATTATCAATATTGCACAACACCAGGCTCCACATCTTTTAACTATACAGTACACATCTCACATATGCATGATCTACCAATAGAGGTAAGAGTAGTCTACAGATATGCACGCTTTGTGTCAACTCGCTGGGTGGCTCCGGCCTCCATGATAATACATGTTTGCTGCTGTTGTTTTTGGCCAAGAGCCACCAGGCTGAGGAGCAGCTCCTCCACTCTGGTGAGTGGGGGATGGATGGCTACCCCCACCACCTATGGCAAGCTGTTGTCTACAGACATCAGACGCACGCTGCCGGACATGTCTAAGTAAATCACTGCAGTGATGGCATACCTGCTCATATGTCCGGTTATGCATGCCTATGTCATTTACCCGATGGATAACATCTTGCCACAGTGCAGTCCGCTCATGCTGGTCCTGGCTGGTTCTTGAGAACAGCAGAGCATAGTGCTGAACCAGGCTGGTTCTGATCTGCTCATCCTCGGCAAGGCTATATGTCAGACTGCGATGGTGAGCCATGACCCTGGAAGACAATGAAACAATATGTGTGAGCACGTCATGTGGCACACTTAGCATTCTAAAGTACAGATATCACTGAACTGCCATATATAGCAACCTGTTGGCTGTCAGAGGATACACACTTTCAATACCACATATCAGTGCTCATACCACAACTGCCTGACAGTGCCTGGCACGCTCTATATATCAAACCATGTTCTGCACAGCAAAAAGAGAAACCAGTATGTAAGACTATACAACAGTACATGTCACACTGTATGTGACACAATGCACCACCTAGCCACGGGAGGTATATATCAAGCTAATGCATAAAGAAATAGGTCATCCATTGCAATGATTGTAACGTCCAGTTACAATATTACCAGTATACCACACTAGTTGTTGGTGTCAAACCCCTGCCTAACATATGTTCACATTCATTAGTATAGGTGGCATACTGCTGTACTAGACTATACATGTTGCTAGATACGCACTTATATCCTGTAACACACATATGGCCGAGGGCATGTTACAGGCATACCCACACACACATCAGACATACATACAAGACACAAAGGTATGGCAATCCAGATGAGCTTTACTTGTGTACCTTACAGTACTGTGTGTCAATACTTTCAAAACATTATACCCGAGGTATGTAATCTGTGAGAACTACAGGGAACACACATAACAATGTTTCCAAGCAATGTGGACATACACCATACTGTGCTGTTTAGGCCTACAGACTCAGGTAGTACTACAGTTCATACGGGATTTGGATTCACCAGCAGTGCCAATCAATAAGCATACATGTACTGCTTTAGCCTACAATGGCACACCCCAGTCCACACCAAGGGACTACGTCAGACCATATGCCATACTGCTTTTTCTGCCAAGCAATAGCATACACATCTTTTGCTGGGATCAGAGCTGGACACAAAATAGCATGACAGAAACAGTTTCCCACTAAGCTATCACACATTTACAGAACCTTGACACATTCACCAACACATTTACCATCACACTCAGTCAACCTCACATAGCAATTATTGCAACAAGTACATGTGGGTGTGTATCGGTTCATAGGTAGGTAATAGGCTATTGGGCCTATAGAAGCCTAGCCATATGCTACCCTGGCCTTTGACACACATGTAATTTAATTTCACGTGCCCCTATCCAGCAGAGCCACAGAGGTGATTCCTGGTGTGTATTTCCTATCTCCCATCCAATCATCAGGAGTATTCATGACAACTGCTAATGAGGAGCTTGGTTTGCTATTAATAGGTGGTTTGTTCCAGAGTATGGGATGTCTCTGAGACAGGAATCTATCCCTCCAGCATGTTCTGTTTATTGAGGTGACATGGTTTAGGTCCCTAGAGCATGTAGCTCGTAGTGGTTGTGATCTGTTTACATGGGGCATGTCCAACAGCTCTGGGTTTGATATAGCTTTGTATGTTAGGCAGAGGTCACCTCTGGGTAGGCGGTATGCAACACAGTCTAGCTGTGGTTTTGTGAGATGGTCTGCATAATGCATCTGTTTGAGGCCGGTATTACTCTTTGTGAGGTATGTCTGCAGCCTTTCCAGTTGCTGTAGATGTCTTGTGAGGTACATACCACATGGGGCATTGTACTCTATAATGGGTTTTATGTCTGATGAGTAGAGGGGAACACTGACCTATATTTCCCAGGATGACACATCCTTTATGATGAGGTGTGCCACATAGACAGATTACATGACTAGTGTGGCACTGTGATTATTAAAGGGGAGACTACTGTCCACCTGTGCCCCATGGTCTCTTCTCACACTTTCGGTCTGCCACCTATGTGGTAGTTCATGGGTACGGAGTCTTTGCCAGAAGGGATGCCAATGCAGTTTCAACATTGAGCTTGAGTCCATGGCTTTGTCACCAGGCATCTGTCGCAGTAAATATGACCCTGTATATCTCTCTCTCTCTCTCTCTATAGATATATATATATATATATATATATATATATATATATATATATATATATATATATACACACACACATACATACATATAAACATCCATTGGTGTACATATAGATATACATATAGGCACATATACAGTCCACCTTTCATGGTGGGAATATCAATTATGCAAAGGTTGTGAGGTATACAGTTATGTAATAATGTTGTGTGGAATGCATTTAAGGTGTTCTCAGCCCATGTAGCTTTAGCAGGCCTCACTGGCTGCAACACTGCAAACCTGACAAATCATACCCACAGTGTTTAACCACCACATGTCATATACCAGCACTGTATGCTGTCTTGTTTGCCACACACTACAACCTACATAAAAAGATGCACATAACAACCTTCACCAACATATACATGTCCACCCTTCACAAACAGTTGAAGTATGTCCCTTGCTCTATGCACATGTACAGATGCTAATATATCTGACACACATAGATCTCTACATATGTGTGTGCCATACACACACAAGGTCCACACTGTTGTAAGTCCATGTACCTCATGGCTGACCTGTTGGGCCTTGCTGCAACATGAACAGGTGTCATATGTGAGCACACAGTAATATTAGAGGGTGTATATATAGCTGAAAATGCTAGATTAGCATACTAGCCTGGTACACCTGTTGCCAATGCTAAGCTACATGTTAATATGACTATCATGCATTTGTTACTCTGTCACATCCATGTTTATATAACTGTATGTGCTACTCCCCCAAACAGGCATTGTACACACTACTGTACAGAACACAGATAACATGGATCAAATGTTTGACATTTAATGCTGAACTACATATGTCACAGTCATATCCCACTGCACATAGCTACACACTGATTTCTCCATGGCAGTAGTCATGCAGGGCATCTGTGCATAGATACTTTGAATCATCCATATGTAGCAGCAGTACGTATGTAGAGTACTCTTGAAAAACATCTACTACATGCCAGTAAATACATATCTGTTACAAACACATACAAAGGAAAGGTATGTATTTGTCAGTTCCGTGTGTTTTGTATTGTTTTTTTTTTAATATCTTATTTTTTTTTAATATATATATATATATATATATGTGTATATATATATTCATATCTTTTTTTCTTTTTTATTCTGTTGCTGTTGTTGTAGATGTCGCTGTCTGTCTGTGTCTCTCTCTCTCCATAGCTGCAATGAAATGACTGCATGTGTGGACAGCAAGTACAGCCTGCTTTTATGAGTATCTGCACATGTGCATGTGATGGCCTTTGCACCAATTGGTGGCCACTATTTGGTAATTGCATGCAGCCTGCTGTGTGGTAATTGCAGTACTCCCTGTCATAGCAACCCACTGCTATAAATTGCTAAGTCAGGTACGCGTAGCCCTTTCAGCTTTCCAAAGTGGGGACCATGCCTGTTTGCTGTGGACACCGTTTTGTAAGTCAGAAGGTTGGTATACTTCTTATATCTGAAGCTAGGGGTGCAGCCAGTGATTTGAATGTTGTACTCAGACCTGAAGCTTGCCATTTCTAGTACACAGTTGTCAGTGTATGCTAACACAAGATACATGGGAGTATGTAGTTTCTTTTCTACTTATACAATTATCTGCCATACATATGTAGTTATTGAGATGTTTTCATTTGGCACATGAACTGTTTGTGAACTGCTATACTGTGAACATTAATGTACTCACTTCTGCAGTTTGTGCTTTTTTTTTTGTTGACATTAGCAAAGGATGCTCATGAAAACTGGGCAATTCCAGTACTGAGTATGCCTACCTACATCTTTGCTGGACCCTGAACACATAGGTATTTTGTACGTTTGGGTGGGGATTGTCCTGCTATGATACTGTGTGTGGGGGGGTTGTAAAGTGCTGCTGTAACATTATTTCCTGCTAGAATGGCTGGTTCTGTTATCACAGACATGTAATGCAATTCCACAACTGCTGGTAAAGTTCCACAGAACAGGTTTTGTGTTATGGCATTCCTATCTTTCCTTTACATTCACTCATTTCTGAGGCAGGGTATATATATTTCAGCAACAATCTGCTGTATATCTACTGTGGCTTAGTAGTACTTCATGCAGTCTAGTGTGTCCAAGGTCCGGGGTTCAAGACTGACAGTGGTGTTTTATTTTGCTGCTGGGCAGAACAAGTGTCCTCACATACAGGGTGACTACGGCACTTTTAAGCAGTTGTAAGTGTGTCAGCGCAAAGCTTAGCAATACTTAGCTAAGCACACACAAGCACACACTTGCACAAACCCGCTAACTACTGCTTAAAAGTGCTTACTCCCACTAACCCCCGCGCTCGATTCTTTGAAAGAAAAGAAAATGGGGAGATAGGAAAGTGGTGAAAAAGGGGCACAAAGAGGGAAAGACAGTAGGGAAAACAGCTAGGGATGTGCAGGACGGGTGTAGGGAAGGTCCATAGCTGCCCATTTCTTTAACCGCAACAGCTGTGCATATACTAGAAATTTGGAGGGAAATTTGAAACCTTCCACCCCTGAGAGAGGAATGAGGACAACAAAGTATATTGCACTGCCAATTAAATATCAGTTTATGTGTCCAGCGGACATGTGTGCAAAATGGGCAGCTATGTATGGGGCGTAATTTTTTTGTGGGAGCAGATTGCCCTTTTTTTTTCAGGTGAGAGTGGAGTGTGGGGTAGGGGAAGTAGGTATATTTGGGGAGGTAGGTTGGGGAGCTAAACAGACAAGACAAACAAGACTCATGCAGCGGCAAAATATGACACGTGGTGGGTGAACACCACTGACGGGGAAGGATGCTTGGAAATCGCAAGCCCATGCGCCCACAAATGACAACAGTGGAACTGAGATCCCCACCCATGGGCGGTCACCACTGCACCTTCAAAGCCTGGAGGGTGGCTGTGCTGGGGGCTGCGTAGGAGGAGCAGGCTCACCCATGAGTACCGCCACTCATGCCTCAAGCTGGCGCTCGATCTCCCTACGCACCACAGCCCGGACCATTCGGGGGGTGATAGGTGGCCCTCCTCTGGCCACGCTTGCAGGGGGGACGAGCCCCATCCCCTGCAGCGCTTCCACCCAAAAGTGGCACAGGGCCAACAGAGGAGGAAGTGCCAGGCTGGGCACCGGACCTGCTGGTGCCATCGCCAGCTGAGGTGGGACAGGTGAGTCCGCTGGGACCGGCCTTCCCATACGTTCTATGTTTAGGAGGATTTAATGACAATATGGGTTGGTAACAGCCAACAGCATTCCATATTAGTTGTAACAGCATGCAGTAATATTCCCATTAACCCAACACACCAGAGTTACAACAGTTGAACAGCAAGCATAACACATGCATATATAGAACAACAGTGGACATTCCAACAGCATGCAGGATTGATTGTCCAGGGCACATGCATCAAAGTAAATGCAGATATTTATAAACCAATAGGACATATGTCCCAACAAATGTTTTGAGATTAGAAATACCCATTGAGGTGTGGAATTGCATTGTTTATGCACATACAGTAGGGTGTAAAAAGATACCTCCATTAACAACTTATAGTTTACACTACATTCCTATTGACTGCAGGTATATATCCCCTACATGTATTATTACACTATGCAATGTCCGTTAAATTGTGAAATGGGTTTTGCTAGTTCCTTATATACCTGACCTGTATCTGACATACAAACTGTCCAGAATGCAGATGTTGCTGCTACGTATTTAAATATTTTATTTATATTTATATATCTACATATCTGGATGTGTTCAGGTGACATTATCAGTTATATTTTAACAGCCCCCTACATTTCTAGCAGCACACTGACATTTCTGGGGAACCCAATAACAAGCTACTCATGTGCCAGATTTACCTATACATGCCAGCCATGAACCAAAAGTTGAGGACTGTATATATGCTTAACAGCTACTGGCACTCCCTTCATCCACTTTCTATGGGCCTACCCAAGTGTGGGTTGACAGCACTTTACTATTTCTATAATGCAAGAGTACAACATTTCGAAGAAAGTGACACGAACACACTCCAGGAGTTATACCTTTATTAATTACATTACACACTTTTCTAGAGGCTCTCTCATTTATTTGATAACACAGTATATGCCGACGACTTATTCAAGACATATTATACCTTTATTTATGGGTTACAACACTCTTTTTCAGGCTCTCTCACTTATTTTATATAACAGTACATGCAGAGAAATTATTCAAGACTTATTATACCTTTATTAATGAGTTACAACATTCTCAGGCTCTCTCACTTATTTTACATAACAGTACATGCAGAGAGGTTATTCAAGACTTATTATACCTTTATTATTGGGCTACAACATTTTTTTCAGGCTCTCTCACTTATTTTATACAATACATGCAGAATAATTACTAACCTGCCTGGTGGCACAGCCTTAGCAGCCTATCTGTATAGGCGTGCTGATTCACAGCATGGATACCTGCAGCTGTGAAGTAAATGAAGTGATATTGAGACATATACCTATCCATAATATCGACTGCAATAGCAATTCTTACATACTTCATTCCATGGCTACCTACTCAGTAGTGGGGCATTTTGCATCCCACGGGCCTCCTGTATCCACTGGTTCAGTTGGTCCTGCTTGCATCTCTTCAGGTCTGCGTAGTGGTGTCTGACCTGCTCACCAGTCCGAGGGACACCGGTGGCTTGGATGAGATCATGTGCGAGACGGTTCCAGGCTTCTGCTTTGTATTCATTGCCCTGAACTGGCCCTGCAGGAGTCTGGCATCACGATTATGGACGAGGAGCCAAACCATCACTTTTGACTCCTCAATACCCCACTGTTGCGCTCGAAAGCGAGAGCCCCCTCCAACACCAGCCATGCTGCCTGCAGATGGGAGCTACAACCAGTTATGGCAAGTATTCCTGCCTATGGAGCTTAAATATGCCTTATTTGTGATTGGCCGGTTTTGAAAATTCTCAGCTAAGAGCACACCTGCTTAGCACTAGGTAGACTTTCATTAATATGTATGTGTGTGTTGACCGTGCATGAATATCAAAAGCTGTCATGGCTTAGTGGTTCAGTACTGTGATTATGGTGCACAGTATCCCGGGTTTGTGGCCTGTCATTGCTTTTTATTTTACTACTGGCCTAACCAGCTAGGAGGTGTGGCTGTGTTTAGCCGACTTTGCTCAACTTTGCCCAACGTTGCCCGACATTGCTCTAGTTAGTGCGGTGAGCAGCTACGCGCCAACATGTTCTGTTTGTGCTAGTTGGCACGATGCGCAGCTACGCGCAAAGCCATTGCGCTAATTAAAGCAGTGCTAAGCTATGAGCAATTATACTTAAATGTGCTTAATACTGGTAAACTTTGCTTAGCAGTGCTTCACATTGCTTAAGATACGTTACTTATGCATTCATCAGTATGCATAACCTATTCGCCTTCTTATATATGTATTAAATATCGTTCACTACTACATAGGCCATTTCAATGCTTTTTACTAAATTTTAAAAGATAAATGTCAGGAATTTTTTCTATACAAATTTCATATAGAAAATAGAAAGGGGAGTGGACGGACTCGAACCGGGAATGCCTCCTCTTTGTGCGAAGGCTCTACCACTATGCTATTGCTATTTGGCTTAATTTGCATACAAGTGTCTTATTATCCTCTTCGATGCCTAAACTGCTAACTGTAGCTAAGCAATGGGTACACACGCGCAAATACGGGCAGCTATTTTGGGAATAACAAAAAAAAATAAGAGTTTTACATTTTATAATTGTACAGGCGTTTGTAATGTGGGGGAGTGTAGTGTTGTGTATGTACACATTTGAGCGGACTCGCTCATGTCATTTACATTTGATGACTGTGGGACTTGCAGGGGCATGGATTGTTGGACTGCTCGGCAGTTTGACAGGCCCCCTGCACTTGTGCATGCTCCATGTTAGCCTTAGAGTTGAGTCAGCGCCCTCATGAATATGCATGGTGCGCTGACGTCATCCTCTTAGGCTGCAGTTTCTGTGTAAGACTTATTTAGTCTTACATGGAGGATTACCGAATCCTGGGGACTGTTTAAGAGAAAAGGCATAATTAATTTGCCTCCATCTTGATATACTTGCATACTCAAAATTAAATATATAAATATTTGATACCAAATTTTGTAGCATCAGTAGCCTCAACCTCACTAAAAAATATTACATTGTTAAAAACTGGCCTTCTACACAGAAGATATCCTACACAGGATGGGAAATTAAATGATCTTCTAATCATACATGAAAGCAACATCCCAATATGGGGAAAGCATTCATGAGAATCCTGCAATGCTACGACAGAATACAACAGGCTTCAAAATACTGCTCCAACTGGTCTAACAAGACAGTTTATAGTGATATAATTTGGGGAAAGCACTATTACAGGAGATTCTTATTACCTCCTTTGCGTGTCACAGATTTATGGATGTTAAGTTTAAAAATGTAAATTTTGTACCTTACAATGGTTGTGAATGGGTTTGATTTCTAATGATTAAGTAATCATTGCAATAAGAGTATCCATTGAGCTTCATTTGAATAGCCTGCGCCAGAATCCCATCACCAGACTCCAGTGTAAATACAAAGTTTGAGGCAATGGTGCTAAGCAGTGCTATATGTACACTGATTTGTCTTACTGATTTATGGTGCTCTGTAGCTATGAATATTATTGAATCTATGAACATTCATACTTCTGTTTAGTTATTCAATGTTCTTCTCAGGTCAGAGCAGGTGTCCTCTCACACACAAGACTCTCTACAGTATGCAATCTCAACCACTGTGTTCAACTGGTTAGCCAGCTGATAATCCAAACTACCAATATATGACTCAATCCAACGATGAATATATATTTATTTATTTTATGTGGTAGTCATCCAGCACAATGTAGTAGTGTAGATGGGCTCATCCTTAGCCCTGCTTTGATTTACTGTGTCAGTTATCCAGTCCAAAAAACAAGTCCATTAGAATTAACATCGATGATCCTCCTGCTCTGAATACATGCCGAGCTTCTGTGCACCTTCTGTCTTTTGCGAAGGTCTTTCTGTCTGGATCTCTATCTAGCTTGTGCTTCTGTACTCCACATTTACTAAATATTTGTCTTTCATGTAATAAGAATGGCAAAAGGAAATTGAAAATGTCTTTATAAACACCTCCTCCCCACACACACACTTCGAAGTTTTGTCATGGAACTTCGAACTGGATCTTCCACAATTGCTGGAGAGTTTTGCATTCTTACTCTCATCTAGGTATTTAACATTTCTTGCCTTCAGTACTAATGCTATATTTTTGTGCTGCTGAGGTCAAACTGATGTTGGCTTCCTACTTACAACATGATCCAATTTTTGTGAAGTGAAATCACATAAATCCCACCTGTTTATATTCAGCTAACAATCAGTACCCACAACCTGTTGGAAAGACTAGTCGGGGGGAGGGGGAGTCACTAATTCTACCCATATATCCTTTAGTATTATGGAATCAAAAGCCCTGCCCCTGCTCCTTTTGTGAATGGCTTCAGCTCAACATCACTATTCCAAAGACTTCTGCTGGTTGATTCAAATATCTTCTCCTATACATATGTAGATATGAACCTGAAATACCTATTCAGTATTTCTGCATTCTCTGCTATTCTCTCTCACTCCCCCCCTCCCCCACTATAGATCTTTCCACTGGTAAGTCATAGTATCTCTCCCAGTTTTTGTCCCTTACTATAAAATGATTCATCCTTACATTCAGCATTTATGCTTTTTTCAATAGACTGCAACTCTGTTCTTAAGATCTTTTCTAATGCCTCCTGCCTTCACTAAAAACAGTTGAATAACATTCCTTTCATTAGTTCTCCTGCATTGTTTAGCTATTTTCCTCTTTTCCTTAACTTTACTTGCCATGGCAACTGCATTTCTTTGCCTTATGTTCCTTTGGTGACTTGTCTGCATAATGCCGTGTTGTACTTAATAGTTATAACTTCTACCACAGTACTTGTCTAGCCCTATTTCCAGCTTTTTTATATCACTTTTTAGAAATGCATTCAGTTTACTAAAGTTAACCCACTCAAAATGTATCACAAAAAAATCACTCCCATAGTACACTGAGTGATCTGTGTGTTTTTCCTTTACATTATCATTCATTTCTCCTACAAGGATTACATTATTAATTACCTGTGGTAGACTCTCAATGGATCCCATTTTAGATATTACTAAAGTGAACACTTCAACAGTCAGATCTCACATGAACAGCATGCATTGCTCTTCTGTATTAAGGACTCTTTTACTCGCATTCTAACCAATTTCTTTTTCCTTGACATGGATATCTGTATTCAGTTCCATCACATACTGTGATGTTATTCCTGGACTTCCAGATGACCTACAGTACTTCCTTCCCCAGCAATTACCCATTAAATATGTTGACATTTATTTAACATTTGTTTATTGGGAAAGTCAGACTATGACAGAGCACATTTTTATCAGAGACCCAGGGAGAAACGCTCCAGACACATGTCTTTGTAATGTGGGAGGAAACCGGAGCATCTGGAGGAAACTATGTGAATGCAGGGAAGACATGTAGACTCTACACAGAAGGTACCCTAGCCGAGAATTGAACTGGAGAACCTCTTGCTTTGAGACGATAATGCTAACCTCTGGCCACTGTGTCACCGACATAATTCTTTCCAACATGAAGAATTGCTTCTTCTGCCTTTCTCTCCCTGGTCTCTTAGCCAGATTATATATCCTGACAAATTAACATTCAAGCTACTCAATCTCCGTATTCACGTCAATAGCTGCCACCGTGTTTTAGCCTTCACCTTCCTTCATTATTAAAGATTTCGATAGCTTCTACATGAAGGAGTAGAACTGCTTTGTAACAGACTTTGCAGATAACAATATCATTACTGAGCAAAGCATAAAACTGCAGTGGTGTTTCAACAAATAGAAAACAGCATGAATCAGTGATCATAATTATTCTCCATATGACCACACAGGCCGAAGTGATGTAAAGTTGCTGTTCATAATAACATAACTGTTATATCTGATATTGAAAGCCCTCAGAGGGATGACTGCCAGACAGAATTTCAAGCAATACAAAAACATCTGCTGGGATGCCACAGTAGGAAATGCCAAAAAGTGAAAGTTCAACTCACAGCACTTTGCAAAAGCATTGGACTGTGTTTCATTCAGCAATAACTTCATGTTCAATTTCCTAGTGTACAATTTAAGTTTGACTAAAATGTCAAAAAGTTTGGCCCTTTGTGCTAGAAGAAATGAAAAACTGCCGTCATTAAATATAAGCAGCCATACAATTTAAGTTTGACTAAAATGTCAAAAAGTTTGGCCCTTTGTGCTAGAAGAAATGAAAAACTGCCTTCATTAAATACAAGCAGCCAAGTCAGGTAGCAATTTGAAAGATCAGGACTCAGAATGCCAAGTCCCATAATGTGGAAACTGAATGGAAGAAAATCTTGACTTACCTATACCAAGTCCAAGACTGTCATTTCTCATTATATTCCCTTTTCTCCAAGGTATAGCAATCTCAGAGTTGGTATTTATTGCTTGGGGGTCTAGAAGGGAGTTGTTCCCCAAATCAGGACTGCAGGAGGCTTGCCCCCACAAAAAACTAAGTTTAAAGAACAGCAATGTTCAATATTCTTTCTCCTGATTTTTCCATTTTTTTTTCCAGAATGTTAGCACTTGGTACTGGGAGTCCCAACATTTCAATAAGGAGCTAATTCACATTTTGTGGCATCTTTTTACCTACCTTTAATACAGACGGTAAATATTTTTCAAAACCATCTGAGTTAGATATTAGAATTTATTGAACAGTTCAGTAAGAAAACTTTTTTTTTTATTTAATAAAAATGAAATGAAAGCCTTAACTCAAAACAGTACAGGTAAAACAGAATAACACCGGATAACAGTAGGCTTGTGTTGGACAGTGACACATATATTCAATGTATTCAAATTATATTGGATGAGGGTTTTTATTAAAAATGTTAGTTCTAGGCCATTTACAAAGTGTACATTTTAACTGACAATTTACTTTTGGATTTATATGCAAATAAGGAAGTAGATACAGAAGTGCCTGAATTTTTTGAAAGTTGAATTTTCCAAGTTGCTTGTGATAACCGATACCCCTAGAACACAAAATGCAACATCTTCACAATTTCACCAATAATAGCACCACAGGGATCAAAAAACAAACATTTGGCTAGTTTTGTAGATGAATTGTTAAGTTTGGTTTCTTCTCTTCCTTGTTATTCAAGAGATTCTTAGTAATTTAAGTAAGGTGCAAGAACTAAACTATAATACAGAGTTGATTTTTGTCACATTACATGCTATGGACTTATATGCTGTCATTCCACATGGCACCGGTAGCAGAATACTTGACACCGCATAGTTTCTTTTCAACAATATTTATTAATATACTAAGTGTTTATAGCTGATTTTAGGTAGATATTTTATGTTTAACAAAAATTACTACAAGCAGTAGGAATGGGGTCCTAGTAGCTCCATCTTTTGCTAATCTGGTCCTTGTAGCCTTGGAAGAGCAGTTTATTTTGGTTTTCATGTTTAGGCAATATATGGCAATTATATTAATAGCTTATTTATATGTTGGAGAGGAATGGAAAATTAACTGACTACATTTATTACTTTTTCAAAAGTACTATATTTTGTTTTTAAGGCAAATAAAAAAATGAAATACTAAATTTAGATATTAAATTGACAAGAAGAGAGTCCAGTGCAATGTTAAACTATTTATAGAAAGCTGAATTTTGTAAATACATATTTATATGACGTGATATACAAATGTATATCAATATGTTAAAGGCAATGTGATTAAAGGGCAGGTGGTCAGACTTTCAAGTTTGATTTCACATTATGAACATGAATGGGAAGTTTAAAATGGTTTACTTACATACAATTAAAACATTTTAATCATTTAATGATATAAAAAAATAGGGCAAAGGCCATACACCCCTTTTCTAAAAAATGAACTTCCCATAATGGTCTTGATATTAACACATAATTAAGAAGATTTGCAAAATTTTAAAAGGCAATACAAAATTTAAAATAACAGGAAAGGATCTATTTTGTATTAATATAACAGCTGATAATTTGAAATTTTTTGACAAGGACACTAAATGTAGTAGTTGTCATTTTTGCCTATAGAACTGGAAGGTCCGCATGATGTAGTCTCAGGTTTTGCCAAGACCATAGTTTCTATAACTCATTGTAATTGTTCATATGTAGGGGTAGAGTATATTTAGCTGTGTGTAATTCCTGTGAGGCATATTATTTTGAAAAAGAAAAAAAACTGAGAGAAAATTACAACAGCAAATATACAAGCATGAAAAAGTTGCAGCACTACATTTAATTTTAAAATCAATTTTGTGTGCTGTATAATAACGACTTGAGATAAAAAAGGTGAAGATGAATTCTAAATTAAAAAAAAGATTGGTCTGGCACATAAAACTTAATGCAACTGTTTATCAAAGTCTAAATAATTTGGCTTCAATTTGAAAACTAGTTGGAAGCACATGGTAGATATCAGATTGTTTTTATCATTGATTGGTGTTTTGATGTCAAGTGATGTTTAGATCATTAGTCTTTGAATTTTTTTTTGTATTCCAAATACGTCTTGTACTTTTGTTACGGACAAAAATGTTGAATACGATTACATATTTTGCATTATAACCTGCAGAGTTATTACTGTGGTTATTTTTTTACTTTGTTTGTTTTAGAATGGATATCCAGTTTCTAATGCTTACAGTATATGATCTGGGTAGCATCCTCTTAATATAACATTTTTTAAAAAAGATTGCAGTGCTAAATGCTGATCTGGTGATATGCTGGTGAAATGCAATCTAATAGCCTCTGTCACAATACTCGTCAGACAGGAAAAATATCAGGAAAGTGATCACAGGGAACATAAGATAGCTAGCGATATAGATCTTTCAGGAGATGCGCTTAACAGTTTGTGTCACATTTCATGCACTTAATACTGCCTCTGCCTTCCAAATCAAGCAGAGCCATAGATGATAACACGGGTGCAAATCTGTGTCTACTCATCCAATCAAAAAGACAAGCCTTAAAGGAAGCCAAAGTAGCACTTTGACTTCTAGTGGTAACTTAATCCACAGACTGGGATTACAGAGATAGGAACCTCTCCCTTCAGCAAGTCTTGTTTCTTTGTTGATGTAGATTTACAGTATTGTCCCTGTTGTAGAGCCTCTGTTTTTACAAAGAAATAGGAGATCAAATAGCATAGGGTCTTTCATGCCTCAAAAAGCAAGAAAAGGGTCATCTCAGTGTAGATGGTAGGCTACTAAGGAAAAAGGAGTCATGTTAATCCATCAGGATATTTGAAGTATTTAAAGCCTTCAATGTTCCTGGTTGGAAATATTTAAAGCCCTTCTGGTTGAGTAATACACTTGTATTAGTACATACCAAAGGGAGCACTGTATTTGATGAAGAGTGAAGTGGCAGGAATATGTCTCAGGATCTTAAAGATATTCCCTTGGAAACTAACTGGGCGAAATAGAAGAATTTCCAAATTATGGTGGAAACATGATGACTGAATGAGAAAGAGCTGTCTACATCAGTACCCAGGTCTCTTATGACTGAAGAGCGGTACCATTTATAACATATGATGTATGAGCAGCTATTTTGCTGAACGCTATTACAATGTACCTTTGCAATTATATGTATGTACATATTCCAGGTTTTGATGAAGCTGTTTAGCAGATAACAGTCCCCACTTTGCACTCATCAGAAAATTGGTCAAGCATGCTACTGCAGTACTGACTTTGCAGTCTGCAAAACAAGTGCCAAACAGGAGACTGTCTGGCACTGATCCCTGCTGTTCTCCAACAGTTCTAATTTTACATCCACAGGTGGTATCAGCAACTTTCACAACTTGGAATATGCTGGACGCAAATTAGTAATCCAGTGGGCAACACAGGGGTTTAAATTAAGATAGTCTAATTTTCAATAATGACAGCATTTGCTAACTACTTTACAATGGTCTGTATTATTAATTTCTCAGCCTTGTTCTCCTTTCTTAAAAGAAACAAACCAGAGTGCCTTTGAAGTTTTGTACTGGGAAGATGTATGTGAATATCTATCCTTTCATATTTGTTCTTTTGTTTGGGAAAGAGTAGCAATTGAATGAAATGTCTAAAGATACATCAGACATGGTCTCTGACAAAAAAAGATGACTGATTCTCAAAGAAATGCTGTTCTTGTTACCTTACATGTCAAAGCTTGACCTTCTGAAATTCTTCTGGCAGAAGTAACAGCTACCAGAAAACTTCCAACAGAGGTAATTCAGAACAACTACTTTTATAGTGTCAGTCAGTTTTTCAGTTATGAAGTTGTGGTCTCAAAAGGAAAAGAAATGCCTTGGAAACCTAAAATGAGGCTCTGTGTAAACCACTGCAGTGTGATGTGACAAGCAACAGCTGGAAACATGCTAGCATACATGTAGAAATGACAGAGACTGACACAGTGTGAAAATGGTCCAACTCGAGCAGTGGTCTACCCCTTTTAACAAATACACAGTAAAAGTAAAACAAAATAAAGTTAAATAAAATAGATGAACCTTTACAACTGAAAAAAAAACAGGCTAGAATTACACAGTGCAGTAAGGTTATTATGAGGAACTGAACTTGATATTGCACATATATAATCAGACTCTGTCACCAGCACAAAATAATTGATGTTATCAGTTCTCTTGACTTTCTACAGAATGGATGAGGCTTCTTGTGAAAAGTATGACCATTAGGTAACTACCAAACATCTTCCACTCTTCAGCCTGGAGATAAAGATATCAGGATTTTTCCAAACACCTTTAATAAGGTAGAAAACTGGCTCACTAACCGGCGTCTCCTATTAAATCCAAATAAAACAAAACTGCTACTCTTCACTTCCACTCATAAGGTTCCTTTGCCATTACTTACCATAAAATCCAATAACGGAACCATAATTTCCCCAAAACCTATTACCAAGCTACTAGGTGTATTAATCAACAACAATCTCAAGTTTGATGCTCACATCGACCAAACTATTGAGAGAGTAAATAAGAAACTTGGCTCTTTATACAAGATTAAACAATTCCTTACCCCATCTGCTAAGACTAATTGCCCGAACACATTTATTTTTTACTCTGCTATATGCCTCTCCCATTTTTTAGAAATCTAAGTAAATCTTACCGAAATAAACTCACTAGCTGCTATAATAATATTGCTTGATTTGCCACAGATTCACCATATAGACAACACCACTGTCTTAACCTTCAAGCTCTAGGCTGGCTAGAACTACCCTGTCAAATTCAGTACAATCAACTAATTGTAGCACACAAAGTTCTCTATCAACCAGAAATCACATCCATACTTAAAAATATCATCATCCCATATAGTAACCTAAAAACTCTCCGCTCCTCCAATAGAAGGCTAGCCCAAACTGTTAAATCCAACAATTTAGCTGATGACTCTTTACCAACTCTGTTGGCAAAATCTGGAACTTACTTCCTGCTGAACTCACACAGTCCCCTCTTTAACTCAATTTAAAACATCTCTTAAAAAACACTTAAAACTACACTGGCTATTCCCTGTACAGACCCTGACTATCCCCTTCTCTGTTTACTATGTATTTCCAAAAAATGTGGCTTTATGTTAAAACTATCATAGATTAGTGATTGTACTACTGAACTATAAGAGAACTTAGCTATGTGCTGCTAAAATTACTGTGTTTGTGCATAAAAGTCAATAATTCTTAAATTTGTTATATATTCTGGCATACCTGGAATATTGTTGTAAGTGTTCTTGCACTAAGCATATCACTGTCAAAGTATGTAACTGTTCTTGTACAAAGTATACAATTGTCAGAGTTTGCCTGTATGCACGTATCTGTGGAGCTTTTCTCCCCAGGCCTCCGATGAAAACGGACCAAAATCCAGTCAGACTCTCCCGGTTAACAAATGTAAAATAAATAAATGTAATTTGGTAGTCTGTTCCATGCATCAGCTACTCTGTCACAGAAAGTACAGTTTTGTACCTAATATAAATGTAGATGTTAGAGTGCTAATACAGCTGCAGTCCTCACAGATGGGTTCTCCTGCCATCAGGCGGGTCCTCGGTCAGCCGAATTCCAAAGTCTAGGTCCAGCGTCGGTTGTTGTCTCTTCTTCCCTGACGTCAATGCGACAGGGGTATAAAGGAACCAGCAGACGACATTTTCTTCAGTTTTTCTTGCCCCAGATGTTAGGTGCCCCCAGAAGGAAGGCAATACATAAATTTAGGTAATAATGCCATGCAATATAATCAAAAAACAGTAGTTGTAAGCAAATACACCATAAAAGAATACCCCTAGAGGGGAAGGAGGGTGGGAAACCTGGACTGCAGCTGTATTAGCACTCGAACATCTACATTTATGGTAGGTACAAAACTGTACTATGTTAATCGTGCATACAGCTGCAGTCCTCACAGATGGGTAGAATCCAAAAGCTAAGAAAGGGGTGGTAGGCACTAGGTGTAATTAGGGGGAGCCAAAATGCCCTGCAAGACTGCAGTGGCAAAGCCTGCTCTAGATTTGGAGTATAATGGTAAGTTGTAGTGCTTGGAGAAGGTATGCACAGAACTCCAAGTGGCTGCTTCCAAGATATCCTTGGTAGGAACTCCTCTGAGGAAGGCTGTAGAGGTGGCTGTGGCCCTGGTGGAATGAGTTCTAATGCCTGTAGGTACAGTTTTGCCATGAAAGGAATAGCAAAAGCGTATGCAGTGGGCTATCCATTTTGAAATTGTCTGTTTGGAAATTGGTTTTCCTTGAGATCCTACGGCATAGGCCACAAAGAGCTGTTCTGATTTTCTGAAAGGCTTTGTTCTGTCCAAATAATAACGCAGTTGTCTGTGGATGTCCAAGGAATGTAGTAATCTCTCCCCTTTGTTTTGAGGATTAGGATAAAAAGTAGGTAAGTGTATGGCCTGATTTAAAGCTACCCTGGATTCCACTTTAGGCATAAAGGACGGGTTGGTTCGTAAGGAAACTCTGCCCTGATGGAAGATGATAAAAGGCTGGACAGCCAGGAGAGCCTGTAATTCTGAAACTCTACGAGCTGAGGTGATAGCCAGAAGGAAAGCTGTTTTCCAGGACAAGTATTGCAAATCTGCTGAAGCAGCTGGCTCAAAAGGAAGCAGGGTCAGTTTTTTCCAGAATGAAATTAAGATCCCAAGCAGGTATTGGTTGTTTCCTTGGAGGTCTCAAATTCTTAGCCCCTTTGAGGAACTGCCTTAAGAGAGGGTGAGAGAATAAAGGTGGATCAGTGTTGTATTCTGCAGAAATGGCTGAGGCATGGATTTTGATGGAGGAGAAAGAAAGTCCACTGCTTAGCAATTCAGTCAAATATTGTAGTATTTGTGGTAAATTCAGATTTCCAGGGTCCTGGCCCTTTTTCTCATTCCAGGTACAAAAACGTTTCCATTTTGCAGAGTAAGCTTTCCTAGTTGATGGCCTTCTGGCCTCCAAAATGACATCCTGCACCTCCTTGGAGAGTAGGGCCTGCTGTGATGCTAAGGAATCTTCCATGCAGCTAGATTGAGTGTTTTTAGTTGACTGTGAAGGGTTTTGAAGCTGGGTTGAGTCAGAAGAAGAGGCATTAGAGGCAGGGTCCATGGAGGGGAATGCGTCAGGCTCCTCAGGAGTGGGTACCAGTGTTGTCTTGGCCAGTCCGGAGCAATGAGGATCATCTTTGGCCTGTCTGCTCTGGTCTTCAATAGCACTTTGGGCAGCAGAGGAAGAGGAGGGAAGGCATAAACTGTCATTGATGTCCAACTGAAAAAGAGAGCGTCCACTCTCTAGGCCTTTGGATGGAAGATCCTTGAGCAGAATTTTGTCAATTGATGACTTTTGCGGGAGGCAAATAGATCTATGTCTGGCCTTCCCCATTCTTGGATTATTTCTGTAAAAACTTTTGGATGCAACTTCCATTCGTGTGGATCTGTCATATTCCTGCTTAAGTTGTCTGCCAGTGTGTTTTCCTTGCCTGGCAAGTACTGTGCTTGTAGTTCCATTTGTAAGTCCATGGCCATGTTCCAAAGTGACATGGCCAGTCTGCATAGGGGGTAAGAATGTGTTCCTCCCTGCTTGTTTATGTACCACATAACTGTGGTGTTGTCCGTTCTTATCAAAAGTTGACCTGGTTGTAGAAAATTCTTGAAAGCTATAATAGCATTTATTACCGCTAGCATTTCTTTTTGATTGATGTGAAGGTGCTTTTCTTTTTGGGACCATTTGCCCTGAATGCACCGTTCTGTCATATGCGCCCCCCAGGCATAGTCCGAGGCGTCTGTTGTGATGACTTGATTTGCTTGAGGCTTGCTGAAAGGAAGGCCTGTGTTTGTTTGGCATGCTTGAGCCCACCACAAAAATTCCTTTTGCAGACATGGAATTAGTGGTATTATTGTTTCCAAACTGTGGCTGTGCTGAGACCATATGTTTTTCAGGTACCATTGTAGTTTCCTCATATGCAGTTTTGCACATGGGATTAGTAAGATGCAAGATGCCATGAATCCCAGAGCCTGCAGGATTTTCCTTGCAGTAAGCCTGGTGCAATTTGCCAGTGTTCTGAAGTATTGAATTAGTTGCCCCTGCTTTTCTGGCGTGAGGTAGGCCATCTGGGTGTTTGTGTCCAAGTTGGCACCCAGGAAAATTATCTTCCGAGAGGGTATTAGTCTTGATTTCTTTTTGTTGACTGTGTACCCCAGAGAGTTCAATAACATTATTACATAAGCCAGATGTTTCTGAAGGATGTGTTTGCTGTCCGCTTGGATCAGGCAGTCGTCCAAATAGGGATATATTTGTATCCCTTGAAGTCTGCAGTAGGCAATTACTGATGCCAGGCATTTCGTGAATACTCTGGGTGCAGTAGATAAGCCAAAGGGCAATGCAGAGAATTGATAATGAATTGAACCTGCAAGAAATCTGAGGTATCTTCTGCAATTTTGTCTGATTGGGACATGCAGGTATGCCTCCTTGAGGTCCAATGTTACCAGCCAAGACTCCTTGCCCAGCATGGGAAGAAGCTGCTGTAGAGTGAGCATCTTGAATTTTGGTACGAGTAGGAATGTGTTTAGGATGGATAGATCCAGAATAGGTCTCCAATCTTTTCCCTTCCTTGGCACCAGAAATAGCCTGGAATAAAACCCTTGACCTTGTTCGTGCATAGGTA
This sequence comes from Protopterus annectens, assembly GCF_019279795.1. Taxonomy (NCBI): domain Eukaryota; kingdom Metazoa; phylum Chordata; order Ceratodontiformes; family Protopteridae; genus Protopterus; species Protopterus annectens. The sequence continues at coordinate 1,534,564,759 of NC_056743.1, read as the reverse complement.
CCTCTTGAATAGCTTTCATGTTTTTGAGATCTGTAATTAGCCTTTGTGCCTCTGCCCTTTGATTGTGTGGCAGGTTTGGCATGCATCTCATTTTTGGAAGCGTGTGAAAATGGAATTTGTAGCCTCTGTTTATAATGTCCAGGATCCATTTGTCCTTTGTGACAGTATGCCAATTTTTTGAAAATAATGCCAGCTTTCCTCCCAATGGGCCTGCCATTTGAGATCTGGTTGGCATGCAAAGTGGGAAGTCATTGTGTTTGCTTTCTGATAGATTGCGAGTTGTCCTCACCACCTCTTTGTGAAGGAGCTTGCCATTGTCTGCCTCTGTATGATCCTTGGGATTGTCCTCTGCCCCTCGGGCGCCTGTCCTCTTTGGGGTCTGTCTGTGGCAGGAAAGGACCAGTTTTTAAAAGGCCAATTTCTACTAAAACGTGGGGGTTGTACCTGTAGAAATTCCTACACAGTTTGCATTGATTTATCCTTTTCCTCCATTTTTCTTAATACCTCCTCAGCATTAGCACCAAATAGTACATCCTTTTGAAGAGGAGCGTCTAGTAATTTAGCTTTGACATGATCAGGTAAGGCTTGTTCCTTAAGCCAAGCATGCCTACGTATGACTGATCCTGTAACAGCAGCTCTGCATGAGGCCTCTAGAGCATCAAAACCACATTGTAAGGTATGCTTACCCACTTGTTCTGCACTATGTATCAAGTCCTGCAACTCCTTCAAATCTGGTTGTTCAGGTTGTGACATTCTACTTTTCAATTGTGATAACATAGACTGTTGGTATTTTAACATATGAAACTGACAGTTTAAGGCTCTCATAGATAATGTAGCCGAGGTATATACCTTTTTTCCTCACCTTTCTAAGGATCTAGAATCTCTCTCGGAAGGCAAAGGATTCTTAGCAATGGAGGCCTTAACTCCCTTGGGGCCCTGTGAGATGGTTTCTGGGTCAGCAGCATGGCTCTTGTATAGCAATTGGTGCGAGTCAGGGACCCTGTAGTACCTATCAGGCTTAACTGGAGCTGGAGGTAGAGAGTCTGGGTTAAGGCAGGCCTCCGAGTAAACATCATCTAGAATGTCCAAGACAGGAGGTATAGCCAAAGACCTGTGCTGAGGGAGCAAGAGAAATTCCCTGAGCCTTTTCTTGGAATCAGAATAATCCTGGCCTTCCTAGTGGAAGTGTTCCCTTAAGGTATGCAAAGTTTCCCCAAATGAGTAATCCTCAGGGGGGGATACAGAAGGGATGGACTCCTCCGCATCAGAGTCTTCAAAAGGGGAGTAAGAATGTTCCTGATCATCAGAGTGCTCAGAAATAATGGAGCCCTGATCAGAGGAAGGGGAATCTTCCTCCACTCTAGGTCTTTTGTCTGGAGGGGGCTGAGAACCTCTGATAAGAGTAATTAAATCCTCAGCCATTTTAAGCATCTGTTTCTTAGGCATGGGGCCTGGAGATGGCCCCTGTGCAGCTGGTCTCTTAGAGTGCATGGTTGCTTTAGACTTAGTGAAAGCCTTGATAGAAAAAGAAGAGGAAGGTCTGAAGACACCTTGAGTGGAGGTGGACCTGTCCACATTCTGAATTTCAACTCCGACAGTGGCTTCGGTATCTGTAGTCGGGGTGTGGGCCGAGGAGCCTGCGACCTCGGGTACAGGAGACACCGTCAAAGACAGGTTGTCGGTAGGCAGGGGCTGCATAGGCACCTCACTGAGAACTGGACCACGTGTAGCCGGCTTTGGCGTGGTGTCGGTCGAGGCTGTGGACCTCGTGTGTCGGTCCTTGTCTTTTCGGGGTTTTTTTAGACAAAACCGGAGTCGGAGTATCCGACGACATAGTATAGTTAAATGCTTTTCCAAAATAATGCTGGGCGAACTCCGCCCGACACTTAATAGTGCGTTTGTTAAATGTAGCACAAAAGCAGCAGGCAGAGACCTCGTGGTCTGGGCCCAAACAAGGTATACAGAGGGAATGGAAATCCTTATGCGGTATTTGCTTCCCACAAGAAGTACAATTATTAACTTTGTCTGACATCGGTCTGAGGCAAGAAAAGGTTCCCCAACGGGGTACTGCTTTTAAGAAGACTTCGGTTTCCAAATTTTCGTAATCTCAGGAGCTGGCCAACCGGCACTTGCAAACTGCTTCTGCTTCGGGCACCACGCGGCAAGAAAGACTGAAGAAAATGGCGTCGGCTGGTTCCTTTATACCCCTGTCGCATTGATGTCAGGGAAGAAGTGACAACAACCGACGCCGGACCTAGACTTTGGAATTCAGCCGACCGAGGACCCGCCTGACGGCAGGAGAACCCATCTGTGAGGACTGCAGCTGTATGCACGATGAACATCCAATTAGTACACTTCTCATGCCTATAGAATCTTCTACACAGGTTGTCTGATGATTCTTTAGTACTTTTTCACAACCCCAAACATTCCCAAGAGGTAGTTGTCCCTAAATGCCCTATATACCTGAATAAGATCTCATCTTAGATACCTGTAAGAGACACTGTACAAGTTCAGATATTTTAATCCTTCGTAATAACTTAAAAATTTCACATCCATGGATGCCCTTGCTATATTTCTGCTGTACTCTTTCCAGTTTACTCATGCTTGTTTTCTTACAGCCTTTCCATATTGTTACTCCACACTCAAGTTTGGGTCTAATGCAACTAAATAGAAGTTATGTTCTTACCATAACGTTCCATGTTAGTTGTCTTCTTCTCGCCTTCTTCTTGCTGGATGGGTTCGGAGCCGACCTCGGCTCCTACTCGGCCACTCTAAAGCTCGAGAGTTGGTTCCACCGGCTCGAGGCTCCCCTTATATCCCACAATGCTAGGCGAGAGTTACCTCAGATCTCGTTTGTAAGCTAACCCCAGCTTATAATAGTAACAGAATAACTGTAACACAGAGTCCACCTCTAACAACAGGAAGAAAGAAGGGTGACCTACATCCTGACCCAGAAAATATGCCCAACAGCATATGTCTTAAGAAAGAGGTGGTAGAAAGAGAGGTCACGATCACAACTCCTCTAGGTCTGTCCAGGCCAGGGGGAAGGAGGGGGGGACGAAAGAAGAATGCGAGAAGAAGAGAACTAAGATGGAACGTTATGGTAAGAACATAACTTCTATATGTTAAGTTGTCTATCTCGCCTTCATTCTTGCTGGATGGGACAGCGTCCCTAGCACCTTGTCCCGGGTGGCCTAACGGAACAGACTCCTGAGAACAGTGGAACCAAAATTAGCTCTATGCCTAGAAGCTAAATCCAACTTATAATGGGAAATAAAAGTGTGAGGAGTAGCCCAAGTAGCCGCTGCACAAATGGTGTCAATAGGCAGTCTGTCTTGGAAGGCTAGAGAAGTAGCCAAAGCTCTGGTGGAATGGGCTTTAGGTTTATTAGGCAGTTTTTGGTGTCTAATCTCATAAACAAGGGTAATCAGAGATGTTAGCCATCTGGATAAAGATACCTTTGAAACTGGAAGTCCCTTTCTGCTTTTCGCATAGGAGACAAACAGCTGATCAGATTTTCTGAATAGTTTCGTCCTGTCCAAGTAGTACCTTAATTGACGATGAACATCCAGGTAGTGTAATTTTGTTCAGACCTATTTGAATACTCCGGAAAAAGACAGGAAGGTCAATGCATTGGTTTAGATTTGATGTTGAAACCACCTTAGGCAAAAAGGACGGGTTAGTTCGTAAGGAAACTCTGTCCTTATGAAAAACAAGGTAAGGAGAATGACAACTGAGTGCTTGAAGTTCTGAAATTCTTCTAGCTGATGTGATAGCCACCAGAAAGAGAGTTTTCCATGATAATAACTTTAAGGAACATGAAGCTGCAGGTTCGAAAGGGGAGAGAATCAAAGAAGCAAGAACTAAATTTAGGTCCCAAGGAGAAGGAGGATTTCTTACAGGAGGTCTGAGAAGAAAAACTCCTTTCAAAAAGGATTTGCAGAGTTTGTGGGACATTAGGGCAGATTCAGAAATACCCACATGGAAATTAGAAATAGCTGCCAATTGAACCTTAAGAGTAGATGGAGATGAACCTGCATGGAAGAGTTCAGCTAGAAAATCAAGGACTAGTTGGATGGAAGCGGTGAAAGGATCTATGTCCTTTCCTTGTGCCCAATAAGAGAAGCGTTTCCACTTACTCAAATAAATCTTTCGAGTGGAAGATTTATGGGAAGCTATCAATATATCTCTAACAGAGTGAGATAATTGAGGAAGCCTGGCTACGGTTGGAAGTGGAGGAACCAAGCAGTGAGGTTCAGAGAGGGGAGGGCGATGAAACTGACCCGACTGATGGAGCAAAAGATCTGGAACTAGGTCCAGATTCCACGGTCGCTCCAAAAGAAATCGATGTAGAAAGGGGAACCACACTTGTCGAGGCCAGTAAGGAGCAATGAGGATCAATGAGGCCTTCTGAGCGATAGCTTTCTGTATTACTTGAGAGATTAGTGGGAAAGGAGGAAATGCATACAGAAGTCCCGGGCCAAACTTGGACTAAGCGCGTCCCTGCTGGGTTGGCCTGGTAAAGGAATAGAGTGAAGTACTGCACTTGCTGTTTTGGGGAGTAGCAAAAGATCGCAGCAAGGCTGACCCCACTTGAGAAATATCTCTCACTACAGAGTCTTTCAGAGACCACTCGTGAGGCATGAGAATAGCTCTGCTCAACTTGTCCGCAATGTGATTGGACTTCCGGGATGTGCGTTGCTATAAGAAAACGCTGAGAAGAAATCGCCCATTGCCACAGTCTGAGTGCTTCTCGACACAGGGGTATGATCTGGTTCCGCCTTGTTTGTTGATGTACCACACTACAGACATATTGTCTGTCTGGATTGCAATCGGTCCCAAGGGAAGAGAGTCTTGAAGGGCTTGCAACGCTAAAAGCACTGCTCTCATCTCCAGAACATTTATGTGCAAGTGGCATTCGTTTGGTTGCCATGTGCCCTGGACTGTCCTGCCCTGATAATGCCCCCCCCACCCGATCAGGGAGGCATCCGTTGTCAGAGTAGCAACCGGAGGAGGTGGAACAAATGGTCTCCCCAACAGGAGCTGGGGGGAAGACATCCACCACATGAGATGCTTTTGCACGCTTGTGATCATAATGGTGTGAGACATTGGAAGTTCCTGGTATGACCATTGAGAAAAAAGCATCCACTGAAGGATCCGCATGTGGTATCTGGCCAATGGGAGGAGAGGTATGGCCGCTGCCATGATTCCCAACACCTTTAGAACTAACCTGGCCTTGGCTCTGTTGTTGTTGAGAAGAAGAGACACCAATTTCTGAATGTCCGATATCCTTTGGTTCGTTAGTGTTGCAGACATGTTTACAGTATCTAAATTTGCGCCTATGTAGGTAATAGTACGACAAGGCGACAAAACAGACTTTTCGCAATTTATTGAGATACCCAGTTTTTGACAGACGCGAAAAGTGTAATCTCTGGCCATCAAAAGGAGATGCTTGGTGGGAGCTGTGAGGAGCCAGTCGTCCAAGTATGGAAACACCTGGAATCCTTGCCGTCTCAGGTGAGAAGCTACCACTGCCATGCATTTGGTAAACACCCGGGGGCAGTGGTGAGACCAAAGGGCAGGGCCCTGAATTGAAAATGACTGGTTCCCAGCCTGAAGCGGAGGAATCTTCTGGAGCGTCTGTTCATTTTTATGTGATAGTACGCGTCCTGAAGGTCTATAGAGCACATCCAGTTTCCTTTTCCCAATAGGGGAAGAATGGATTGCAGCGTGACCATCCGAAATCTTGTTTCCTTGACCGATCTGTTCAAGATACTGAGATCCAAAATTGGTCTCCAGTCCCCTGTTTTCTTTGGAACTAAAAAGAACCTTGAGTAGATTCCGGATCCTAGTTGGTCTGCTGGCACTGGCTGAATAGCTCTTTTGCAAGCAGTTTTGAAATTTCCAAAGCTGCTATATCCCTTTGAGCGGTGGGACATCTGGAAGGGATTTTTGACTGATTTGGAAAACGAAGAAAGGGGATAGAATAGCCTTCGAAATGATGGACTGTACCCATTTGTCTTGTGTCAAGGATAGCCAGGCTTCTGGGTACAGTGACAATCTTCCCCGACTGCCTCAAGATGGGCAGTCGGGCAACACCTCAGGGATGCTGAAAGGGCTTATCGGAGAACGTTTCTCGATTGCCCTGGTTCTGGACCCCCTGCCTCTAGGGCGGCGTCTACCATTGTTGTTCCCCCTCTGCCTCTGGCGGGAACCGACTCTCGTCAGGCGAAGTCCCTTGGGATTGTTTACGGAACCACATCTTTCCCCTTCTGGCCTTTGGGGTAAGGCCTGGAAGGAGTAGAAAAAGCGGACTCCGGCGGCAGAAAGGGTCTTGCCATCAGTCTCGCACCTAGTCAGGGTTTCTTTCACTTGTGGACCAAAGAGATGATCCATCAAAAGGGGAGTTCGTGAAAGACGTCTTGAAAGGTTCCGCAAATTGCATAGCCGCATCCAGGCGTGCCTACGTAAGGCTACCCCTGTTCCTCTGCTCTGCTCGCTCCATCGGCCGCATAAGAGAGGAGGCATGGAGGAGTTGGAAATAGAATTAAGGATAGCCAGCTGCGTGTTCATTTTTTCTTGGAAACCGGAGCTGTAGGGTCCTTAAGCATTTCACTCGCTTCTTGATCAAGTCCCTTTGAAGACGCAGTGAAATGGCACAGGTAATTCAGCTAACGCATAGTAAATGTCGCTGAGGAGAACATCCGCTTCTGCACCTATCCATGGACCTAGATTCCTTGTTAGGTGGATGGACAGGCACTGAAGGATCAGCCAGTTCCTTCTTTGTGGCAGCTACCACCATAGCATCCACAGAGACTCCTTTTGATAAAAATTCCTTGTCTGCTGGAGCTGTGATGAATTTGGAGGGTCTCCTGGGAGTGGGGTCCACTGAATCAGGAGCCGTCCATGCCTTTTTAGCAACCACCTGCATGAGGGGGTCGAAGGGGGGGGGACACCCAGGAGGTGGAAGGACGAGAGCCAAACGCCTCAAGATACACAGATTCGTCCTCCGAAGGGTTGAGGGGCTGGCCAATTTCCCTCTGTTTAAGGATCTCCAGAATGTCTGCAAAGAGACATCTTCAGAAGGGGAACGGGGAACCCTCAGAATCATCCAGATCTGTGTCGGACGTGATAGACTCAGGTGAGTCAATGTGCTTCCTCTTGCACTTCCTCTTCGAGGGGCTCTTCTGCCAAATCAGGAGAGGCCTCGGAAGAGGATGAAATCCCACAGGGGCTCCTGAGGAGTTGGCTCTCTGCGGTCCGGGATGAGGGAGTGAGTCGACTTACCCTGAGGCAGCATAGAGGAGGGGCTGACGGAGCCGACTGTGGAGTAGAGCCAGGCTCTAACACACTCCGCATGACCTCGAAGCACCCCTGTCAGGCAGAGCCAGAGGTCCCCGCTCCGAGGAGCTAAGAACCTCCTCGGCACCGACAGTGATGGCTCCGAGGCGATGTCGGAGCCGAACTCACCAGCGCAAGCACCGAGAGGGAGAGGGGTCGGACAAGGGTCCGATGCCACTCACCCCTCGAGCCGACGAGGGAAGTCCGGCGCCGAGATTCCTCAATGGAAGAAAACGGAGCCGACGACGGAGCCGAAGACAATTGTCTCGCCCGAGGTGACCACAGTCTCGGTTCCGACACGACCCGCCCGAGCTCAAGAGAGTCGAAGAAGGAAGGAGTTGCTGGACGGGACAGGCACCGACTGATGAGTCGGGCTCTGAAGCATCTGGGCCAGTGCCTCAGACTTGAGTAGTCGACTCACCACCCTCTGAAGGTCATGATCGGACAACCGCGATTACCTAGAGGAATGAGACCTTTGGCTCCGTTCAGACAGCAGGGGAGAACCTGGAGCCAAATGAACGGAGCCAAGAGAAGGTGACCTAGACCCCTTTCTGGTTGTCGGCTCCGAAGGTCTTGTCGGAGCCGACACAGGTACCTCGATAACCTCGGCCCGCCGGAGCCGAGGGAGCCACAGAAACTGTGGACTGAGTCTTATCGGCTCCAGCCGAGCCGATAAAGGCAAAGGTTGAACAACCTGAGGTCTCGGCTCAGAAGCCGGAGCTGAAGACCTCGATGCCTTGGAGGGCTTCCCTGTTGAGACAGACAGGGAATCCTCAGGCTTCAAAAAGCCTCTCAAAATGAGCTTGTTTTTCTTTCCTGCAGGACCCTGGGGCTGAAGCCATGGCAGACAGCACAGGAGTCCTGCAGGTGCAAAGGCCCCAGACAATAGACACAAGAAGTGTGAGCGTCTGTCAGAGACATTTTCTGACAGCACGCATCACACTTCTTGAATCCGGAGACCTTTGCTTCTTTAGACATAGCCTAACTGGTGAACACAAACACACACTCAAACACACCAGTTATACCCTGTCAAAAAACACAATTATAGTAAAAATATACTAAAAATAAGTACAATAAGCAGTAGTACTACACAAACACTCCCTAGGGAAGGGAAGGCCTAAGGCCCAAGGGAAGAACTAAAAGTTCTTTTGACAAGAAACGGGAAGAAATAGGTTCGGGGATAGAGTTTAATGACCTACACTAATTTAGGAATAATTAAACTAAAAAAAAAAAAAAAAAAAAAAAAAGGGGAAACAAGAGTAACTTTTTATAGAAAAAGCTAAAACTTACCAGGAACCGGTAGAAAACCAACCTCGAAGCTGTAGCGGCAAACGAGATCTGAGGTAACTCTCGCCTAGCATTGTGGGATATAAGGGGAGCCTCGAGCCGGTGGAACCAACTCTCGAGCTTTAGAGTGGCCGAGTCGGAGCCGAGGTCGGCTCCGAACCCATCCAGCAAGAATGAAGGCGAGATAGACAACTTAACATCAATGATTTCATCACTTTTTATTGCCTAAATCTTATAAATCTTTTTATGCAACTTACAGTTCTATAATCATCATTAACCATTTGGTTGATATGATTAGAAAAAGTCATAGCTGGATCTACCCACGTACCCAGGTCCTTAAATGAATCTATAGTTTCAATCACTGTGTGCTGTATTAAATATTCACCTTTCAGTTTATGACTCCCAAATCTCATATGCTTAGATTTTGATGCATTTATCAGCATGTTATTCTCCTGTGCCCATATGGTCAATTTAGTCAAGTTATTTTGTAGACATGCCTTATCTGTTACACATGTAACCACTTTACCCAATTTCAGGTCATCTGCATACAGACTGTAAAATACCTCAGATGAAAAAAAGTTAGGTCTGAAAGATACAATCTAAACAAGTAAAGGCCAAGGACAAGGCCTTGTGGGAAACTCTGATGGTAAACAAGTATTTCACCTATCCAGTTGCTGTATGATACTTGCAATGTCTTATTTGCAAGCCATGCAGCTATCCACCTTATCAAGAGTACATCAATACCTAGTTGTCCTAATTTATTGATCAAATGCTGAAGTTAAATCTAAAATTGCGTCACAGCACATTTTTTCATTCATAACTGTTAATAATGTTAAAGAACATCATGTTACAGGTGGAAAAAGATCTATTTTCAACATGTGCAAATGTTTCCACTTATAACAATATTTCATAAGACAAATAGATTTCAAAAAACATTTCTCAGGTGGGAAGCCAACAGGAAGGAAGTTACCCCCTCAGTAACAGCATCTAAGCCAAAAGGGGAACTCTACTGATAAGATTTTCCTATTCATCAGAAACAGAATGAGAAGGTACTCTCTTTTCTTTTGGAAGGCAAAACCTGAAGTGGCAACAGAAGGTAGAGCTGCTTGTTTTGAACAAAGAAAATCATTACTGTGCATAGTCTAAACTATCTGTAACAGAAACAGCCACACTTGATGTCCAGAATATCAACATCCAATTGTTAGGAGACCATGTATCAGATATCCCTCTGTCAACAGGCAACAAAATTACAGAAGGCTCAAACTTCAAGGAAACAAATGTCCTTGGTACAAACATTCCCACTAGAAAACAAGTTCAGACACAGACAGAGCAGACAAAACAGAGGAAGTCACTAGTGTCTCAACTGGTGTCCAAAACAGAACAGAACAAGTTCACCATCAGATGACTAGGAACTGACAACATCCAAGGTAAGAAACATTTATTAAAGTGAAAAAGATTGTGTGTCTGGTGCTATTATGATTACTGCTTTAATAAAATCTGCAGCCTGTCCAACACTGCAGTTTCTCTTGTGACCCTTGTTCATTTACTGAGATGCACTAGAGAGCATGGTCTTCAGGGAATGCAACAGCCACTGAAAAGAGGAACACATCAAATGTCAATCATTAAACAAGGGTCTCTTGACCAGTGATTGCTGATGCTGTGGAAAACCTGATGTCTGTTTCATCAGTGTATTTTTCTGTCTTTTTTCTATGGACATTCTATAAGTTTACTCTACTTTTTGTTTTATTTAGATCTATATTCTGTTTCAAGTCAAGTCAAATTTTATTTATATAGCACCTTACAGACAAAATATGCCACCAAAGTGCTTTACAAAGTTACAAAAAATAAAATACAAATTCAATCAACATACATTACTAAAAGCCAAATCATAAAAATAAGTCTTAAGATTTGATTTAAAAACTGCCACTGAAGAAGACTGCCGAATATAAAGTGGAAGCTCATTCCAAAGTTTTGGAGCTGCAACAGCAAAAGCTCTATCTCCCCTCGCCTTTAATCGTGACCTTGGGACCTCAAGTAAAGACAAATCTTCTGAGGGACATAAGGATGCAACATCTCTGATAAATAAATAACCCTTTAGGGCTTTAAATACCAATAACAAAATTTTAATTCTATAGAAAACAGGTAACCAGTGTAAGACTGCCAATGTGGGCATAGCATGATCAAATTTTGCTGCCTTCCAAAACTTCCCAGCAGCATTTTGAACAAGCTGCAAACGGGACATGACTCACTCCAAATAAAATGGAGTTACAATAATCTAGACGTGAGGTTATAAAAGCATGCACCACAATTTCAAGATCACACTTTGACAAAAAAGGTTTCACCTTAGCCAAACGTCTTAACTGATAAAAAGAGGATGCCACTACCCTATTAATATGACCCTTAAAACAGAGATCTTTATCCATTTTTTACCCCCAAATTAATAACAGAATCCTTCAAATAGGGAGTCAATTCACCACAATCTGTCATAATGGAGTCATTATAACGCCTAGAACCAAAAAGCACCACTTCTGTCTTTCCTTCATTAAGACTCAAGAAATTTTCCACCATCCATATCTTAAGCTCACGTAGGCAATCCAGAATCTTTGATAGTGATCAACCATCAGACTCATCCAAAGGTAAATAAAGTTGACAATCATCAGCATACAGATGAAAGTCAATACCATATTTTCGTAAGATGTCTCCTAGAGGAAAAATATAAATAAAAAACAACAAAGGCCCCAAGATTGAACCCTGTGGAACTCCCCAAGGAAGATGGAAAAAATCAGATGAAAAACCACCCAGCTGTACACATACCATTCTGTCAGTAAGGTAAGACCTAAACCAATCTAACGCCAAACCAGTAATTCCTACATAATGTTCAAGACGGTGCAAAAGCACCTCATGATGAACTGTATCAAAAGCAGCCGTTAAATCCAACAGCACTAATAATACAGATTTTCCTCCATCAGTTGCAAGAAAAATATCATTCATAACTTTCAACAAAGCTGTCTCAGTACTATGTAATGGTTTAAAACCAGATTGAACATTTTCTAAGAAATTATTTTTATCTAAAAAGTCCAACAATTGGCCATAGACACATCTCTCCAACACCTTACTCAAAAAAGGTAACTTGGAAATTGGCCTATAATTAGCCAATACAGATGCATCAAGGCCCGATTTTTTCAATAGTGGATGTATAACCCCCCTTTTAAAATCATTGGGCACTACACCAGAAAGTAAACTCGTGTTAATTATTGTCAACCCAACCGGTGCCACTGTAGAAGATACGTCCTTATAAACAAACAATGGTAAAACATCGTCAGGAGAACCACTAGGCTTAGCCTCATTTATCATTTTAATTAAATCTGGCAATAATATTGGATTAAAAGTACATAATTTCTTCGAAACAGGAATCAATGGACCCTGTAAAGAAACCATAGGCACAGTCATTCTTAACTTAACAACCTTATCCATAAAATATTTGAGAAAATCATTACAAATTATGGTTGAAGCCTGAACTGGGAAATAGTCTTGAGCATTTAAAACAGAATCAATTACATCATACAAAATCCTAGGATTATGAGAATTTTCAGAGACAAGGTTAGAATAATACATATTTTTTGCACATTTTACAGTATTCTGATAGACCTTCCAACTTTCCCTCAAAGCAATTAAAAATACGGAAAACTTATTCTTTTTCCACTGCCTTTCACATCTTCTACATTCTCTCCTTGCAGCTTGAGTAATATCCGTTACCCACGGATTTCTTACTGAACTTTTCTTTTTCAAACACAAAGGGGCAATAATATCCAAAATATCCCTACAGGTCTCATTAAAACAGCTTAGAAATCCATTCATTAAAATATTTTAAGTAGAAACTTTAGCAAAATGGGGGAAAAGGTACAATAGTGGTCCAACCTACAAAGACTGTCAAAAAGGCACACTTTGGCAAAGTCCCTAAACAAATTTTTATCCTTCTTCTGACAAAGGCTTTTCAATGCTATTAATATGCAGGTATACAGAGTATGTCGTTCCAGTCTCTTTCATCATTTTAAACCTAGCTGCATTTCAATTTTAACCTAAACCCAACATGTAACTATAAATTTCTATACTTACGATCAAGATTGACTGGTTACCTCTTGTAGGCAGTCTTGCTAAGCTTCAACTGCTATGTCCTCAAAGCCATTTCCCTAGTTGAAATCATGTAAATTCCTTCTAATCCCTTTCATACCAAGCTAAAATATGTGGCATCACATTCAGCAGAGCCATGTCTCACATATGGAATTCCTTCTCTTCAAAACTTGGAAGTAAAATTTCCCCTGATAATATTAAAGCACAACTGCTTAACAGTGTTAATCAAAATATCAAACTATCCTGAATGCAAGGTTTTACTTGAACTTCACAACATGGCCCCTCCTCTTTCACCCTGATAAACATCTAACATATATTCTAAGTGCCCCATCATGACCTACCTTCCTTTCATCTAACTACTCTTCCTTTCCTTACTCTTCCTGCAGAATTCTCTCATTACTTCCATCCTCATATGGACTTCTAAGGAATTATTGTTTCTTCCAAATTCCACCTCCTCATTTCTGATGTTCATCATATTGATCACTGCTGCAGAGCCTTAGCTATATGGGCTATATCCTGCCAAGGATATAATAGCAGGCCAACTTCCAAAGCTTCAGGGTACTGTTTACATGCTCAAACCATTAGGTAGCTTGAGCTGAGCTGTGTAAAAGGACAGGTATGATCACCCATCCTTTCAGAGCTTTCCTGATGCTTCCAAGAATCGAATGTCAGCTTGGGCTGTTCCATTGCTGAGAAGATAAATTCCATTTGGGGGAAAACCTTCCACGTTTGAAGATTTATTGTTTAATTGTACTTTCCCAATAGAAAGTTAACTTTCCTAACCAGGAGTTTGTGTTTTAACAGACTGTCTCAAGACTTAATTGTAGTTTTAAATACAAGGGCAATTTTTTTTCTTGTCAAGTTGTTAAAATTAGTTGAAAACAATTTTTATTCTGCAAACTGTTTATTTTATTTTGGGGGGGTGGCAAAGTGTATTAAAGTGTTTTTACTGTGTTTTTATTGGGAAAAAAACTATTAATAACTTTACATTTTGACTGGCTTATGCTGCTTGTTTTCCCCAGGAAAGAGGCACCACTTTCAGCTTAACAATGGAACAAACAGAACTGTGTAAATGGACAGCTGTGTCCCACAGTCAGGCCTTCTTCTAGCCAGAAAAAGAAAAAGTTAAGGAAACAGCCTTTGCAACCACAGCAGGCTAGCAATTTGCCTCGATCACACAGATGGTTGACTGCTGCGGCCAAAGCTGGCTCCTCAGACCACTTACCTTTTACCCCAGAGCTATCTAGTGTAGCTCCAACAGCCACTAGAGACCAGAGGTTATCCATGTCCTCTGTGTTTGTTAGGGTCCCCTCAGTGGGCAAGGAACAGCAACCCTTGTTCGTCTTGGAAGAGGATTCAGGGAAGTCGTTCCTTTCCCTCTTTAGTAGAATGTTGTGCCCAACCCTGGTGTAATTGATGTTGTTGCCATTAATAACACTGCTGGCCCTATTTTCCTTTCCAAATGAAACGAAAAACTAAAGCTCCTGCTCAATTTCCCTGGGCAGAAGTAGTTTACTAGATCTGGTTCAGGGTCTAACTGAAGCTATCATTCTTATAAGGTGGTTGCTTTGTTGGTAAAAGAAAAAGTGGTGCCTCTTTTCCTTAAGAGAATCAAGATTCTGAATCTGGACAGGAAGTTGAAGGACAGATGCACAGTTTTCTCCTCAGATTTCTGATTCAGATTCAAAGGAGGGCACAGTATTTGAGTCTCCCTCTGGGGAGGGTTCTTTTTCTCTGAGACTATTTCCAGAACATGCCAGTGTTTTCAGTGAGAGAATACAGGGAGTCTTCAGTCCCTTCAGAAAATACGAGCTGATACAAATGTAATTTCCAGAAACTTCACCAGTGCTGTCAACTTTAGGGGATGTGTGAGTGCTACTGCTTGTTGGTAGTCAGCTTGCTGCCTTAAAAACAGAGATAGATACACTCAGTCTTTTAAATTTGTTACCCTGCTTCTATTAAATGCTTAATATCAATCCTACACTTTCTGACAATGATGGGAAGATAACTGATTAAGTATGGGGAAAAAGTGGACACTTCTACAACTTTGATGTTCAGAATTTTTAACTGCCAGGATCATATGTTAAACTTTATTCTGACTAATTGCGAAAGTATGAGGAATGTTTTGTCTGCAGTTTCTTCTTGTTTGGAAAAATCTGCTTTACATGGTTTTGTTGTTTTCCATCTTGCAGGTCACCATTCATTGTTTAAAGTGTGCATGTGACTCTTTTGATACTTGTTCCAGGGCTATGGTCACTAGCACTGTTTTGAGGAGTTTGGTTGGTTGCATTCTCAGAACTCCTCGGAAGATATGAAAAATGAGATTTTAAATTCTCCATTGGATAGATTTAGGTTTTGGGTCTCTCTGCTGCAGAGGTTATTAAAAAGTGTGATGAGAGAGATAAGCTAATACACAGAATCTCAAAGATTTTTCAACTTTCTTTCCCAAAGTTCTAATGGATTTTGTAACCCCCTCATCAAATTTTGGTAAGAAACAAAATACACAGTCTCAGCAAAATGCTAGTAAACAGATATTTAAAAAACAACAATGGGTTTCAAAAAGAACACAGGAACCCACCAAAACAAAGTCAAGTCTAACCAGTCAGAATAATTATTTAAGGGACCATTTCTCCCCCACTCCCCAACTCCACAACCTGACAGTCCCTTTTCCCTTCATCAAGGTCTGAGATGGCAGTAGGAAGAAATTCCTCATTTTCAGGAGGTAAGTCCTCATTCACCAGACCCCTCTATTTCCTCCTTCCTACATTCCTACAATTTATGGTGCCTAATGTAGGAATAGAATCAGTTCCTTCTTCCCTGTTTGGAAAAGTTTTTTTTTTCAAGGGTGTTTTTGATGCCAAAGAAAGAAAATGCTTGAAGACCAGCTCTGGGTCTTTCTTTCCAACCTGTTTGTGATCGTGGCCAAATTCAAAATGCTGTTAATTCTCAACCTGTTAATTCACAACCTGTTACCTCTTCTTCCTCATTTAAGTTTTCTGGTAACACTAGATTTAAAAGAAGCTTAACATCACACCCCTCCCTAGTCATCCTGATTCTGGGTGTTTCTTAAAATTGTGTGTGCAAGGATCACAATCAGTTCACTGCCTTACGTTTGAGTACTCAATGCACCAAAAATGTTCGTAAAGTGCCACGCTCCAGTTATAGCTCATTGCAGGCTACAGAGTATCCTCATTTCCATATTTATCCAACTTTCTTATCTTTGCAGTCTTAGTGAAAGTGCCAGGAACCTCTCACTTGGGTGAACAATCTCTTATAGAAGCTGGGATTCCAAGAGAAATTCAAAAGTCTTTTTTGACTCCACCACACAGGACTGCATTCCCTAGGGTGTCTGCCAGACACCTCAGTTTAAACAGCTTTTTTTCCCACAGGAAAAATATACCTATATCTAGATCTATTTCTAGGGTTTTCCACTCTGCCTTCGGTCTCTGTAAGGGAATGCCTAAGGATTTGGGATCTCATGACATCTATAATTCATCTGGCTAGACTCCACATGAGAAAGATACAGTGGTATCTGAAGTCTCTTTGGCCCCAGCACCAACACTCATCATCATTTCAAATCCAGTTCTGGGATTTGTCAGAATAGAAATCACTTGGTGGAGACAGCAAATATCCCTAAATCCAGGTCACCTCCCCCACCCCGGGCTCCAAAGTAGTCAGTCGGCACAGAAGATTCAGATTTTGCTTGGACAACAGTTTCAGGAGGGATAAAAGTGCAGGGGGTGTGAGATACGAAGGACAGATGCAAGCACATGAATATAAAAGAGATGCGTGTTATAATCGAGGCACTCAATGAATCATCTCTGGTTCCGTGGACCTCTTCATGTTTTTAAAGACAATACTACAGTCATGTTTTACATCAATAAGCAAGAGGGAACCAGATGTTACCCACTTTGCAGATTAGCCATGCTAGACTGGGATACAGCTTTACACAACAATCTCACTCTACAGGAATCCTAAATCTCATCAAAGCAAAACTGTGTGGCAGACAAGCTGAGCAGAATAAAGGCAGATAATCACAAATAAAAACTAAATTGGGGGACTGTCACAAAAGGAGGGACTGTCACAAAAGGAGATACTTCTATCCTAGCTATCTGGAATTTTGTAAATAATTATATGTCATTTGTGAATATCAACATGATTCATATCCTTGTGTTACAAATATATTAGAACTGTATGTTATGTGTATATCAAACTGCTGGTACAGGAGTGTGTGCTGAAAAAGGTTTGCAAAGTACTGAGCTTAAAAGATGTATCCGCAGTGTACCCCACTGGAAAAGAGCAGAAATGTATATATACTATTGTAACTGTTTAGATGTATATATGTTAACAATGGAAACTGGAACACAGGAGATTAATTTCATTAAAATAGCTGAAAATTTTAATTACTTTATGACCACAAAATAAAAAAAAGTTACATTCTTACCATAACGTTCCATCTGTGTTGTCAATTTTTATTTGTTCTTGACTGTTGAGTTTGGTTCCAACCCTCAGAACCAACTCGGCTGTTATATCAAGCTTGCGCCAGGCAAAAACTCTCAAGCTAAGGATACCCACACTGCCTCTCTTCCTTTTACCTCAGATCAAGTTTGCCCATTATGAAGAAAAATATGGAAGCTCTGTCTGAGCAACAACCCTACTAGAACCCCAGCACTAGCTCCAAACCTCCAGGAGTCCCTAGGAAGGGGCAGGAGGGTGGGATGTCAAAAATGAATGAAGACTGACAACACAGATGGAATGTTATGGTAAGAACATAACTTTTTTATCTAGTGTTGTCAATCTTCATTCATTCTTGACTGTTGGGACAGAGTCCCCGTCTACTTTAGATCCTGAGAGGCCCTAAGGAAGGATATTTCTGAGCACCACAGAGCCAAAGGATGCTCTTCCCCTGGAGACCATGTCTAATTTGTATGAGTGATAAAGGTATGAGGAGTAGCCCAAGCTGCGGCTGTGCATATATCTTCCATAGAAGCTCTGGAATGGAAGACTACTGGAAGTAGAGAAACCAAGCCGTCAGCTTGGAGTTTTGAAGGTTGGGATGGACCAAGCCCTGAGGATGAGACAACAGATATGGATTTGGATCCAGAGTCCTTGGGCAGTGAACCAGGTGAGACCAGAGAAAGGGAAACCAGATTTGATGGGGCCCATACGGTGCAATGAGAATCACTTTGCTTCTGTTGGGCTTTCTTCAGATATTGAGGAATTAGAGGGATCGGTGGGAAGGCATATAGAAGTTCGGGGGGGGCAATCGTGGAGAAGTGCACCTCTCGGGGACTCTTCCCGAGGGGGAACTAGGGCAAAGTAGTTGCTGCATTTGTGGTTTATTGGAGAGGCAAACAGGTCACAGCAAGGCTGACCCCATCGACAAAAGATCTTTGTCACTATGTCAGGATAGAGAGACCACTCATGACGTAGAAGGATACACCTGCTTAGCTTGTCCACAACCACAATTGAGTTCCCTGAGACATGCATTGCTATTAGAAAGTGGTTGGAGGTGACTGCCCATTGCCAAACTCAAAGCTTCTCGACACAGAGGGTAGGATCTGGTTCCCCACTGTTTGCTTATGTACCAGACTATGGATATGTTGTCTGACTGGATAGTAATTGTTCCTGAAGGAAGGACAGACTGGAATGTTTGCAACACTAAAAGCACTGCCCTTACTTCTAGGACACTGATATGCAGATTGGCCTCATGAGGGGACCAAACACCATGGCCGGTCTTTCCCTTGACAATGACCACCCCCCCACACCCTATCAGGGAAGCATCCATGGTCACTACGGCTTTGGGCTGAGAGGGGTAAAAGGGATGACTCCATAAATTCTCTTCTGGCTTCATCCACCAAGACAAACACTGCCTTCAGCAGTTTAAGAGGATTGGACGGGACATTGGGGGAGTTAACAGTAACTGGGTGAGTTAACAGTGACCATTATGAAGCCAGGAGTCATTGAAGCAGCCTCATGTGGGACCTTGCCAGGGGGACTAAAGTGATTGTTGCTGCCATGGACCCAAGACATTGTAGAACTAGACAAGCAGGAACTTTGTCTTGACAGAGTATCACTTGAAGTTGTGACCTCAACCTTAACAGTCTGTGATGAGGAAGGGAAGCCACGCAGGATTTCTTTAGTTTTGCTCCGATGAATTCTATATCCTGTGTGGGAGATAGTTGTGATTTTTCCCTGTTTATTGAGATGCCTAAGAGCTCGGCAAGATGTAGAACAGAGTCCAAGGTGCAAAGCAGAAGATGCCTGGTGAGGGCAGTGAAAAGCCAACCGTCTAAATATGGAAACACACGGAATCCCTGTAGCCTTAAGTGAGCTGCTACAAATGCCATGCATTCGGTGAACACCCTGGGTGCTCTGGTAAGACGATGATTCTGGTCTCTCTACAAAGGGACTTAACTGCTGACCCAAAAAGATATCTATTGAAAGGGAGTATGTAGTCCTGGGGGTACTTAGTATCTTGACCTCTGGTACCATGGTCTGCTGAACAGAAATTTGCTTGGTGGGGAAGATGGAACTGAAATATTTGAGGAGGATATTGTTGGTGCAGGAGAGGTTATCAGCACTGAAGACAAGGTTGGTACCATAGGTGTCTGGGTGGTTCCAATGATACACGGTACTGTGCGAGATTTAACCAGTTACGGTGCCAGAGCAGAAGTTGATGCAGTCTTAGGAACTTAAGGCTTCAGTTCTAATGGATGAGTTGAAACCTGACACTTTGGGATCTTAGATTCATGCAACTTGGGGGAGGACTGTACAGAATGGCTCCTTTTTTTGATTCTGTCCTCGGAGATTTCAAAATCTCTGCCTTATACAGCGGTTCACGAAAAGGGCATTTTAGTAATCTCTTAAGAATCAGTTTGTTTTGTCTCTCTGCAAGAGTGCTAGCACTGAAACCCTTGCGGAGTTCATATGGAGGTTGGATCTCAATATGATGGACAACCAAGCAATAAACGCATGAAAGATGCCCATTGGAATTGGGCATCTTCCTGCCACAGTCCCTACATTGTTTGAACCCTGTGGTTTCCTTCTGTTTTTCTACCATTTACAATGGTATAACAAGAATACCCAGAAAACAGTAAAGAAAGAGAAGGATGGGGGAGAAAGGATACCAACAATGATATCAAGAATTACCAGTGGTAAGAGAGGAGGGGCAGCCTAATACCAACAATGGTAAAATAGAGATACCTTGGAGTAAATAGGATAAAGGATAAAGGGTATAACAGAGTCACTCACCAAAAGAGAACTATAGAGTAGAAAAAATACTACAGAAAAAAGGTAGACGGCTAAATATCCAAAAATATAAGCACTTACGACATATCCAATGTTCTAACCGGCAAACAAGATCTGAGATAAAGGGAAGACAGGCAATACAGGTAGTCTCAGCTTGAGAGTTTCTGGCTGGCTCAGGCTTGATATAATGGCAGAATCGGTTCTGAGGGATGGAACTGAACCCAACAGTCAAGAATGAATGAAGATTGACATCAGATAATAGGTTCATAAGTTCATAGGTGTGTACTAGGCTAATGGCCATGGAGCCTTTACAAACCTAGCCCATAGGATTAACCTGGCATTGTGCCACTCAACATTAGTTCCCAGTTCCTCTGTCAAGTAGAGCCACTGGAGTGATCCCCGGGGTGAATTTTCTATTTCCCATCCACTCATCAAGATTTCTCTTCAAGAGGGCCAGTGAGGTGTTCTGTTTGACATGTATAGGAAGCCTATTCCATAGCATGGGCAGTCTCTGGGTTATGAACCTGTTCCTCCAGCATGTTCTGTTGATTGTGGTAAAGAGGGTGAAGTCTCTGGAATGTGTGGTGCGGAGGATTGGGATTTCTTTAGATGCATTTCTAACAGAGCTGGGTCAGACATGGCTTTGTAAGTCAAGACTGCCTCTAAGTAGGCAATACGAGACAGAGAATAGTTGGAGGTTTTTTGAGTCTGTCCATATAGGACAAGTGTCTAGGATCATCTTCGTGGGGTACTTTTTCCGCCCTCTCCAGTTGTTGCAGGTGTCTAGTGAGGTACATGCGAAATGGAGCATTGTACTCTATGACTGGCCTAATGAGGGAAGAGTAGAGGGAGACAATGGCCTCTTTCTTCCTGGATGTAAAACCCTTAGTAATGAGATGTGCCACATAGGACTTTCTGACCACAGTGGCAATGTGGTAGTCAAAAGAGAGGTTGCTGTCAACCTGTGTTCCCAGATCTCTTATAACGCCTTCTGTGTTCAGTGGACTACCATCGATGTGGTAATTCATGGGAACAGAGTTTTTCCCAAAGGGGATGATGACTTTTTGGCATTACGCTTAAGGCCGTGGTTCTGACACCAGTCGTTGGTCTCAGTGAGGCCTTTCTGCAGGTGGTTCTGACACCAGTTGTTGGTCTCTGTGAGGCCTTTCTGCAGGATGTCAACATCACTCTGAGTTAATAATAGCTCCCAACTTGCAATCATCTGCGAACTTTGTCAGCTAGAGTCCCGGAGTGTTGACCTGGACTTCACAGAAATAGACACCAAAGAGGAGAGGACCCAGGACCAAACCCTGTGGGACTCCACTCATGACTGGTCGGCAGACTGACTTGGAATCAGCTACTTTCATACTGTGGGTTCTGCCTGTGAGCCAATTTGCAACCCTCCTAGTGATATAGGAGTTAATGCCTAGCTTAGTGAGTTTTTCTACGATTCCTGAGTAGGAAATGGCATCAAAAGCCTTGGCCAGATAAAGGTAGGCTGTATGAACCATCTTGCCTTCATCCACAGCTCTAGTGACTGACTCAAAGAAGTCGACCAGGTTAAGCAGGCATGATCTACCCTTCACAAAACCAAACTGTGTGGGACCCAGAGTTTGGAGATTCCCTATATCCTTGTTTATTAGGTCCATGATGATGTATTCCATAGCTTTGGATATCAGACTCATCAGGCTAATGTGGAGATAGTTCCCAGGGTGTGCAGTTGCTCCTTCTTTGTGGAGAGGGATGACTGTAGCAGTGCGCCATTCAGTAGGGACAAAGCCTGAGGTGAGGCTGTGATTGAATAGGGCCACACAATTGTGGTGCCAGTTCACTCAGTAGTTCATGTAGAAAACAGCCAGGGATATTGTCAGGTTCCATAGAAGCTGTATTCTTGGCTTTGGGCAGTGCTGTTTTAACCTGTGCAGCAGTAATACTGGGTACCTGGCAATCTACTGATATTGTGATTGGTCCTGGGGGGGGTGGGGGGTAAAATTAGCACTGAATCTGTCAGCCAGTATACTGGCAATATCTATTGGCCCGGTATAGGAGGTACCATTGTGCAGTAGCTCAGAGCAAATCTGTGTATTGCCATGGAAATTCTTTACATAAATGTAGAAGGCCTTGTGGTTGTCTTTACTATCTGCTGCAATTCTGTTTTCATAGCTAGCTTTAGAGGATTTGATGAGGGATCTCAACTTTTTGTTGAGGCAGATGAGTTTTTTCCAGTCTTGTGACCTCACCTTATTCCGCATCAATTTCTTCTTTCTGTTGTAAAGTGTGTTTATGGAAGGGACCACCAGATTGGCTTCCTTTTTTTGTAAGAGAGCGTCTTGGTTCTATTGGGTATGGTGAGATCCATGCATTTGTGTACATGTTCATACAGTGCATTGGTCTATGATTCAGTGGTCATGCAACTATTCTCCATTTGCAAGGGTGCTGTGAAGTTAGCCACCTCTGTTTTTAGGAGCCCATTAGCTTTGGAGAAGTTTTTCATGGTGGTTACCTCTGCGGGGGAGGGGGGGATTTCCAAGGTGATTAGTTTATGGTCGGATCTAACCAGGGAGTAGTTGACTTCTGGTGTAGAGCAACGGTCACCTATGTTAGCAATGATGAGGTCAAGGATCTTGCTACCTCTACGTAAGGATGTTATTTCAGTTTCAATGCAGTAGCAGACACAATGTCTTGAACTAGAGGTTCTCTGCATTGTCTTGCAAGTTTTTTTTATCGTTTTAGGACTTTGAGATCTCCTTAGATGCAAGAAAAGCCTTGCTGATGTATTTTCATAGGTAGATGCTGAATGCTACCAGCTGCATCAATGTTTGTTTTTCACCTGGGATAGAGTCAAATGACAAGAAGTGAGGTCATCTTGCAAGCTATCCCAGCAGTAACATTTGGGATATTAATTTAGTAACTCTCTTCGAGAGAATGAGTATTCTGTATTTTGTCTTTGACCTGACAAGAAGATCCACTCACCACATCTGTCTTGCTTGCTCTGTAAACTAACTAGGATATAGTAATTCTCTACATATAGTCAGAAATATAGCAAAGCTTAATTTAGATGTTTTTCTTTATTTGACACTGTCCTGCAATGTTGTTTTAAATAGTTCCTGTGATTTTGAACTCTGATGTTACTGTGATTATATACTGAGTATTTTCTTGTTCTTTTACGGTTTATTATTAAATATATTTAAACCTTTCATTGTGGTAGATATTTGTGAAACATATTTAAGTTCTGAGAGTACTTGCATACTTATTTGGGGACACTGTACAAGCCACTCCTAATAGTCTTGCTCTTGGTCAAACTACCATTTGTATTGCTAGTAACATTGCACAGTAAGATTGGACACCCTTTGTTAAAGGGCCTTAAAGTAGCTGATAAGGACATGGCTTGTAACAGTGATATGACCTTATAGTCTGGGCAAAAGGAGGGATAGCTAGTAAGCCTTTCCCAGGTGTGTGTGTGTGTGTGTGTGTGTGTGTGTGTGTGTGTGTGTGTGTGTGTGTGTGTGTGTGTGTGTGTGTGTGTGTGTGTGTGTGTGTGCGCGCGTGTGTGTGTGCGTGCATAAATCAAATCTCAAAAGTTTATATACTTGGACAGGGACATGAAGCATTGAGAGAGAGGGTGCTGGATGTCTTAGCTTGTTCACTCAGCTGAGATCTCAACCCTATAGCTGTGCCAGCGGGGAGTCTTACTGGAGATCTGGAAAGAGAAGGAGAAACCAGCCCTGGATTGACTGTGGTCTCTTAAGGTGCAGAAAGCTGCATCTGGAAATACTGTGTGTGTACCGGTCATCCTCCCAATGTATGTCCCCCACTGGTGCTAGTGGTAAGGATCGAGGCTCCTTGATTACTGAGTCAGTGGTGGAGCATCACATATATTGGTGGCAAAGGTGGGATATCCACACATTAGGATTCAGTGGTAGGAATAACTGAATTCTTGTAGCCTGTAAACACTGGTCACTAAAGAAGGCGTTTGTACTCTCAATCAGCCACACAGTGAGCATTCAGAGTTTCATATCACAATAGTTTTATTTTTTTTTTTAATTAGTTTAGTTAGTTAGGGAGAGCAGGCAAGGATGTCAGCAGAGGAGTATGGCAAGCTGACAAGGAGTCAGTTGGCCGAGAGGTGCCAAGCCAAAGGACTGGGGCAGTCACAGCTGCATCACAAACCAGCACCTTTGAGGACAACCAGGCGTTGGGGATGTACAACTCTCAGAAAATGGACAGTTCAGCCTTTCCATACAGGACTTAAAAATCCATCTAGAGTTAAAGAGACTTGAACTGGAGGATACATGTTTGGAAGTAGAATCAGCACAGAGACTGAGATGTCTGGAGGTCAAAGAAAATGAAAAACTTAGACATCTGGAAACTGAGGAGAATGAGAGGCAGAGGCAACAATGAAAAGGAGATGCTGACTCTTCGCCAGGGTCATGGAGGTGATGGGGAAGGGAATAACTGAACCCCAGAAGCAACAAAGGTCAGTAAATTTCTTCCACAATTTACAGAGGATGATAATTTTGACAGTTTTATTCATATGTTTGAAAGGGTATGTAAACAGTATGATGATGACCAAGGGCTTTGGGTACGGTTCCTGACCCCTTACTCCATGGTAAAGCTGTAACTTATTTCTAAATTGTCTGATACTGATTGCTTAAAATATAATACAGTCAAAAATTGTTTGTTAGAGTCTTTTAAGTTAACACCTGAAGCTTACAGAAAAATGTTTCGTGAGCACGCAAGGCAAATGAAAGTGTGTGTGAATATATTGCAGAGTTAAGTACTTATTCTCAAAGATGAGTGAGTGAGTGTCAGGTCACCATTTTTGAAGGGCTGTCACACCTTTTGTTGAGGGAAAAATCCCTTAGCACTTTGCCTGAGAACATGGGAATATGGTTGGCAGATAGGCAATGTAATACCGCAGATGAGTTGGGGGAAAAAGGGAGACCTACACCTAGCAAGCAGGGCATCACTACACAGGAAAGGCACACCCAGTGCTGCTCATGGATCAAGGGAACCCATGATGGGCAGCATAAACCACCCCAACAAAGTCAGCTAGTAGCAGGGGAAGCCACTAGTCCAGGTACATATCCAGGACCAAGGGTTAACTGTTTTAAATGCAACTAGTGGGGCCATGTAGCATATAGATGTCCATGGAGGCAAGGTGGGGAACAAATGGTGGGAGAGCCAGCAAGTGAGATTGACAGAATGCTAGCAGTAAGTTGTCTGGAAACAAAAATGGTACCAAACTACCATAAGATGTTATATCGTATCTTAGTACATAGCAAACAGGGCACTGAAAAGAGAGAGACAGCCTCTAACCTAAGCATTGTGAAGCCTGCAATGGTTAAAGAGGA
The DNA here is from genome assembly GCF_019279795.1 of Protopterus annectens. Lineage (NCBI taxonomy): Eukaryota > Metazoa > Chordata > Ceratodontiformes > Protopteridae > Protopterus > Protopterus annectens. Next base: position 1,534,539,395 of record NC_056743.1, on the reverse strand, counting down.
GTACTACATGCTTGGCCAATCTACTCCAGTCAGAGCTTTAGGAGGGACCCCATTCCAAATACCTTTGGCTAGGGTTCACATTGACTGGGAGGGTGGAAAAGGAAGCAAGCAAAGTAGGTGCGCTTGAAGAGATCCCTCAGATGTCCTGATAAGGAATGATTCTGATAAAGCAGTACCTTGTGTACATGCAGTTACATGCAGTCAGGCTCTGAGATAAGCATGTGGGTCTGGTAATCTGGGGGAGATCCAGACAGAATGCAGACTTGAAGCGAGGACTGGTGTGGTGGTTACTTCAGACAGGGAGCTACCCTGTAGCAGGGAGACTGAAGGAGAGCCACAACTGCTTGGGGGTACCGATGTTCCCTTGGACAGAGTGACTGCACGGGCAGAGGTGAGTAGTAGTACCCTGGCTGACAGTGAGGCACCACTGTCAGAGAATACCAGACTTTATGTGGAAGGGGAGCTGGGAAGGGTTACAAACAGAGAGAGTTAAGGCAGGCTCAGCTTTCAGACCCTACATTACAAGGCTTGTAGGAGATAGCCAGTGAGGCAACTGATTGTCAAGAAAAAGGGGAATTGGTATACTGGGACAAAGCTGTGCAGAGAGTGGACCCCTGAGGGAGGGCTAGAGGGTGAGAAAATATAGCAGTTACTAGTGCCCAGAGCCTACCATCTGGGACTTCTAGCCATAGCCCATGACATTCCCTTTGCAGGTCACATGGGCATAAAGCCTACAAAGACACATATTATGCAGAACTTTTACTGGCCTGGGATTTGCAGAGATTTAACAGGGTACTGCAGGACCTGTGAGCAATGCCAAAAGGAAGGCAAGGCAGGAGACAAGGTCAAGGCTCCTTTGATGCCTTTGCCTATGACTGAGGAGCCATTTCAGAGGGTAGATATGGCTATTGTGGGGCTTCTTAGTACCCCAAGTTCTGCAAGGGAAAAAGTATATCCTAGTGGTAGTAGATTATGCTACCAGATACCCTGAGGTGGTGGCGCTGTCCTCCATCTAGGCAGAAAAGGTGGCAAATGCACTGTTAGACATTTTCAGCAGGGTAGGTTTCCCAAAAGAAATACTGACTGACAGAAGTGCCCACTTCATGTCACACAAGCTGGCTTGTCTGTGAAAGGACTGTGGGGTGAAGCACCTAAAGACCATTGCCTACCATCCCCAGAGTAATGGTCTGGTTGAGAGGTTAAACTGTACAAAGACCATGCTATGGGCATTTGCAGACCAGTTTAAGAGGAAGAGGGACAAATATTTTTCTGTTTGCTTACAGTGAGGTACCTCAGGAATCCACAGGCTTTATACTCTGAGTTGCTGCATGGGCATAGGATGAGGGGACCTCTACATTTGATTCATGTTGAGTGGGAGGGTGAGTGTGAATCCCACAAGGGGTCTGTTGTTACATATGTCCTAAACCTGAGGACGAGGCAGAACCTGGCAGAAGCCCAACAGTAGAAAGGGTCTGGTATGATAGGAATGCAAGAGCTACAGAGTATGTTGTAGGGCAGCAGGTTAAGATTCTCATTCCTGTCAGACACAACAAGCTGCAGGCAGCTTGGGAGGGACCCTTCAAAGTGGAAGGTCAGTGCTGTTAACTCCATGGTAGAACGGGTAGGCAGCAGGACGGGGCAGAAGCTGTACCATGTTAACATGATGAAACCTTACCATGACAGAGAGGCCCTAGTGCTAATTATTTGAAGTAAGAGGCAGGAGGAGTCCGAGGGGAAACTATGGCTACAGGGAGCCAGCCAGCAAAACACGGTGGAGCCTAGGGTCACAGTCATATGACAGGACAGTGCAGCAATGTACAGGGGTCAGCAATGCCAAGGCAGCTGGAATCTCAAGACAGGGAATAGGGTAATGTATTCCCAGATAGGTCCATCCTGCTCAAGCAACGTTTCTCAAGGGCCACTTGAAAAATTAGCTCGAGTCTTCAAGGGGGAAGGAGAAATGTCACAAAAGGAGATACTGCCAGCCCAGCTATCTGGAATTTTGTAACTAATTATATGTCATTTGTAAATATCAACATGATTCATACGCTTGTGTTACAAATGCATTAGAACTGTAAGTTATGTGTATATCAAACTGCTGGTACAGAAGTGTGTGTTGAAAAGGGTTTACAAAGTACTGAGCTTAAAAGATGTACCCACAGGGTACCCTATGGGAAAAGAACAGAAAGTGAATATATACTATTGTAACTGTTTAGTTGTATATATTTTAACAATGGAAACTGAAACACAGGAGGTTAATTTCAGAAAAATAGCTGAACACTTAAATTACTTCATGACCATGTAATAAAAGGATGTTATCTTTCAGTTTCAGTGCAGTAACAGACACCATGTCTAGAACTAGAGGTTCTCTGCATTGTCTTGCAAGTGTTTTATTGTTTTATGACTTCCAGGATCTGCCTTAGATCCAAGAAAAGCATTGTTTAAGTATTTTCACAGGTAGATGCTGAATGCTACCAGATGCATCAATGGTCGTTTTTCACCTGAGACAGAGTCAGATAACAAGAAGTGATGTCGTCCTGCAAGCAATCCCAGCAGTAATGTTTGGAATATTAATTTAGGAACTCAATGAGAGAGAGAGAGAGAAACAGAGACAGAGAGAGACTGAGTATTCTGTATGTTGTCTTTGATCTGACAAGAAGATCCACTCATCACATCCGTCTTGCTTGCTCTTTAAGTAAACTAGGATATAGCAATTCTCTAGATACAGGTCAGGAATATAGCAAAGTTTAATTTAGATGTTTTTCTTTGAGACTGTCCTGCAATGTTGTTTTAAATATTTCCTGTGATTTTGAACTCTGATGTTACAGTGATTATATACTATTTCCTTGTTCTTTTATTATTTATTATTAAATATATTTAAACCTTTCATTGTGGTTGATATTTGTGAGACACATTTAAGTTCTGACAGTACTTGCATATTTATTTGTTGACACCGTCGACCACTCCTAATAACCTTGCTCTTGATCAAACTACTATTTGTACCGATGGCAATATTACACAGTAAGATTGTACACCCTTTGTTAAGGGCCTTAAAGTTGCTGATAAGGACATGGCTGGTGGCAGTGATAACTAACTTACAGTCTTGGCAAAAGGGTGCATAGCTAGCAAATCTGTGCCAGCCTTTCCCAGGTGTGTGTGTGTGTGTCTCAGCTACTTGGGCAGGGACACAAAGCACTGGTTGAACAGAGAGGGTGCTGGAGGGCTTGGCTTAGCCACTTAGCGGAGATCTCAACCTTATAGCTGTGCCAGTGAGGAGTCTTACTGGGAATCTGGAGAAAGAGGGAGAAATCAACTGCAGACTAACTGTGGTCTCTGTGTGCTATTAAGGGAAATTGCACTTGGTGCAGAAAGCTGCATCTGGAAATATTGTGTGAGTACCTGTCATCTTCCCAATGTACGTCCACCACCGGTGCTAGTGGTGAGGATTGAGGCTCCTTGATTACTGCGCCAGTGGTGGAGTGTCACAGGGTCTTCCAAGATTTGATCCATCTGTGGGGAGTTTCTCAAGTAGACCTCTTTGCCTCCTCTCTGAACAATCAGCTGGTAAAATTCTGCTCCAGTACTCCATGCAACAAGGCCTGGAAGACAGATGCCTTTTCCTTTGCTTGGGTAGGAGTCTTCCTGTACACTTTTCCACCCTTTCCACTGATATCCTCGGTACTTCTGAAGATTCAGAAGGAACCCCTCCCCAAGATTACTGTGGTAATTCCCTTCTGGCACAGGCAACCCTTTAACCCATCAAAATTACTTTTAACCGAAGCTCACCTTCCTGATCCCAGTTCTTCAAAACTTCAGTTATTCGAAAGCATGAACTGCTGAAATCCTCTCCCTGTGAAAGGAACCACTTGGCCACCATGGGAAAATACCTATATGGACCAAAACTAAACCCAACAAAGTGGGGGGATTCACCCCCCACTCAAATATTCCAACACCGAGATCGCACTACACTGAAGAAAGGGCAAAGTTCACCATGGTGGCCAAGTGTCTCCTTTCACAGGAAGCATGGACTGCTGAAATCCTTTCCCTGTGAAAGGAACCACTTGGCCACCATGAGAAAAAACCTACACAGACCAAAACTGAACTCAAAGTCGGGGGGCTTTGCCTCCTACACTCCCCCTTTATACCCCCCCATTTAAATATTCCAACTCCAAGATCGCACTACATTGAAGAAAGGGCAAAGTTCACCATGGTGGCCAAGTGGTTCCTTTCACAGGGAAAGGATTTCGGCAGTCTGTGCTTTTGGATAACTGAAGTTTTGAAGAATTGGGATCGGGTAAGTGAGCTTCGGTTAAATGCAATTTTGATGGGTCAAAGGAGACACATTTGATACACCCTGATCTCAATCAACTTTGACTGACTGCCTGCATGCTAGGGTCTTAATTCCCATTAGGCACCTGTTTACTGAGACTGTCCAGCAGGTATTAATGGATAAAAGAAAGTTTGCTAATAGAAAATCTTATGTTAGCAAATGGAAAAAGTTTTCTAGTTGGTGACAACAATATAACCAGCACTCTTTCAGGGTTAGTGTTTCTATGGTTTTACAATATTTGTGTGAGTTACTATCCTATGGCCTTTCTTAGCCCTTCATCAAGGTTCCTTTGTCAGCCATTTCAGCATGTCTGCCCATGGATTCCCCTTTTTCAAGGCATTCTCATGTTAAAAATGTTTTTGAAAAGGGTTTTGCATAACAGGCCTTCAAGAAAAATGGTGGCTACTCCTTGGGATCTTAATTTTGTGTTAGAAAAGCTAACATCATTTGATCAAGCTAATGAGGCTGACTTGAGGTTCTTAACATGGATGGCTATTTTACTGATTGCTCTGACCTCTGCAAGAGGTTTATCTGAGTTGCGAGCTCTTACAGAAATCATTCATATCTCACTTTTCACAGAGACAGGTTTTCTTTGAGAACTAATCTTTCTTTTATACCTGAAGTGGTGTCTGAGTTTACTTAAAGTCAAACTAGCCATTTCCCTGTTTTCTTTCCCAAACTCACAAGAGGGAGAAAGGATATTCCATACCTTCGATGTCCACAGACAACCTAGGCACCAACTTGAAAGAACAGAATCTTTTAGATCCTTGATCAATTGTTCACTTCTTTTGAAGATAGGAAGAAGGGACAAGCTGTGTCTAAACAGACCATTTGAGCTGTCTAACAGTCAGAGTGCATGGATGACACCCCAAAGCAAGGTTTAAGTCTTTAGTACAGTTAATTCTAGAGGCCATTTGTTTTGTGGATATTCAGGAGACAGTGGGGTCTGACAATGCCTTGTATACCAGGCATAGTTCTCCCCTCAAAACTTTGTAGAAGACAGAATACAGGGGACGGGCTTTGAGGCAAGTCTGCATAGGACAGGTTTCTTATTCCCTGTATTCTTTTAGTGAGGAACCTCTGTGGACATTCCAATTGCTGGATGTGCCTCATTAGGCACATGTAACGGGGACACTGTACTCAATGATCGGTCTGATGAATACCGGATACAGTGGAACAATGACCTCCTTGGACCTAGATGCTATACCTTTGTATACAAGTTATGCAATATAGATTGATTTTCTTACTACTGTAGACACATAATGGTCAAAGGCTAGATTACTATCTATGTATGTCGAATACTGTTTTGTCAGTATGATAGTTAGCAGGAGAGGATGACCTCCAAAGGATACTATTATGGCACCCATGGTTGTGACACCAATTATGTGTCTGTGTCAGCCATTCCTAAAGAATATTAGTGTCTCTGGGGGATCCTACGACTGCTCCTAATATGCAATATTCTGCAAATTTGGTCAGCCAGAGGCCCTGGCATTGGCCTTGACTTCAGTGAAGTAGATGCCAAAAAGGAGTGGCCTCCAGACTGATGCCTGAGGGACTCCACTGGTGGCTTGCCTCAGGAGGACTCTCCAACTCTAACTTCCTGGGTCCTGTCTGAGGAACTGCCTCTTCAAAATACTCTATACCTACCTGCATTACTATGTTTATGTCAGCTAACCGTTCAGTTCATTCCACTAAATGATAACTTGCTGATAACATTTAGCATTCTGATAGTTATCCGTGTGTGATTAGTGATTTTGTCTCTCAGCTTATATTTCTTTATATTTTCTTTCTTGTTACTCTTTTGCAGGAATGTACTTCAATTGCAGCTACAGCTTCAGTCCTCAGGTCTCTACTCTATACAAATTCTGACCAGATGGAACAAACTGATTATTGAAGTAAATACACAGGAGTTTCTTACAGATATCCTTTATGATCAATAGCTAAAACTCATGTCCAAGTCTACCCTTAAACTGGATTCAGCTACAGCTGATGCTTGCTAAGAGGCAGGGGCTGGGGTTTGTTCCAATGACTGATAAAGGCACTGAATTAATAAAGTTATTACCAGACATTCACTGCACAATGCTACACGAATGCAAGAAACTCACAACATACATAACCTGTAGTGGAACAATATATGCAGAATAATATTATGGAGGAAGAAATGGGGTTTAAGGGAAGGCAGGAAATGAATAGGCTATGTAATATATTTGCCTGACAATGACTGTACAGAAGGTTATCAGTGATGTTTAATGTTTGCAACTGAAAATATGTCAAAATGGTTTGTTTTCATTTATAGAAATGCATGATTGTGTACATCATAAGTGATAAATCAAGAAATATGTTTCCTGTTTAAAAAAAACAATAAAAACAACATACATGCGCTGGAAGTCTGACCATTTTTGGACCTTCTCCACTAGTTTGTGAACCAGTCTGCAAACAGTAGGATATCCACCTCTGCTGCTAATGTTAAAGTTTAAATACAGGCATGGAAATCAACAGGGGGAATTAAAGACAATGCCTGTTTGCCCTCATCCTGGATGGCGGGAGTGAGGCTGGGTTCCAAAAGGGAACCACCCTCAAGAGAACTCTGTAATGGAGGCCATAGACTGTAGAGTACTGTCTAGGTCAGCAGAGCAGCGAAGCATCCAGGAGGGATGATCTTGCAGAAGAAAGGGCCATCCCCAATGCAGAATTTGCATGGCTGACAAAGCAATTACACAGGGAACCCATGGAGGAAAATAGGGCTACCAAGTAAAATCCCTTTTTGCAGCATTAAGCAAGCTACCTCTGTCACCTCTGATTGTTATCCCATGGGGGGGAATGAAGAGGAAGGAAAGACTATACAGACAGCAGTGATCAGCAGACAGAGCTGATGGCACTGACAGCTAAGAAAAATAAGACCTTCATCAAAGCTTATTGGTTTATGGTGAAGAAGTTTAGTACTAGTAGTCATCCATTTTCTGCCTCCTCCCATCCCCATACACCCTATATTACAACATCCGGAATATATGACTGCATGGGTACAACAGATAACCACATACATCACCACATTTTTAATACTGAAAGTAGTCTTTTCCCCCTGTTTGACAGTATAACAAATATCCACAACATGAAGTGTACTCATTGTTGACGCACTGGATCCAGACTTAAATTCAAAATTAATGTCCTTATTATACTGCAAAGTTATTAAGTATATTTTAACATTATCTTTGAATAATGGATAAATTCTGTGACTAACAGTCCTGTACCTTTAAATGTGGCAATTTCTCATTCATATGCACTACATGTCCAAAGACGCTCAATGCAGAAATAAGGAGTAGGTTAGCTGTTTGAGGGGGTCTACCTGACTTCATCAAAATCCCATATTATTGAATCTCACTTTGTCGACACTCAAAATAATCAAACTTCCACTTCATCGAAGCAGTGGAACAACACAGATCTTCCCAGGGTAAGTAACCTGTTGTGCAAGATAGTGAACTTTGCCCTTTTCCCAACTATAGTACAATCTTGGAGTAGGTATACTTAGTTAGGGGGGTTGTGGGGGAGTAGCCCCCCGACCTGGGTGGGTTAGGAATGGTGCGGTTGGGTTTTGTTTCTTTTTGGGTATGTGGTTACTTACCCTGCGTAGATCTTCACTGTGCCGCTGACTCAATGAAGTTGGAGTTCAATATTCTGAGTGTCGACAAAGTGAGATTCGATAATATGAGATTTCAATTAAATGAGGTAAATCCGTTTGAGGACAGTTTAAATTGAAATACGTTTGGTCAAGTCCTTTTGGCAAGCTCTAAACTGTGCAGACATTACAGTGAATGGAATGTCAGACAGACAAATGTAATTGTTGTAGTACTGCATGCTAGTGGGGTTGTTATAAATAGACTTTCGGGGTCTCGCTGGCTCTAATACAATTGCAGTTAGGGGTGTGTTATGCATTTCTGCCCTACATATAGGGGTGATGAACTCTGCCTCCCAAAAGAAATACTATGAATAACGGTTTGCAGTTTTTCTGTGTATTTGCAATGAATCTGTATTTCACTGAAATGGGTTTTCATTTTCTTTGTTTTGGACTAAGAAGACTTGATTATATTGTCTTCAGTGACAATTGTCTTTACAGAAGAAACCTAACTTCCATAAAAAATCAGTTTTACTAGGTGTTAAATTAATTTCTAGTCTTAAAAATTAAGCAGAGGCAGCAAATAACTGAATCATTCAAGGAGCAGAAAGGATACTGTAGCTGTTCAAATCCTTCATGACTTATGGTGCTCTGTGTGTTGAAAATCAGTATGCTACTAAGCAGAATGCTCAGGACAAAAATCCAGCAGTCATGATCTTTGCTGCCCTGCAGTAAAAATAAACAAAAAGCAAACATTATTTTAGAAATACTTTTGGGAGTAAAACAATACAAGAACAGACTGAAATGCAATAACATCATGGTGAGCTACAAAAAAGCAGTTATTGCAAAAACAAAAAAACTGCAATGCTAGAATAAAGTGTTTTCTGTACTGCATCCTGCTTACCAATCAATGTCTGAGATTGCGCGTGTTAATATTGTTACTGGCAGGGCTCACAGAATTATTTAAAGGGAAGTGGTTATACCATACAGTACAGGTTTAACTGGCAAAAAAGTGATGTAAAACATTTCTCACCAATAGAAGGGTGGGAGGATTTCCGTACAGGAAAAAAAAAACAATGTCACAGCTTCTCCATGATAAATCACATAACCCGTAATGTACTCCCACTATTAGGGGAATTCATCAGGATTAAAAAAAAAAAAAAAAAAACGGTACATTACAGACAATAAAAACATGAAATAATATACCTCTATATATATATATATATATATATATATATATATATATATATATATATATATATATATATATAGTATAAAGCAATGGCCTGGGTTCATAGGTAAGTACTTTGGTAGCTACCGTTGTGGGCCATTTTACACCTAGCCAATTTCTCTTTTAAAAGTGAGAATCAAACCCTGTACCTTGTCACGGGGAGGTAAACACCCTAACCATTACACCAAGCCCTAGCTCAAAGAAGGGGGAGCAAAGCACAGAGCAACCATGGAGCATGCATTCAGCTCAACAACAATTTACATAATAGCCTTCAAGAAAGGGTGCATGAAAGCATGTACCTGTATATGGAAAGTTTACTGGCCCCACAGCAATGTGGGTTACTCACACTTTGTTCAGGGGAGAGGTTAGGGCCATAACAGATGAGCCTAATTGCCAGAATGCCAGAAAAGGCACAAATCATTCTAATGGTTGTCTGGATGATGGTCTCTCCAGATGGTTCTCATCTTCATGCTTGTGATCATTAGTATGGAGCAACAAATGAGGTCAAGCCTGATAGAGAAAAGCTTATGATCAGTAGATGTAAAGGTCAAAAAACTTATAAAAAAGAAAGAGCAAAACTATTTGATTAGTTTAAAACAGAAATCTTCCTAAGATCCAAGTTTACTTCCTTACTACTCATCAGTAGAATTCACGAAGATAGCAGGTTCAGTCTGTTTCATAATCACACTCATCCTTTTCTTTCTGGGAAACTTGCTTGATGTTTGCCTTTCACTATTACTGTAAATTTCTTTGGAAAATGTCTTGCAACATGACAAAATCTATCTGAATACAAATATTTATTGCTGCGAAAAAAATTATCATCCTTTAAATGCATACCATATTTTTTATTGCTCCATACTGACCTTCTGGTAAGTCAAACAGCCCAATACAGAAGGAATCTGTTATTACACCTACCTAGAGCTAAATCTTATATTTTGTTTTCATAAGATTTTCATGTAAGCAATTCTGACATAATGCTGCCACAAAAAAGCAAAACGACACATGGAAGAGTTCAGATTATTTTCTTTCACTGTAAGTGCTTTGAATGTTTGAGCAGACATTACCCTGCACTAAAGACACAATTTCCTGCATTAAGAACCACACTTGATCTTGAGTTTCACTGTCTAGATGTCCAACTTATCCTCCTGCTTCAAATTCTCAGTTTTGTGCAACTGTACACTCTGCATTCTTTTCCTTACTTAGAAACAAAACGGTCACCGGAAACAGCCAAGAGTCCACTGACACCAAAAGAACTTAAAACTGAAACATTTTAATAAATAGAAGCCACAAGATAAGCGCTTTTGTTCTGCTATATGCAAAACTTCTTCAGACCAGTATTTCAGTTTTAAGTTCTTTTGGTTTTGGTGGACTGTGTTTCCGGTGACTGAATTTTACAGTCTTTACTTACTATATCCAGAAATAAAGCTTTTGAATATATGTGGTAGGTCAAAGCCGAACATTTCATCTGCATTCCACCACATTCAGAGATTTCAACTATAAAAGTAATTTCTCACATTTTATCCACTTCAGTAAAATAATTTATTTTGCTACAACTCCTACATAACTGATCCAGAGCACATACATAAGCAAACCTTATTAAAAATGTATCAGAAACCCTATTCACAGTTGTGCTTCATTTTGACTGACTTTTCTTTCACATGCAATTTTACAAACTTCAAACTCTTCCTTTACCTATTTAACTTGTGTTGAAGTAACCTCACTCACTCTGCATATCTGCTGCTTTGGTCAACGTGTACATTTCTTGAAACAATCTGCCTGTAATCTGGTAATTCCAAATATCACAAACAACTCTAAGCAATATTAATGAAACATTTAACTTATCAAATTCATAATCTTTGCGTTTGTTCTTGAATAGCATGAGCATTAATATTTTCCAAAAGATCTTGTATGCTTGCCAAGAACAGATGTATAACCTATATTGGACTGGTCCAAGAATTCTGAAACCTGCACTGCTCTTTTCTCCTCCTCAAAACTCAAATGTATTAACACTTTAATCATTTCCTCCACCATGATGCATAAATGTGGAGTACTTCCTGAGCTGTCAGCCTGGAATAACCTAAGGTTTGGGACCAATAATTTCTAGTTTTCACATAACTGCCTTAAGAGAGAGGTTTGCTGTTAGCTCTACTGTACCTCAACAGAATTAAACTTGTTTTTAATGACTCTTTCATAAGTGTATAGGTGAATACTAAGCTAACTGCCTTTAAGGGTCATGTTAATTCTGGCCTATAACAAATAAGCATATCTCCAGTATGTAATACAACAGTTCTCTTTCTTCATCTAAACTTCATACACTCCAATAACACCATTGTTGGTAACCAGAGTTTTGTCCCCATGATGCTACTGCTAATGCTATAGCATATTGCTACAATTCACAGGGCCTTCTACTACCAATAAACTACATTAACTATATAAAACTGATATAGCACTCTTGCCAGCTCTGCAGACTTAAACAATAAGGTCCTTGATAGAGCCCAGATGACCCCAAGATCAATTAGCAGCTCATGTGCTTGATGTAGCTGGCAGAGGAAGTGGACAGTGCAGTCATTCAAAGTCACAATCCCTCAACAGAGGGGAGGCACTGCAAGAAACTATCCAAGGGGCAGGTGGCTCATGCCACTAAGCTGCCTCAGGGGTAGCTTCCATTGCAAGTACATGTGCATTCTCATCAAGGAAGGCACTGTGGTCTCCTGGGAGATGGGAGTCATCTTTTTCCTCAGCCAGGGGAGGTGTTAGACCTAAATAACTTACAATGCTTTTTTCCAGGATGCAGGCAACCACACAAAATACCACTGAAACTGTCTGCATAATACTCTCACCCACACTGAGGAATATCAAGGTCAGGGTGTGTCATGTAGGAGGAAGCCTGAGGTGGGGCAAAATAACTGTTGCTTATCCTACAATGTTTGATAGATCTTGTGTACTTGTTTATTTTGCCAGTTACTAATACTAGTGTGACATGTGGGATGGGTGAATGATGAGCAAGAACACATTAAATACCTGAAGTTTCATTAGAAGGTTACTTTGAACTAATAATTGAAGATGGATGAAATGAGTTATCATGCTAGAATGAATATTGTGCGTTTGACACTTGATAAAAAGCTACAGTAGTGTAATGCTAGTAAGACTGGCTTATTAGGAGTGTTATAGGGCTATGCAGTATGTGGTTGTGGAGGACAGTACCTGAAGGTAAGTAAAGTTACATACTGCTATATATAAAATTAATTTAAATGCAAGAATCAATTAGCCAACATCTATGTAGAAAGCACGGTTAGTTCAAAGCTGTACTTAAATGAAAAAAGACCATTTAGTGGTATTTTTAGCATTTGCATATAATCTTATCTTTAAAGTAAAAGATCTCTAATGCAGTCAATAGTATCCAGGCTAGCAACTTCACAAGGCACTATTTTCTGAATACAGCAGCAGCATCACCTTAGGAGTTACTGGTTTTGTCTATTTAGATAAGGGTTATGTGGGATGGAAGATAGTTCATACAGGCTAATACAGTTCAACAAACTAAGAACATGGATATTTTGGATTAGAGTATAGGAATTTGTCAGTATTATACAACTCAAAGCAGTGAGGTGCTTTTTTGAAAGTTAGCCAAAATATTGCATGTAAAAGTGGTAAGTTACTGTTTGTCTGCCTAAAATGATCTTGTTTGTTCTGGCGGCTGGTGTTAAAAAGTTAATTCTGTAAAAGCTACCTTGCGAGATATTTCATATTTTTATGTGTACAAGGACTTGCCCCTCAAACAACATTGCATCATCCAGGATGCAGGCCAATTATTTTATCTTGTTAGCTTGCATATTGTGTCATATGTTGTGGTTCTGATGCTCATTATGGGGGACTGCATTTTTTTTTTGCTTAATTATTTTTATTGGTTGCATAAACAAACAGTCATTCCCTGTATTAATCTAAAACATTTCAATTTTATTATATTCATTTTATCTATTAAAATACTCTCAAGTAAAATTTTTTCTAAACAAATAGAACTATATATATTACATACTTTTCATACCTGTAACATCTGAGCTTAATGAAAGACATTTAAATAAATGTTCAATTTTTAATACACATTTCTGAAAGCTATTTATAATAAAATGTGATTTACTAAGATTTAAGCTTTCTACAATGGTGAGAGTTAAACTGGTGTCATACTTTTCCAAGAGTTGTATCAGTTGTCTCCTTGTTTGTTCTTAATTCATTTACATCAGTATCTTTAATTACCGTTGTTCTCATGAGTCGATAAAGGTTTTTGAAATGAGGCTTAGTATCTTTCTTCCAATTCCTGGTAATAACTTTACTAGCTACCCAGTAAAGACCACGGAAGATGTAACTGGTCAGTTTTTGGATGTTTAGGTGCAAAAGCTTTGAAAAGGATTAACTTTTTCTGAATTGAAAAGTTGTCTGTCCTTAAAGCTTGTGCAAAACCATTTACATTTATTCAATATATCCTTACATAGGTACAGTCAAACATGATATGCTTTCAATTAGCTTTAATTTTGGTCTTGCATCTCCAACATGTGAATTCTCAAACATTCTCTCAATCCTAACAGGAGTAAGAAAAGCACTATGTATGAATTTGTGCGTGTAGTTTTTTTTGCAAAAATGTATTTGAGAGGCATTTCATGTTTTTTTTATCATTGCCTGATATAATATTCATTATGAAAGATAAGATTCTGTTTTTATAATTAAGTTCTTTTTTGTATTCAATAAGTATTTTATAAATGGCAGAAATGAGTTATATTCTTTGTCTAGAATTTGAGTTGACATTTATTCAAGAATTTTAGGTATATTTTGGCTAGTATTATTATGTAATGCAAATAACTATTGCACATGCATTCTTATTCCTTTAAACTGAGCCTGTCATCTTGTTTAAGACCAAATTATGAGATCAAACTGTTAGTATCTTTAAGAATGATGCTACCAAAACAATTATACCATTCGATAACATTTTTTTTCATCTTTTCAGTAAGTTAATTTGTAAATATTAGTACTCTCTATTAAAAATATTACAAAATGGTAGAAGACACTAAACCATTTTTTTTTTAATTTTAACATTTTAAAGACACAGTTTATATAATGCAAGTTCACAGGCCTATATACTGCATATAAATACTGTATTGGAAACAGACATTATAGCACTACCCACATGTTATTATATAGCATATCTAAGATTATATGATATTTTTACTTTGGGCTGGATTCAGAAAGGTATAGCAGCATGCACACAGCAGTGTACACATTATGGTAGCATTTTGGTACTCAGCAAGCAACCTTATATGGTACTGCACAGTTCAACATAGAAACATGCAGCACCATGAACGGTTGGTCCCACAGCCATGCTGAATGCTAATGAGGCAATCCAAGGAAAGAGGCATATGCTAATTAACCATATGTTCTTTTATTCAGAGTCATAGGTGGATACTAGGCTATCCGTCTACAGACTATTATAAGCCCAGCCAATAATCAGATATCAGAATCAAACCCTGCACACTGTATCTGTGAGGTAAAGACCTTAACTATTATGCCAACTATTATGCCAATCTTCCCTCCTGGAACCATAACCAGGAAGCCATCTACAGAGCCAAGCAATTCAAGGAATTGCTTAGCTGTGCATATCAGCATGGCCATCTCTACCATGCCGTGGTAGTGACCCAGACAACATTCTGTGTTCAACCACTGAACACAAATGTGGTGTGGAAAAACCACTAGACACCAGGGTTAGCACTATAATGGTGCCAACGTCAAAAGCAGGTGGAAGAGGGGAGCAACCTGACACCAGAGAGAAAGGTGCAAAGTGACATACCAGCACAAATTTTACTACGGGGACTGGGAGGGGGAGGCATACACTAGACACCATGGAATACTTTAAGTGCCACGATGGCACCAACATTCAATGGGGATCTGTGGGAGGGAGGAATACAACACAGACCAAGGGTGCTTTACATGTTGTGGTGGCTCTAATGTTAGAATGGAGATAGGGGGAATACACTAGACACCAGGGATCACGGAAAAAGTGCCCTAAGGCAGAGACCAATAAGTGCCATAATTGCACGCACTTCAAAAGGATGATGGAGGACATGAGAAAACACTAGACCACTCTTTAAAATGCCATAATGGCTCTGACAGTGTAATGCAGATTGGTGTGGGGGAATACACTTGACACCATGGGCTTGTAAATATATGAAGCAATGGCAGTAAAGTAAGACGGGATGGGGTTAACCACAGGAGGGGAGAAACAGGTTCAGGGACTGTGGTGTGTGTGTGTGTGTGTGTGTGTGTGTGTGTGTGTGTGTGTGTGTGTGTGTGTGTGTGTGTGTGTGTGTGTGTGTATATGACTGGGACCTGGATTTCACTGCCTACATGAGCAGCAAGTCACTGCACACATAAGTATAGCTTTTTGTAAACAAAGTCAACATAATCAAATTTTAAATTATTTCATTTATATGTTTCCTATACCACTGTAAATATGCTATGTTGCTTCCGCTGAGGCTGCTGACTTGTTTGAATGTTCATTTCAACTTATGGTGTGTTTACGAAAATATTTAGTATGTTCACATCTCCCACCCCTCTTCCTTCTATACACCTCCCCAAACACTAATTAAATCCACCACCTTTTTGCAAAACAATACTCTAGTCACAAAGAGACCACAGCACCACAAACTTTCCTCTCCACAAGATCACAGATGAAAACAGGCCACCACTGATCTAATGTGCAACCACATATCCTTCAGTCTGCACCAAGATAACAAATTCACCCCCGTTTTTGCACTCTGTCCCGCATAGATGGGGAAACATGTAAATGTCCCAACACACCCTTGTACAGTCTATCTCTGGGTTATTTGCAAGCAAAATATAAGGGTTAAAAATTACCATGGAAATATAAAGCTAGATGTTTTAAGATCCTCACAGATCAGTAATCTAGTAAGTGCCTATGAACCTACAAAATTATTGAAGGCACAGCTAATAACCACTTAAACTGGGATTCAATAAAGCCTACACTAAGTGTACACTGTTCTGAGTGAACAGACAATATAAACATAACTCACCTTCTTCCTAATTTTAGTTTTCCTACTGATTTTGTTGCAGCTTTAAATACTGAGTGGGATTCATAAAGCTTACCTCAAAGTGTAGACTTCATGTACACTTAGTATAATCTTTCTGAGTGATTATAAAGCACAAAAAAATTGGTAGGAATGTTCTTGAATACAGAACATGTTATTGAATCTGGTCCATGACCTTCTTGAAGTGAATAGCTCTGTGTTTTTGTAATAAAAGAAGTAGAAAGATCATTTTGCTTACCACAACTTATTAATTAAATTAAAAGGAGTAGAAAGATCATTTTGCTTACCACAACCTATTAATTAAATATGTTTGTAAAAACTTGCAAATGTACGAGATCTGTATCAACTATTCCATCTCAAAGCTTCATTTAACTGAGACTGCTGGTTACACGAATTTGTTCAGCACACTAAAATAATGATGATAAAGTATCAGCAGTCTTTCACATACCTGTTAGGAGAACTGGTCTCTGTAATCAGTTGCAGTGCCTCATGACCATAAGGCAGGAGAAAAGACTGTGGCATAATAATGGTTTGGCGGTTATTTGTGTAATCAGTACTTTTTTCCATACAGAAAATTCTCATACCTAGCCATTATTACCACTGACTTATTACAATGGTACTCATTTATTTAACATTTGTACCAGGAAAGTCCAACTTGGAACAAAGCCACTTTTCAGTGGATGCCCAGGGAGGAATGCCCCAGAAGAATGTCTTTGAAACGTGGGAGGTAACCGAAGCACCCAGAGAAAACCCACACGAACACAGGGAAACATGCATACTCCACACAGAAAGCACTCTAGCTGAGAATCAAACTGAAGAACCTCTTGCTGTGAGGCAACAATGATACCACTGCACCACTGCACCATCTTTTATTAAATTAGAGCAGCAAAAATATGTCTAATAATTAAGCATTTTAACAGAACTAATGTTTAGCAACATCTTAAAAAGATAGATACAGGTAGTGTAGCTGTAACTCATTTGGACAGCTTCAATAAAGCCTACACAGTCCATTTACACAGTGGGGGTATTGCGTTGCACAGCGTATATGGTAGTGCACTGTTCTAGATTCAGAAAGCAGCTCTGCCTTGTTTGCATGGCTCTGCACACTATGTAAACACCATGGCATGCTAATTATAACATATGCAGCTGAATTGTGTGCTAATCAACCAATACAAGATGGAGGAGCCATTCAACAAGCAATAAAGCAACCATAAAGACTCAGTGCTAGTTTTTCCCAAGAATTCCAAAATCTATTGGAATACAGTCAGAGAAGAGAGTCTACACAAACAATTTTATGGGCTGCTGTTGCTTTATTTCATCTGTATGTGCAGTAGGCTGAAGTCTATGCTGCTACTGCCACTAACTGACAAAGGTCAAAAAGGAGGAGTTTTCAGACTCCGTTTAACTTATCACAATCTACATGACATGGAAATTGTAGACCACAACAGGGTGAATAAAGACACACTACAGGAACTCTGCAACCTCTGTCATCCTCAACTAAGAGCCAGGGCAAACTGAGGAGAAGCCATACCAGTGGAGACCAAGCTACAGGTACCTTTCAGAGAACATACTGGGGGTGTCACAGGCATCAGCATCCAGGATGCTCAATCAGTTCCTGAATACTATGCTCCAACAGGCCAGTGACCACATATATTTCCCCATACTCCTGAGGACAAGGCTAGAAATGTGCAGGAGTTCTACCCTGTAGTACAACACCCTGAAGTACTGGGTGCATTTGATTGCGCACACAGAGAAATTAAGGCACCACCCAGGGAACAGGAAAGGCACTACATAAAAAGAAAGGGCTTCCACTCTATTAACTGCAAAGTCATGTGTAATGTCAAGGGAATCATCTTGAATGTGAATACTGGAAACCCAGGCAGTTACCACAATTCACATATCTGGTACACCTCCCAAATCTATCAGATGATTGCTAGGAGGTATACTCCACAGTGTCATTTACTAGGGGATGCAAGTTATGCAATGCAATCATGGCTGATGAAATCCTCCAAAAATGTGCAAACACCCACTGAAGAACACCATAATGAAGTACATGCTCAAACCAGAAATATCACAGTGTGTGCATTTGGGCTGCTGATGTTGCAGTTCCGGTACCTAGATGCATCAGTTCCGGTACCTAGATGCATCTGGGGAAGCCCCGCTGTACAAAGTACACATACTGAAATATTCACTGCATGTGCCATGCTACACAACATCATCCTGAGGAAACAGCTTCAGCAGGATCAACAAGGGGAAGGGGCACAGGGGTCTATATTAGATCACCGAACACTTAAAAAAGCAAACAGTGATTGATCGATCCCTATGTAAGCGAAAACTTCAAACTGTCAGAACAGTGATTTTTTTCCTGGGGGGGGGGGTCGCTGTTCTAACAAAAAAAAAACAAAAAAACACTTTAAACATTACATTAAGTGGGGGGCTTTGCCCCCCCACCCCCCTACTTAAATATATCAACTCCGAGACCGCACTACAGTGCCAAAAATGGCAAAGTAACAAAGCAGCCAAGCAAATTCTTTCCCAGGGAAAGAATTTACTTAAAAGCTGCTTCGATATTTTGCCATTTCAGGCTTTTGAGTTCAACAAAGACGCAATCGAAAGAGTGCATCTTCGGTCTTCTAATAGGGAACCGGGGCACACATCTCACCACCAATGGCAAGGTCATCACAGCCACACACAGGTGAGGAGTCAGTGGGGGAACCAACAGCTGCTGTGCGTATAAATAGATGCAAGCATGCTCAGTATGCCATCGCATTGGCAAACAGGCAATGTATAGCATGCTTACTCATCATCTAAGGGTCTGAAACCTTCCTCCTATGCACATACATATTAAAATTGATGCCAGGCAGTGCTGACAACCTTTACCTACCCATGTAATGGCTGTGTACTGCTAGCATCAGACAGAGTCAGCCCTGAACTAAACTGTTGCAATTGGTGGATTTACAAGGTAAGTGTGGAACCTGGAGTGTATTATGTAATAATACAAATGAATGGCACATTCTTGCAAGTTGTTACTTGGTACTGTAAGCAAGTAAAAGGTGGGTGATTTGTACAGAAATTACTTTAACATGTGGCAGCCAAAACTTATGTGAATTACATGTGTCCATTATCAAGTAGTAGGCCTCAGGCATCAAAGAATCACACAGTCATACCTTTCAAAATAACCGATGGACACTGAATGGCCTCACTTTAGCACGATACTTTTCTATTGGAAAACCATTAAAGAGAGAGAAGTTAGAAAGTAATGAGACACATTTTAGTTTCAAACTTTACAATCCTCACAAGATCATTAACAATACTGATTCAAAAAATATTTGATGCTATCAACTGTCTAACGTTCAAAGACCAATATAAATCAAAGGTACAATTACAATTTAACATCACAAATGCAAATATACTAAGCACTAAGTCAGCTATGCACCTGAGCATCAGACACAAATGTTATGTATCCTTGAATCTAAAAGATAGAAAACAAGAATATGACACAGTTATATCACTTGCACAGGGTGTTTTGTGTGTGTGTGTGTGTGTGTGTGTGTGTGTGTGTGTGTGTGTGTGTGTGTGTGTGTGTGTGTGTGTGTGTGTGTATATGTGTAGGGGGGGGCAGGAAGCCTAGGCTGACACCAAAGGTCGACGAGCGTGTCTAAGAAAGAGAAGCAGGCAGACATTAGGATAAAGTAACAAATGGCCAGGAGACAAAATGAGCTTTAAGCTTCACAGCTGAACCATGTAACTGTTGTGTGTATGTATGTCTGTATGAGTCCTCCATGTGAAGCTGGTGTGAGTGTCTGGATGAACACAGCCATGCTCTGTGCTAGCTTTACATCTTGGTATGTCGGACAAGTGTGAGCTGTGCATGGTAGAGATGGCAGTTCATTGTTTTCATACCAAACCATGAGAACTGGCTCTGCCAGGAGTTGCACTGGCATGTCCACAGTCAGATGCACTGCTGCTACCCGAATTTGACTGATGTCTGCTGGATGAGCTCCCCTCACGAGGATGCCAAGAATCAAAATCCCATGGCCTGCCACATCTAGGTGTAAACAGTTTACTTTTACATGTGCATAATGCACATGTGTGAAATGCAAAAGTCCGAAAGGACTTTAAGTTCTCGGAAGGTCGAAAACAAAATGCATCAAATGTGCAATGAGTGAATGCGCAGTAACCTTCGCTCATTGCAGATTCGACATTTTTGGTGCGGGGTGCACTATAGTGGGGATAGGGAAGTGGATCCTTTCCCCACTGTAGTGCGACCTCCAAGTTAGAATAATAAAGTAGGGGGGTGGCGAGCTTAGGGGGGTTTGCCCCCCTGCATTACGCTATGTATTTTGAATTGAAGTTCGAAAATCAGCGAATCTGGTTTTTGAGTTGCTGATTTTTCGAACTTCGGTACAGATCAGACTGACTATTTTTGTCATTCCGGTTCACACAAAGGGCCATTCGGTAGGCTGATTTTCAACCTTTCAGAGGTAAACTGTGTAAACACCTCAACCAACCAGTGACAGTAGTGGATGTAGTGCCACTATGGGAGCATGATCAGGTGCGGCCACATTGGCCAACAGCAGATGATGTGGCTGACATACACTCAAGAGGATTCCGTCCCCCTCCCAGCAGATGTTCCATTACAGACACCGTCTGTTCCAACATGTCATTCATCAGATCCATTGAACTGGCAACATGGTGGAGGCAGTCATGCAAGGTAACCTGTGCCACATCTACAACCCTGGAGGACCTAAGGGAAGGTGCCTGTGCCTCCAAGACAGCTCTAAACATACTTTGAGTGGCAGGGGAAGACACCTGCATCAGGTGGAGGATGGACAAAAAGCCTCCTCCAAGCACCCCTAACAACTCTCCTGTATAGCACCTCACCCACACTTTGGCTACAGCCAGAGTCAACAGGCACTGAAGCCACAGTAACCACATATCCCTGATAGAGCATCTCACCCTCCCTCCACCTGCCCAATATTTGAGGGTGCAATAAAATGGGTAGGCATAGGCATATTGGCTGTGTCCAATGGAATTACAGGAGATGGTGGATTGTCAACTTCAGTACCAGATTCAAGCTCTGTACCCCCATCTGTGCCTCTGTTTGGCCACCACCATCAGAGTCTGTTGATACTCTAATATCAGGTGGTAGAAGTTCTACACTTCCACTGTCATGGGGTGATAATAAGCAACAAGTACAGGAAAAAAATACCTACCCTACTATAGCCCAATATATGCTAACAAACTAACAGTAGTGCAGCTATTACAGACAGTACAGCAATACACACAACAGTCCTGACACTAACATCGCAAACAGAAATTTCTTTGAATTGCTCATCAGTACTGACAAAAATATTTGGCTTACCTTGTGCAGATGATTTTAGGCTCCCTGCACCGGATGGTCCTGGAAGAAGTTAAGCAAAAGGAAAGGACATCATCACAATTAACAGTAACACAGTGTGTAAAACTTACTTGAATGACAAGTCCAACCTAAGGCCATGTTTAATCAAACAGAATGTGTTGTTAAATGTAGCAATCTACAATCTCCCCCCAACCAATTTCTTGTCAAACAGAACTAATGTATTGCTGTAAATATCTTACTATACAAGAGTATTTAACAATTGAGCTACACAAGTCTACCTGGAAGCTCCTCCAAGGACATACTTGCTCTCCCTGAAACAGTAGCACCAATGTCAAGGACATGCTATTCTGTACTTTCCTGTGAGCTGTCTGGATCCCTGACAGTGGACAATAACTCTTCATTTGCTGTTAGTGGTGGCTCTGTAGCAGGCTCCTGGTACCCATTCAATCAAGAGCCACTGCAGCTTCTCTCCTCCATGCAGATGAGATAATGTCAGTGGTCCTACGGTGTACCTAATCATATGACCACTGCGGCCACCTATTGCATTCACATCTGCAACTATATGCTGACAAATTTGTATTCTGTCCGACATATCTCCATGTCCCCTCTCAAGCAGAAAGACACTATGGTCACCTAAATGCATCCATAATGACCTGATTCTCAGGTCACTGAAGGGGGGAGGTTGGGGATTGAGATGCCTAGGTGCCATAGTGCTATGTGACCTAAAACACAACAGAAGGATAATACACATACGTATCATACAAATTTCTGTTTACTGTAAGACAGAAAAGGTTGTATATCACTATTACCAACTGGAGAAACATAAACTTAAATTTGAACAACAGGAAATGTGTGGCTGTAACATATTACATTCTATTATCTAAGTAATGCATACAGATAAAACTAGCATTTGCTAATTAACATCTGCAGATTTTTCTTAATGACATGTCAGTATATGCAGTATATAGTTGAAAAATGTGAAATGCAGGTTCAGTAGTCTCTTCTGTATTCTCCGCAACTCTACTCACGTTCAGGTTCCCTAGCTACACGGTTGCCTTTTTATGCTGTATATTCAGGGCTGTGAGCACAGTGAAGATGCAAATCAGGTGTGAACTCATTAGAATTGCTAAATCCCAAATACTTGGCTCCGTGTACCAGCTGTAAACATAGTGCAGGCATTTCCTCTGTGTTTGTTGCTAAAAGATTGCAACTGTGAATGATTACTTGTAGGGAGAAGGAAAACAACAGCAATACAAACTGCCCCATCTCCAGTGGGTGTGTCAGGTTAGACTTACAAAGTGTAGAAATAATTTATCAAGGTTGGAAATGTAAGTAAACAGCACACAATTCTCAGGTTGTGTTCATTAAAATCCAACCACCCCTTTCATTTGACAACTGTATATTACTGCCATTTAATATCCTCACCCATTTTAAGGGCAATGACACAGAATGTCTTACAGACTGCATATCTCAGATTAGTCAAGACAAGAACAAGCAACAAATACAGACAGATAAGACAGAGCTGCATTTTTGCAAGCAATCGTCATAAATGGTTGTGCAATCACTCAGTGCACTACATCCGAAATTAATACATGTACAAATAATTGTTATATGGTTTCTTAGTACTGTAGATGATGTAGCAGTTGGTTGTATGCAAAATGATTTCAGTTCCCTGATGCAAAACAGTTTGTGTGACAAAGAGGTATAAGGCACCCTTACTGTGTCATGAAGGTTCAACACAGTGAGTTCAAATCTAAACGTATGTAGTCTATACTAACAAATCATTTTGTAGTGTTTAGTTCATAGATTGCTGTTCTTAATTTCAACCACTTTCACCTTATATGTTTTTTTGCCAGTGTTTTTGTGGTGCGTGGCTTAGCGCAAACAATGGAAACGGAGAAAATCAATGTCAGGTTCGGCTCTGCTTATCTTTGTTGCATGACGCTTAGCAGTGCGCAAACCTGGAATAGTGACCCACACTGGAAGCAGACAGAACAGCTGCAGACAGGGCATCTGTAAAAGTGTAAAGATCAAAAAAGATGCATTGTTGCAGGTGCTTAGCAAGGTTCCCAAACACCGGGAGCAATCTAACAAATGCAGACAGAACACAGTCAATAATTGAAAATGGACACATTCAATTAATCCTCTTGGGCACCATGCAAACATGCTAAGCAGTGATGCAAGGAGGTTAACACCAAGAACATTCTGAGAAGGAAATTATGAAATTGTCATGTAACTAGTTCTGTGGTAGCAGGTGTAAGTGTAGGGCTGGAATACAGATGGTCCTGGATTCTAGTACAGGTTTTGCAACATATTTTTACTGTTGTGACAGTGCAGTTTATAGCAATGAGGTTAAAAATATGCAAGTGTTACAACATTATTGTGGCAACGGGTGTAAAAGCCAAAAACAAATGCATAAAGGTCATGAAGTTTATGCCCCCAGTGCATGTCTGCAAACTTAACTTACCTAACAGTTACCTTTTCATTTTCAGTATATATTTCCAAGCTACAACAGCAAACACCCCTCAAACTAAGGTAAAGTGTCAGCTTAATGTTCCAGTTTAAAATTAGAAGTTATGTACTCACCATAACGTTCCATCTGAGTAGGTGACTTCATTTGGATGCAACCTGTGGGTATCGGATCCGACCTCGGATCCGAGCCGGCATTTCAAAAGCTTAGGCTCCGAGCTCCTAGCTCCTCCCTCTACCCATAACCCCTTGCCAATCCCTGACTGACCTCAGATTGAGTTTGCCTATATAATACTGACAACAGTAACTGAACAAAGCAAAAAAATACTCGCTGTATAAAGGTTAGGGGGATGGAGGGGGGGACGGTTGCATCCAAATGAAGTCACCTACTCAGATGGAACGTTATGGTGAGTGCATAACTTCTAAATCTGAAGTAGGCAGACTTCATTTGTCTGCAACCTGTGGGACAGAGTCCCCAGCTACCTGAATCTTGGGCGGCCGTCATGGAAGGATGTTTGAGCACCGCTGAGCCAAAGGATGCTCTTCCTCTGGAAACAACATCCACCTTATAATGAGAAATAAAGGTATGAGGTGAGGCCCAAGTGGCTGCCGCGCAGATATCATCCAATGACACACGGGACTTAAAGGCGGCTGACGTGCAGACTGCCCTAGTAGAATGAGCCGTAACCCTCTGAGGAGCAGGTCTACCTGAAGTGTCATAAGCCTGCAGAATACAATTAGCAATCCACCTCGATAGTGTGACTTTAGAAACTGCTTTACCCAAAGCAAATTTAGCAAAGGAGACGAACAGCTGATCTGATTGCCTGTGACCAGCTGTTCTGTGAATATAAAATCGTAATTGTCTATGAACATCCAAGGAATGCAGTTTGTATTCTCCTTTGTTTGAGTACTTGGGAAAAACACAGGTAAGTTGATTGATTGGTTGATATTAGATTCTGAAGAGACCTTTGGAAGAAAAGATGGATTGGTCCTGAGGCACACCCTATCTGGAAAGAAGGAAAGGTAAGGCGGCTTGACGCATAGAGCCTGAAGTTCAGACACTCTTCTGGCTGAAGTGATAGCTACTAAGAAGGCAGTCTTCCAGGAAAGGTACGTCAGGTCTGTAGACGCTGCAGGCTCGAAGGGAGGAGCAGTAAGAGCTTGCAAAACTAAAGATAGGTCCCAAGGTGGTATAATGTCTTTGACTGGAGGCCTCAACAAAAAAATACCTTTAAGAAAGGTTTTGCACAATTTCGCCGTCATGAGGGGAGCTGTCTCATGACCAATGTGATAATGAGAGATGGCTGCCAATTGTACCTTAATCGTGGAAGAACTTGCCCCTTGATGAAAGAGGTCTGTTAAAAAATCCAGCACTGCCGACATAGGTGCTGAAAAAGGATCCAAACATTTCTGGACCGCCCAAATAGAGAATCTCTTCCATTTACTCCGATAAACCTGCCTAGTGGAAGGTTTATGAGCTGCCACTAGAATGGCCTTGACCGGTGTGAGATACCGGGAGTCCTAATCAAGGATGGAACTGGAACAGCCAAGCTGTCAATTTCAGGGTGCGTAGATTGGGGACTGAAATTCCCAGAGGATGGGAGATGAGATCCGGAATCGGATCCAGAATCCAGGGTGGATTCACTTTGTGAGACCATACAAAGGGAACCAGGGTTGACGAGGCCAGAACGGGCAATGAGAATCATTCTGCTCCCCAAACTGTTGGCTTTCTGCAGAAGCCTCTGCATTAGAGGTAGTGGAGGGTAGGCATAAAGGAGACCGGGAGGCCAAGCATGCACCAAGCGCATCTCGAATTCCCTGGTGGGGAAGCAGAGTGAAGAAATTGTCGCATTTGGCGTTTGAGGGAGAGGCAAAAAGATCGCAACAGGGTTGCCCCCAAACGGCAAAAATCTTCTTCACTACCTGAGGATTGAGAGACCACTCGTGAGGGGAAAGAATGGTGCGACTGAGTTTGTCCGCAAGGATGTTGGATTTTCCCGGAATGTGCGTTGCTACAAGAAAGCATTTGGTGGAAATTGCCCATTCCCAGACTCTCATGGCCTCTCGACAAAGGGGATAGGACCTGGTTCCTCCCTGTTTGTTGATGTACCAGACTACCGACATGTTGTCTGTCTGAATCGCAATAGTCCCTGAAGGAAGAACGTGGTGAAGTGCTTGCAACGCTAGGAGCACCGCCCTCATTTCCAGGACGTTTATATGCAACGAAGTCTCTGTGGAGTTCCACGTGCCTTGGACAACCTTCCCCGCAGAATGCCCCCCCCACCCGAGACAAGAAGCGTCCATGGTCACTGTGGCTCGGGGGAATGCTGCACAAAAAGGTCTCCCTGTCAGAGGCTCCGGAGATCGAAGCCACCAAAGAAGGGAATCCTTGCATGCTTTGCTGACCGCTATCGGAGTGTTGAGAGAGGAACAGAGAGGGGACCACTGAACTTGAAGGGTCCATTGAAGAACCCTCATGCGTAGGCGCGCATGAATAAGAAGCGGGATAGCTGCCGCCATCGAACCTAGGGCCCTCAGGACCGAGGCTGCTGTTGGAAATGGTTGCAGGACCGCTGCGACATGACACTTCAGGTTGGAAATTCTGTCTGGGGTGAGGAAGGCTCGCATTGACCTGGTGTTTAGTCTTCCTCCTATGAAATGTATAACTTGAGTGGGGTGCAGTAAAGATTTCTCCCAGTTGACAGTGATGCCCAGCCTTGGGGCTATATGAAGGAAGTAGTCCCTGGCTGAGCACAGAAGATGCCTTGATGATGCCGTTAGGAGCCAGTCGTCCAGGTACGGAAAGACCTGTAATCCCTGGAGCCTCCGGTGGGCCGCTACAACAGCTAAAACCTTGGTGAACACCCTGGGGGCTGAGGTGAGACCAAAGGGAAGGACCCTGAACTGATAATGACTGGCTCCCAGCCGGAAGCGAAGAAACCTCCTGGACCGTCTGTCCATGCGAATGTGGTAGTACGTCCTTGAGGTCGATGGAGCACATCCAGTCGTTCTCCCTCAAGAGGGGGAGTATAGATTGAAGGGTGACCATCCGGAACTTTTGCTTGGTTACTTACAGGTTCAGCAGGGAAAGATCTAAGATTGGTCTTAAGTCCCCCTTTTCTTTGGCACTAAAAAGAACCTGGAGTAAAACCCTGACCCGGTTTGATCTGGGGGGACGCACTGGATAGCTCTTTTTTCTAGCAGCTGTCCGATTTCGATAGCTGCTGCCTCCCTTTGGTCGGGTGGAACATCTGGGAGGCTGCAAGATCTGGGAACTTTGAATAGGGGAATTGTATAACCTCTGGATATCACACAAAGCACCCAACGGTCTGTTGTGATGGACTCCCAAGAAGTTAGGTGCCTCGAAAAACGCCCCCCGACTGCCTCCAGAGACGGACAGCCGGTCAACCCTTCAGGGCTGCTGCGTGGGTCTATCAGAGAAAGGTTCTCTGGACCCAAAGTTGCTAGGAGCCCCCCTGCCTCTAGGACGGCGACCTCCCCGTCCTCCTCTGTCACGGAAGGACTGGTTATCCGGAGCAGGTTGGGACTGCTGCGATTTCCGGAACCACATCTTCTTCTGTCCCTTTTGGTTCTTCGAGAAGGACCTCTGGGGAGCTGAGAAGCGGACTCCGACGGCAGACAGTGTCTTCCCGTCCTTCTCGCTCTGGACTAATGTTTCGCGAACAGTTTTGCCAAACAAGGCAGAACCATCGAAGGGGGCATTCGCGAAGGTTGCCTTGAAGGGCTCTGCGAAATCACAGTGGCGGAGCCAGGCCTGTCGCCTCATGACTAGGCCTGCTCCGCTGGCTCTAGCGGCTCCCTCAGTAGCGTGAGAAAGCAGCCGCATAGATGTATTCGAAACTGATCTAAGAGTGGCCATTCGGGTGGAGTATACCTGCTTATCCTCACTGACATGGACTCTGGGGCAGATGAAGCGTATTCTTTAATCAGATCCCCCTGCATCGTGATGACGTGTGCCATGTAGTTCAGCACTCTCAAAGAGAAGGTTGCTGAACTGAAAACTCGCTTCCCAATGCGATCCATCGAGCGGGACTCCTTGCCCGGAGGATGCATAGAGGGACTCTCCAGGGCCAATTCCCTCTTAGTGGCTGCAGCCATCATCATGGCATCTACTGGGGGGCCTTTGCTCCAGTGAGTGTGGTCCGGAGGAAAGGATACGGTCAGGGCGCTTGGTACAGGCTCAACGGTGTCGGATCCTTCCACGCTCTGATGGATATAAGGTCCACCAGAGGGTCGGCAGGAGGGGACACCCAAGAGGTAGATGGGCCCGCCGAATGCCTCCAAGAACACAGACTCGTCTGAGGAGGCCTTGAGGGGCAGACCACCCCCTGATCCTCAACATTTCCATAATGTCTCCAAATGAGAGCGTCTTCAGGGGTGACCTTGGGAGCCCTCCCTTCATCAAGTCTGTGTCTTGTAACGGACTCGGGAGTCCATGTGCCTCCTTTGCACTTACGCTTCCGAGGTACTTCTTGGGGCTGTCCAAGGAGTACTCTTCCGCAGCTGGATGTTCCAAGGGAACTACTTGGGACATCGAGGCGGGCTGTCCCTGGGACCGGCTGGTGGGGCCTGGCCCAACTGCAAGGGAGCGGGATGGAGCCGTGGCAGGGACCGGGGTCGGTAGTCCTCAACAGTGCCCTTTCCACTCGCAAAGGCCGAGGGGAGCCAGCTTCTCTAAACCCGAGCCGACCCCACTCGGATCCGACGCACGGATCGGGCGGAGCGAGACCGCCGGATCTGAGAGACCGTGTGCTCCGACCTAGATGGAGCGAAGACACCAGCTCCATCGGATCCGAGGCTCGGTCCTCGGCTCGAGAGGTCGGGTCCGGTACCAAGCACTCAAGGGATGGGACGGATCCGAGGTGCGCCGACCTATCGGATCCGACCCACCCCCGGATCCAACTCTGCCCGGCGCCGACAGCTCCGAACCCATGGTGTGGGTCGGAGAAGGAGCCAAAGGGGAGAAAAAAGGGGTCGAAGCCCCTCCCGGATGGGGGGGTGCTAGGAGCACTCCCATTTGCATTTGGGCCTGGATGAATTTCCTCATCATCCGGTCCATATCTGCTTCACTCATAGAAAAGGTGGATCTAGTCGAGGCCACCGAAGCAGATCTAGAGAGCCGCCTTGGGGACCTCGCTGAAGGGCTAGCCTCCTCCTCCTCAGGCCCAGGAGAGAACCGAGGGGAGTGGAGCCGAGGAGGAGGAAAGCTAGAAGGCACAGGAGGCCGCTTGGATGGAGGAGCCCAACTAGAAGTTTCAGCTCTCCGTATGTGGTGCCTCCCCCTGTGCCTCTCCTTCTTCTCTCGCTCCCTAGAAGACTCTCTCTCCTCCGGCATCTTAGAGGGAGGTTGAGTCCCAGCTGGTGGAGGAGAGCCCACAGCAACTGTTTGCTGTGTAGAAGGGGCAGAAGCCGAAGCGGTATCTGGAGGAGAAATCCGCCAGAACCAGCTTCGACCTCCGCTCCCTCAAAGCTTGGGGGTTGAACCCTGCACAAATGGTACAACCAGAAGACAGGTGTTCAACCCCCAAGCATTTAACGCACCGAGTGTGGCCATCCGCTGGGGACAGCTTATGGCCACACTCGGTACATTTAGAGAATACTGCCTTATGGGCTTCAGACATGATAAGCCCTAACAGGCCTAAAAATACACACACACACACAAACTATGCAAAACCCGAGAAAAAATTAAAAGAATAGAGAGAGGAAAGCCTAACACAAACACCTCTAACCAATTAAATTAAAAAAGTCAAAGTTTTTGAAAATTTTCCTGTCAGAAAACTTATCTGTACTAGGAGCTCTAGGAATCCGTCGCAACTTGAAAGCGGCAAACGAAATCTGAAGTCAGTCAGGGATTGGCAAGGGGTTATGGGTAGAGGGAGGAGCTAGGAGCTCGGAGCCTAAGCTTTTGAAATGCCGGCTCGGATCCGAGGTCGGATCCGATACCCACAGGTTGCAGACAAATGAAGTCTGCCTACTTCAGATCATTTATTTCCAACCTGCTGCTTTCCACTCAATATCGCACCAACACGGTTAACATCGTTGCTCAGGTTTATGCACTACCAGTAAACATGACAAGAGGAATTGGTAAGAAAGCATTAGTTGCCATTGCTCTAGTTTGGGTGTTAACATGCCTGGAATTAATGGGGATGCTGCCTGGTTTAGAGCAGAGTGGTGGGGAGTGTCCAGGATTCCAGCATATTTATTGGACTCCTGGTAAAACACCACAACCAAAGGCTTTGATAGGAGAACTATTCCAACGCCCAATACAAATCGGAGGCTTGGAGTATTTTGGCTCAGGCTGTATACAGTGTGACTGGCATCTCACGCACTGGAAAACAGTATAAGCATCATTTTAATGACCTACAGACGTGCAAAAGGGATAACTTCAACCAGTGTTCAAATGAATTTCAAACTGCTGACATCTCACAGCATATGATAAGAAAGCATTTGTAATACATAGAAAGCTAAATATAGGCAAGAATGATATGCATAGTGCTCTTCTGTTCTTTCCACAGCTAATGCTGAAATAGTTAAACAGATGGGCTTGTGCTGATCGAAATGAGAGAATGAGGGAAGCTAGTGTTATGTATGCAGCACAAGAGAAGTATTATTGTAGCTTTAAAAGTTAAAGATAGATTTTTGTTTTTTTATACAGTTGTAGCAAACTGAGCATGAATATCCTAACTGTAAAAGCAAGTATGCATTAGTCTGTAGCACAGACCGACTTCACGAGTCAAGACTGTAGTCAGAGGTTGTGGGTTCAAATACTGCGAGTAACAACCATACAATACTGCATTTCTTTAATAAGATTACATTAAATGAAACTCTATACAAGCGGCATAAATGCCCTGCTCTTAACTGTAATCTGTATAATTGGACCAAACATACAATATATGCACATTTCAAGGATTATTTTCAGCAATCTGTAGTTATAGTGTGTAGTTGTTAGGACATATACTTAAATGTAATACTTCGGATAAAATAGTTGTATACTTGTGTTAATGCATTGCATGTCACATACGATGGCACTAATTTTCTCTCTTATTTTGTCTCACTCCAACCCTTATCTCTGTTTTTATTTTCTATTATGTGTCATCAAATTGTCTCCATGTAATCCATCTGTACTAAAATCACTAAATGCTTCACAGCAAAGCGAGGTATGCCAGCCCCAGTGAATCAGTCTGCCCCCTCTCCACCGGCTGCACCAATGGTCAGTACACTTGGGACCCAACCTGGCAGCACTGCTTCTACTACCCCTGCACTACCTGCACCCTCAGGTAGTACTGCCCCAGCAGCTGGTGCTGTGGTACCCTCTGGGAGCAGTGGCAGAGGTGGGGATTTCATCATCCTCCAGGAGATGCTAGGGTTGGTGCATAGCATTGTGCACTGCACCACTGGTGTATGCCTATGCCTGGTGGAGAGCTGGCAATGGAGTAAGGCAACAGTGGTGACAGTCCACTGGGTGAGGACTAGATTCTCAATGTCTCCATGTTTGATGGGCATGAGCTTGTGTTGTCCCCTCCCTCACCCCAATCACAGTGTCCCCCAAACTTTTGTATCCCTCACCATCCCTATGTCTTGTCCTGTCTGTTTGCATTTTCTTCCTCACCTACCCAACATACCTGACCCAGACATACCTATTTCTTTTACCCACCATTCAGCTCTTACTGAATTAAAAAATGAGCACTTGTCCCACAAAAGATATCCATAGCTCTCCATTTCAAACAACTGTCTTCATGACATACTTGGTCCAGTCCAACTGGCTATACAGCATGATTACATTGTTGTCACCCCTCTTTCTAGAGATGACAGTCCAAATTCAGCTAATATTCTGCATATATTTTCAGTTTTTACTGTTGAAGAAATGGCTAGCTATGGTTCTTTCCTACCTCCCTCCTGCACATTCCTGTATTGCTTTCCCTTTGTTCTTCCCCCTGCTTGCTCCCCATTTCACCACTTTCCTATCTACCTCATTTTAACACCTATAATTGTACAAAAAAGTAGAATGACACACAACAAACACAAGTACCAGAAAAAGCAAGGGAACCCTTCACTTTTTGGACTGTACGTTTGTGTGGAGTTCGGCATCACTCACCAATGCCAAGTGACGGTAAGCGACTCTACAAAGATCTATTACATCCATGCAATGCTGCTTAACACCTCTGTGGTATGCCAACACACAGCAACCCATGTAGTATATAAGAATTAATGTCACTGCATTAATGCATGATAGTTAGGGACCTTAGGGTTAAGGAGTGGATAAGGTGAGTGTGCGATAGGGACCTTAGGGTTAGGGAGCGGGTAAGAGGAGTGTGCGATAGGGACTTTAGGGTTAGGGAGCGGGTAAGGTGGGTGTATGGTAGTTACGGACCTTAGGGTTAGGTTTGGGTTAAGGTACGTGGATAGCTAGTAGTGTATGTATGATTTAGTGCAGAGTTTTGTGAAGTGTATGTGTGTGGATTATTTATTTTGGTGTGCATGTTTGTCGGAACAGCGAATTTGCTATTCTGAGTGTTCGATGTTATAGTCTTTCGATCGAAATGGTTCGATATTATAACAATCGAAGTTTTAAGACTTCGATGTTATAATATAGACCCAGGGCTATTAGCCTAGTAACCTTCTATGAACCTATGAACCTACGAACCTATGCAGGCCTTCTAACATCTTCTCCTAAATTCACTGCTGATGTTGTCCACTATAGGTTGTCCTGCAGCCTTGTAAAAATCATACTTGTGCTGTAGTGGTTGTGTAAAGCACTATGCACTACAGTCTGTATACTTAGGTAGGGGGTTCTGTTCTCACTGCAGTTAAGTGTGTGTGTGTGTGTGTGTGTGTGTGTGTGTGTGTGTGTGTGTGTGTGTGTGTGTGTGTGTGTGTGTGTGTGTGTGCGCGCGTGCACTTGCTTGACTTTCATACCAGCATGTGGGGCACTATTATTACCATATTCTCCTCACCAGACACTGCTGATATCAGCTATACCCGATTTGTAGATATGCATTATTCTCACCAGGGCAGGGTCATATAATGACCTGGAAGCCAAGCAGACGTCACCTCTTCCTATACAATACAGATTACAGTGACATGGCTTTCAGTCTATCCACATACAGCATGGCATGGTTTTAGGTCCTGTATTTTCTTGGTAAGAAACCCTTGCGGTCTCTACAGCTGCTGCATGTGCCTGGTGAGGTACATGCAAAAGACAGCATTATAGTCTATCACTATTCTGATGATTTTAAAGTACAATGCTGTAATATAATCCCCTGATGTTAATATGGTGGCATGACTTATGTGCGCAACATAGATTTTCAATATCAGTGTGGACACTTGGTGGTCGAAGTTCAGATTGCTGTGTGTTCCCAGGTCTTGCATCACTGGATTTCAGCATAGCAGGAGTGTTGTCAATGCTATAATTAGCACAGAAATCCACTTTGCAGAAGGGCAAACTAAAGACACATTTTTTTTCATTTATTTGTAGTCCGTGCGTCTTTGTCATCAATCATTTTTGTGTGTTAGCCCCCACCTTTGTTGAATATCATCACTGGTGGACTCAATGATTGCACTCAGTAGCAAGAATCAGCAAACATGGTAAGCCAAACACTTCAGCCTGAACTATCAAAATATAGATTTTAAACAGTAAAGAGCCAAGCATAGATCCCTGTGTTGCACCAAAAGTGACAGCTCTATTGGTGCAGGTTGATTCAGCAACTTTCATAGTATGTGCTCTTTTGGTGAACTAATTGGTTACCCATCTAGTGACATAAGGGTTATTCCCCAGCTGGGAGAGTTTCTTAATGATAACTGCATGAGAGATTGTGTCTAAACCCTAGGCCACATTAGGATAGCCAATATGCATTATCTTATCTTCATCCAGGCTTATCACACAGAATGAATGGGCTGTGACAACATCACAGATCGCCAATAGTGTGACTCGGCACATACACATTCCTGACACGGTTGAATACACACTTCAACACACCCTCCAAACAGACTGTGTTCCTGTAGAAGGGTTACATCAACATGCATCCATACGAGTTGGGGGACAGCACCTGATACATGCATGTATAGACACATCCTGACTCTCCTCATCTGTAAGGTAGACCAACATGTCATCATGGACCTTTTCTAAATGGACACTAGTAATATCCTGATGGTCTGCAACAGACCTGTGTGAGTTGTTAATGCTACATAATGTCTGTTACATCTAGTAGATATCCTCAAAGAGGTCATAGAGGGCATGCATGATGACAGCACTATCATACTTTTGAACTTGACAAGCCCAAGGCATTTGACAAATCTGCACTGATGTAGTCACTCAACATTGTCAGATGTGGCCATAAACACCTAAAGCAACAAGTGGAAAGATCACTTATGTGGCATCTAAATATCTTGAAATATGTGAAGTGACCTATATCTCTGGTCCGTACATCAAGGCTGTTTGCTAGGCCCTTTCTTGTCCATTATTTAGCCACAGGCATCACAAATGCCATACACATCCTGTGTCCAAACAGCTGTCTGTAGGACTACAGATTATGGACAATCATTGACTCCAACTGTGATACTAGTATAATATAGACAGTACCAAAGACTGCTGCCACAGCCATGACAATGCCTGCAATGAAACAAAAACATGGGCGGATTTGTTACATCAGGAAAACAAACACACAGCCCAATGATAGTATAGATATCAGACCCTGTAATAAGATCAATAGGTATGTAACCTGTGCCCTAGTATATATAGCATGTAGAACATCCACCAGCATTGTAACCACAGTGCTGACTACTCCATTGTATGTAATGCAACTACTGAGTATATGAAGGACATCCACATAAGAGGCCATAATACCTCCATAGTTCACAGCCTTCTTCACAACAATAACGGAGTACAATGTGCCCTTTATGTACTTCCCTACACATCCTCCACTGATGTTTAACTGAAGGAAGTGGACCACCTTTGCCACAGTGACTGGTCACACATCTTATTGCCATACCTAGGTATTCTTTTTGTGGCATAAACATTACTGTCTGATGGTGCAGAACCACCATCAAGCTGTTACAACAAATGCATGCATAGTAGCTGTTCCTATGATGCACACAGTACATACATAGCGGTTTGACTACACTGATGGCATGGGTAACATTTGTGACAGTGTGGTGCCATATACATTATATATTACACACAAATGCCATGCGCACCAGTCAACTAGTCTGTACTGATCATAATGTCACAAAAAGGTATAGCAGTGTCCCCTTTAACACCTACATCAGATGTTACAGTGTCAGGACAGTGTGCACGATTACCCTCAGAGTGCGGTCATGTCATAACAGTTGTATAAGTGAGTTTGTGCAGAACCATCTCTGATCACTCTAAATCACATATGTTATGTCAGAGACATAGGATTATTGGTGGCATTATTCTGATATTGTCTATGATTGTACATGTTTCTTTTACTGTTGGCCATGAGCCTTTACCTATGTCCCACTTGCTGGAGACCTCTGCCGAGATTGCACTCATATTCAGGCAAATCAGTTTGCACAGCTTTACAATATGCACCCTACCCCAATTGCATATAACATCCCTGATACATGTCCTCTGCCTTGTTCATGTAAGGATGCTTATCTCACACAGACATCTTCCCCACTGTTGTGTCACCTTGTGTGACAGTCACATAATACACAGTTTCACTGTGCAGTCTGTTCTGTACTATACCGATATGCGATTGGTGTTCTACACCTGCCTTCCATTGACATGCCCCCATCTGCTGTACATTAGGTGGCATCACCTTTCCTCTTTCCCTGTGTTCATTCCAACAATTCATCTGTGTGTCCCTATTCAATACACATACATTTCTCCCAGCGGGTTTATTTTACATGGCAGTCCATGTACCCCTTACAGATCATTTGCACACCTTCACTACAGAATGCATGAAATGGGATTTTACAATAGCCTGCGATACACACACTGTCCTATACTGTGTTTGGCCCATATACAGAACTATATGTTAAGCCCTGGTAATTATTGTGTCATTCCGTGCAATCTCTCTAACCTACTGTGCTCCCGAGGTAAACAAGTTTGCTATCTGTGTTGCTTTGCATGGTTTCCTGGCCAGCAACACTGTTACTAGTCACAAAACCATGCTTATTTACGTTTGTGCATTGCATGAATATGTAATTAGCTCTGCTGCTCACTGTGCATCACTGCACACACATGTAAACTCCATATAGGCTTTGTGCGAAGCCTACACTGAGTTTATTGAATCTCAGGGTTTATTTAGTAATAAAGACGAACCCTTCCATAATTTTTTGTATAAATTAATGATACTGATAAAGTTCTAAATATTTTACATATGTTATAAAATCACCTGTGGAACCCATGGCAGGAGTAACCACCACATGATATGAATACTGGTTCTAGGCGACTGTCGCTGTTGATGTGGCACCCTGACAATGTACAAAACAGGAAAAGGGGAGCTGATGCTGTTAAACCTGTGAACACCACAAGACACCCTAAGATGTTACAACAAAATGTTATTATTAACAGAAATAATGAAGTAGCTGCAATAAGGGTACTAAAGAAGCATAGGACTGCCCCACAAACCACATATATATAATTCTAAGCAACAATCATTAAAAAAAAAAAAATTTTAATAAACAGTACAGAATCTAGTATTACCAGAACCTATGGGAGGACATACGTATGGCTCCCAAATACGCATCAAAGTCTAGAAGAGTTTGTATTTTGCTTAGAGGTGTTTGCATAGGTATTTTTATACCAAAGTAGACCCCTCAAAGAATTTTTCCTCAGGTAGATGGCAAATGTTAGAGTTGTGACAGAGAAGAAAGAGGTAATGGAGAACACCGTGTTTTGGGAGTGTAATGAGTTGGCAGACTTTAAAATTCACTGCAGAGGACTCTGTCAGAAAAATTGCATGAGCAAATGGGTGCAACTAAGGATTTTTTTTTGAGTCCGTACATAGGACCTGAATGGTCTAGACTTAGTAAGGCCTTGTTAAGTTTAATTCAGGTGGCTGCCACAAAAGTAATTGTTAGAAAATGGGAGTCAAAGTCTAAACCAACTGCATTTGAAGTAATGAATATTGTAACACAAGACAAAAGAACGGTTAGTAGGATCCTTACAAAAGGGTAAGAGCAAATAACATAGAAGGGTGGCCTAATGGTTAAGGTGCTTGCTTTATAAACACAAGGTGCAAAGTTTGAGCCTCACAAAGGATAATTGGCTAGGCTTAAAATAGCTTGCAAGGGCAATTAGCCTAGTACTAATCTATGAACCTATGTCAAAAAAATAAAATGGGAACAATACATGCAGAATAATATTTTGGATGAGGAGTGAGTGAAGTTTAAGGGAAGGCAGGAATTGTGGAATTTATGTAATGATGGATTGATAATTGTACAAAAGAATATATGTGATGCATAAGGTTTGTAACTGAGAATGTTAATGTGGTTTGTTTTCTTAATATAATGTATGTTTGTCTAAAGGGATAATTCAATAAAGGTGTTTAAAAAACGAAATTACTAATACGTCTGCAACATAGTGTAAAGCAATTACTTAGGTGTTAAGGCAAACTACCTTGAGATGCAAAGAGCAGTATTATTTCTCAATGCACATACATAACTCTTAGGTCTGAAAGCTGCTGGTATGTGGAACAAACACACAGATTTATTGTTTGTGTGAGGTAGGGAAGGATTCGTAACTTGCACCTTCAATGAGAGGTAACATCTAGACAGTGGAATGTTAAGACTATGGGAAGTTCAGAAATACTTAAACCTTCACTAAAGCAGGAATATACTCTAGAAACAATCAGCAAACTGACCACCAAAGAAAGAAATCACATTGCGTGAGAGTGGTCAGTTACTGAATCAGAACCGTACAGTACCTCCTATAGGATAATGCCTACAATCATGGAAGCAAAGAGAAGGGCAACAAATTAAAATTGCTGTGGCAGACTGAAAATATGGGTAAGATTCAAACATCAGAACACTACTAGGTAAGTGACTGCAGGGACCGTAAGATGTTAATTAACATTATTAGGTCTCTCCCATATAGCTAATATAGCCACACAACTTAAGCACACAAACACACACTAAAATCGAACTCTAAACTTTATTCATCCCTTATTAGGCCCATTACTGAATGTAATGTACTCTTCAGCATGTACCTCACTAAACATCTAAACCAGCTTGACAGACCTCAACATACCCTCTCCAAAAAAAAATCTCGGACCTTAGTACTCCTCGTTACACTAAAAAACTAAAGGCCTGTCCCTCTGCATGGCGTCATACAAACTCCTAAGCTAGGATATCTGCTTAGACTTTCAGGCCAATAAAAACCCAGCAAATTAACTCCTTCACTTAAATACAGTCAGTGGTAAAGCAAACAAATGTTCTACACACCTAAACCTATGCTACCATTTCAACAGCAGCAGACACCACAACAGATACCTCAAACAACATATCCTCCCTTAACAGTTTTTCTTTA
This sequence comes from Protopterus annectens, assembly GCF_019279795.1. Classification (NCBI taxonomy): domain Eukaryota; kingdom Metazoa; phylum Chordata; order Ceratodontiformes; family Protopteridae; genus Protopterus; species Protopterus annectens. Next base: position 1,534,500,787 of record NC_056743.1, on the reverse strand, counting down.
AATACCACGCAGAGTACTTCCCTAGAATCCTTTTAAAACAAGTTGGATGACTGTCTGGGTGATGATAATTTTTCACAGGGATAGTGCCAAAAGTCTACTTAAATGTGAGACAGTGTTGGTCTCTCATCAGTACCAGTGTGATGTCGATAATTTTCTTGTTTGTCTCCTTGGCCATAAGCTTAGTAGGAACCTATGAACCTATAAACATACTTTTAAATGTGGGGGCAACCCCCCCAAAGACTTATAACTAACTCAAGTTTTATATAATGGTAGCAGCTGTACTGATTTTTATACATTCCTTTGTGACCATTACATAAGATTAAAACTTAACAGATTAATGCCAGTAAAAGAGATTACCTTTTCAATATCTCCAAGTCCTTCTGTGTCAATGAGAATAACTGTGCGATGAGGATCATTTGGGTGAGAGACAGGCCAAACCCAGATTCCCTTGGTCTGTGACTGCACAGTAGAACCCAGCTGAAACCCTCCATCTGGAAAATACATGATTATTATATATTTAAAAAAATTTAAAAAAAAATCACATGAATCATCTGCATAACAACTCTGACATGCCACAGCCCATTTTCTCATTAAAAGGAGCATGCCAAAAGCCATCAACTGCTTCATATGAAATATCCTACATTGCCGAGTGCTGTTTCACTGACTTGTACAGTGCCTGTGTTTTATTACTAAGTCACTGTGGGAGGTGACAGGCAGCTCACACAAATACAGTATGACATACAAAATAAGTCTGTGTAATAATCAGTTAAATTCTCCAACACAAAAAAATAGAAATACTCCTGGATGACCACAAGAACCAAAAAACCAGACTGGAAGATGCAGAAGAACAGAGTGAAATCCACACAATATTAGCATAATAAAAACCTTTAATCCATGCTTTTGTAACCAAACTTCATCAGAATAAATTATACATGCTGTACATCACATTTAAAAACAGTTTTAAAATGCCTTTACACCAATCAACATGTGTCTTTTCACTTAAACAATTATACAATTAATCAATAAAATTTCAAAGCTCAGGAAGTTATTTCCTTATATAGACTCTACGGTCTTTCAAAAAACATTTAATGTTAACAGCATCATTTAAACCAGTTTTTTTATCTGAATTATCAGATTTGCCATAAAGCCTCCTTTTGTTCAAGATTTGTTTTAAAATTGCCACCCCTAAAATCATGACTTCCATGCTCCAGCACAGAAAACAAAAATTTTTTATACATGTGACAGGTGATAGTATGCTTGTAAAAAGCATTCGTCTTGTCTTGTTTTCTACGTTGTAATAATGTTCCTTTATTCTAGTGCATAGAGCTCTTGTAATCATACCAATATAGAATGCACTACAGTATGCACACATACCAATGTATACAACTCCTTTACTCTTATATTTGAAATGCCTTGGAACTTTCAAAGTGTAAGGCAAATGTTCTAAATCAACTAAGGGACCTTCAGAAATGTATCTACATATATTACACTTCCCAAACTTATGGGTCTATATCAGATGATCAAAAGCTCACAACTTCGAACTGCAAACCTTGAAAGCTGACAACATCGAACATACAAAAAAAAAAAAATACTAACTACCCAAAAAGAAAAAAAAAAAAAAACGCTCTATGCAGAGGGGGCAAGCCCCCCTGCACCCCCCACACCCACTGCTACTTAAATATACAAACTCCGAGAACGCACTATAGTGCAGTAAAGGGAAATATTCCCTTCTCACACTCTATGGCGATCTCCGTTCTGAGGTTCGATGTTGTCAGCTTTCAGAGTTGTGAGCTTTGGACTTATCAGCCTTCAATGTTCTGATATAAACCCTACACTTATACATGCCCCATCTTTTATGTGAGGTGTTGGGACAATAAACAAGTTTCTCTCTCTTTCTACAATGTTTTTTAAATTATTTTGATTTTTGTATACAAACTTTGGTTGGGTCCCCACAATGGATAGTAAATTTTTATTTCCTTCTAACATTTTCCAGTTGTCAGAAATGCTATTTCTGAGAATACCAGTATCTATGGTAATATCCAAACAAATGTAATTGTCAGCATCAAATGTATTCCTGTCATGGTTCTGTTTTATATTAATATTGGAAAACCCATGCTCAAGAATGGCTGGAAAGAGACTGTCCCTATTCTGTGTGACATATTCAGCCTGCTCTTTCAACAGAATTTTACTATACCCTCATTCAACAAACAAGGTGGTAATAAATTGTATTTCCTTCAAAAAGTCACCCATTTCACTTGTCATTCTACTGGCTCTTATGAGCTGTCCTTTTGGAATATTATTTTTTATGTAACAAGGGTGCATGCTGGTAGAATGCAAGTAACCGTTAGTGAAAGTTTTTTCCTGAAAATCCTACTAACTTATAAAGCTTAACATCCCATTCTAAAATCACATCCAAAACATGGACTTTTAGTCCCACATCCCCAGGACAAATTTTAAATATCCTGATCTGGAGTTAAGGATGTCAACAAAAACTTTGCACTTTTTGTACATCCCTAACCATGACAAAAACAAGTCATGCAGCCACACTCTAATTAAAATTGCAAGTAAAATGTTATTTTTTTCAACTGATGCCATGGCTATATAATAAAGATGTACAGTACTTCGTTTTAATAAATCATCTGCATAATTACTAACCCATTTTTCCCATCTTCTGCATGGGGCCAGGGTGTTGCATCAATTAGTGTCACCAATCACAATTCAGTGGTACTCTCCTACCTTCTATGACAGTTATGTCTAACTCTTGCAGGTCTTCGCTAATGCAATCACTACGTCTCTTGGCTGGACATACTGGTTTCCTCCTGCCTTCTTCCTGTCTCACCCAAATCTTCTTTATAAAGTCATATTCTGCTTTCCTGCTCATGTGATAGAGAACCAGTGTAATCTGTTCTCAGCTTTTTCTGCAGTTCAGGCTACTCTATAGTCTGCACTGCTGTCCTCATTTTTTCATTTGTCCTATAGTGTGCATTCTACCATCTGACACAGGCACTTCAGCTTCCTCAACTGCTCTGCCTTCACTGCTCTTGTTTCTATGCCACACACTGGTCACAACACTATTTTTGTATACCTTACTTTTCATCATCTTTGGCATTCTTCTGTCACTCAATACTCCTGACACTATAGCAGTTTGCTGCAGTATCTTTGATTCTAGCTTTCACCTCCTCACTCAGACCTCCCTTCTCTTCAACCATCCCTTGTGATACTTGAAGCCAAGTGTTCCACTAATTTCCCTTCTAGCTCACTTTTCAGCTTCTACTGATTTCCCTGTTTGCGTCCATCACAGTTTTCTTGTCGGTACTGTTTCATCCCATGTGCCTTCAGTTTTGCATTTCAGTTCATCATCATTTGCTCAAGTTCCTTTTCTTAGTCTGCACGTCGTGTCACATTGTCTGCATTCCTTTTCAGTCTGCACATCATGCCACATTGTCTGCGTTCCTTTGCACAGTCTGCACATCATGCCACATTGTGCAAAGGCATTCCTTTGCATAGTCTGCACATCATGTCACATTGTCTGCATTCCTTTTCACAGTCTGCACATTATGCCTCATTGTCTGCGTTCCTTTGCGCAGTCTGCACGTTGTGTCACATTGTCTGCATTCCTTTTCAAAGTCTGCACGTCATGCCACATTGTCCGCATACAGCAGCTTTGTTAATCTGCTCCTCTGAACTGCTTGCTAATATAGTCCATCACCAGAGTGAACAGAAGAGTGTTCACAGATTAATCCTGCCACACTCCCACTCGGAACTACTCTGAGTCCGAGCACTGTTTGTATGTGTGTCATTGAGTCCTCATACATAACTTCTGCCAATGCTTATAACAGGATTACCCAAATCAGTTTTCTTGGCACCTCATCATATGCTTTCTCCAAGTCTAGGAATGCTCAGTTGGACTCTTTCGTCATCATCATCTTCACCACTATCTGTCTCAGTGAAAGTATTTGATCAGTTGTGCTGAATACTATTCTGAAAATGAACTTCTCATCCTCCATCTTAGTTTCTACTACTCTGTGTGTTAATCAATCACCAGCTCTGTCACCTTCACACAGTGACAGGAGTTTGGTACCTCTGTACTGCCCACCATTGGGAATGCCCACTTTGTTCTTGTACACTGACATTGTAAAGCTTACTCTCCAGCTATCTGGGATATGCCTGGAGAGCATATTTAATCTCTGATGACAAACTGTGAGATTGTAAGACAGAAATGGTCTTTTGACAGGTATAGCAATGAATACCCACAGAAGCTATAATTCCCTTAACTTCCCAATGTCATAATCAGTCTGACTTCATCTAAGCTTGCTGCTTTCCCTGACTTCATTTTCCTTAGTGCTCTATGTACTTATTTTAATTTTTCCTCTAATTTCTCATTTGTAATAAATGTATCCTAATTTTTTTCCCTGAATAGATTTTTTCATCTGTAGTTTGGACAAATGACTTCAAAGAAACACTTTTCATCACAGCTGTTTCTGGCTTTTTTTCTTCAGAACTCTGCAGAATCATTCTCTTATTTACTCTTTAAAAGGAGGCATGAGTGCCTTTCATATTTTTCATGGTAAAATTTCTGCTTTGACTGATCTATTTGAGTGTCTCTTGTACCAGATAATGACTTTTAAGCAGATGCATGAATCCTTCTTTTCAATCTACAAATCACAGGTAGTTTACATGGCAAAGAAATTTCTATATTTCGATAATGCTAGACAGCAGTTCCTACAACTGTTAATCGTCAGTGGTTTGTGATTTTTTCAGACATCTGACATCCTGCATGGCCCTTTCCACTTAAAACATTTGACTGCATAACATTTAGACTTGACAATGATATGCTAGACCTCCTACTGTTCTGAAAATCCATGCTTGGATATTTTAGACCATTAGTAAATTTTACAACACCTGAAATACTATGCAGTTTAAAACATGTTATGCCACTTTTACTAGTCGTATCTTGCAATTTCACAATTTCAGTAGATATACATTAAATATGCTGCTTCATGACACAGAAACAAGTATGTTTCAGTTTTGCTGTGTGGTATTTCTGGCACTAAATAAAACAACATAACATCTGTTTAACTGCTATCATGATATGCATTATATGCCGCGGATTTGACTTTCTTATTCTGTCTTGCACAATAATACATCAGAAGCGGTTTATCATTTTTAGTACTACATTGTAATTCAAGAATGCTTGTCAAATTCCTGCCTCATCTCATCTGAATGAGTATATTCATGTATCTTTTCTAAACAACAAACTTTGTACGTTACTAATCTCCTCTATAAATGAAAAGTAATGCTGCACTTCTTTCCTACCTGCAGACTTACGTTCTGGACTGCTTCTAGTTGCAACATCTCTCAGCAGTTGAGTCTCCGGATCTGTCTCTATACATTTATGAAATTCTATTAGTTTCTTGTTCATGGTGGGCAACTGTCGTAACACTCAGTTAACCGCCAGTTTAGCCTTAAGCAGATCATCTGGATGCCCTGATCAGTAAAAACAACTCAGCATATCAGCTACAATTATCTCTTTTTCTGGTTTACAACTCATTTGCAAGTCACATTCCTGTAAATACAACAGTTACTGTAATTCTAATGGTACACTATGCAAAGAATTCCTATGTAAAATAAAATCCCACCAAGACCATCCAAGAAGTAAGCAAATTTAATGAAACACTTAGCGCCTCGGCTTACACAGCCTTCCAAGATTCTTATGCATACTCTGCAGTAACTTGACCAGCTCAACTTTACGTTGTCACTTGGGTGCTTACATCTCTCCATTTAAAGTATACATATGACCTGGTTACTGCCTATGGGGGAGTAAACTGAGCTAAGTGCTCCAACCTAGGGTAGATGAAGTCAGATATGGCTGAGCTCTCAGTGTATCAAGGCTGAGCATATTGCCTCCACCAAAAACGGTGCCAAAATTCAAACAAAAAAGAAAGTTTAACTATTGTCTCAGTAACTGGTGTTATTATATGCACTCCAATGTGTGAAAGCATGAGAAACAATGGCAGTCAGTTTTTGTTTTGCCAGGGATGGGCATATCTTTCTCTTCAGGGCTATTGCACCCTGGCTATGACATTTTCTACTTCCACCCTTGCCAGTTTTAGTCAGAGCCAGTCATCTAGACATTTCAGCTTAACAAACTTTGACCTAGCCTATATCAACTTGGCACTACCTCACTGCAAGGAATCTTAACAAAACGCCTGACCTTGAGAGCCTTTCTGACCCTTGAACATACAGACATATATATAAGAATCAAAACTTGTTTCTACTGTAACAGGAATACTCCATCTTTACTAGGATTTAGTGTGAATCATTCATTCAAACCCTCTAACAATGGTGGAGATGCATCTATATTCATCCACAGTCCTACTGCCTCAAAACAAATTCTGCTCAAAGATAGCCTCATACTCCTTCATATCATAGGAGGTTACTAGGCTATTGGCCCTGAAACCCTTATAAGCCTAACCAAGAGTTTAGCCCATGTTTAGACAAATCAGCACCCATCTCAACATGCTATAGTCCCTAACTAATTAACAAACTATGATCAACCTGGATGACATTAATTACTTGCATATTAACTTGCTAGCACACACAACCAATATGCAATTGCATATAGTTATTAATGCAATGTTTTGTTTTGCTTCTGTACTTTTGATTTTTATTTATGGAAAAATCTTACCTTCTCCAACTAAATGTTCCGATGTCCTTAACCATATTCATATACATATTACACCTACCTGCTCCACGCCAACAGTCTCCCCTCCAAGATTAAATCACACCATCATGCTGTCACATTCCAATTAAAAATCCAACCCATGACTCATCTAACTCTTTAGTATTTATAGATTTCTCAATGCCATCCTCCCAGCACTCTCAGAGAACCAAAAGAAATGTAAAAGCCCCTCACCAGGGACCCTACAACAAAATTAGTTACTACTAATTCTCTTCCTCTTATCATGATTCTTACAGGGAAATCTCTCTATCTATCTGGCAGAAGTACAACAGCAAATGTAAGATTAAGTCCCTAGGATGGAGCCCCAGTATCAACAAATTCTACAATAAAAGAAAAACCTTCTCGTACTAAGGAATACGTTTAAATCCCCCATTATAAAAGTCAGCAAAAAATGATCTCCAGAGAACTCAGGAGTAATTTTTTAAGCCAAGTATGAACTAAACATTTGCACCCCTTCCAAAGATAATTATAAGGCTTTAACTATAGTACGAATCTCAGAAATAATACCCAGTGCTACACAAAACAGATCTCATATTGTAGAACATACACTACATTGTTAATATACTTGGAGAAATTTACCTCCAACTTTAACCTGCTGTTCTTCCCAATGCATTTCTTTCCTACTCCGTACTGTCTACCTTCCATTAACTGCTCTGTTCAAAACCAAAGATACTAGCTGTGTGGACAGTGACAAAATACTGACTTCTCATATTCAACACTAAACATAACCTCGCTGATTCCCTTTTAAAACCAGTTTTAGAATTCTCAGTGGGGACCTGTCCAAAGCATGGAGAACACCGTGATGCTCTTATACAATGGTGGACCTACCACCCACCCTGGAAGCTACAGATGTAGTAGGTCTACCAGTATTATGTTTACAGTCCTAGAGCACACTATAGTGGAATTCATAAATAATGAGATCAGTTATCAATTATCCCTTGACCTGAATCAGTTTTGCATCGTAAAGGGTAGGTTCTGTCTACTAAAATCTGATGGAATTCTTTGGCATGGCTTACTGGACATGGGAAAACAGCTAAACCACGCACACTGCCCACCTGGATTCCAGTTAAGCCTTTGATACTATATTGCGTTACTAATGAACAGCTCAGATTCCTGAATATTAACACCTTTGCAACTCACTGGATAGCAAACTGGCTTGCTGGCAGACATGTACACATACATACATACATACCACACACACCCACAGGACTAGCAATACACTTTCCTCTGAAAGACATGCCACTAGTGTCATCCAGCAGGGCTTCATAGTAGGTCCCCTCTCTTTGGCATATACTTCTCTGATGTCCAGGTTGACACCAAGGATCTATGCCTGACACAGTTTGCTAATATCTGCAGACTTGGTGCTGTCAAAGAGTACTTTTCCTCCATTAATTATTAACTGCAGTGAGTCGAGATAAAACAGACATTACTTAAGACTAACATTTTAAAATGCAGCTAACTCTAGATATAACAGATATAATGAACTCACAAAACAGTGCATCTTTTTAAAAAAGGAGGGTTGATAAGTACGTGTATTAATGTTGATATATGGAAAATGTATATTTATATAACAAATGCTATGCTTGCAAGTGAATTTCTTTTATAAAAATTTGTAAAATTAGAAGTTATGTACTCACCATAACGTTCCATCTGAGTAGGTATCTTCATTTGTCTGCAACCTTTGGGATACGGATCCGATCTCGGATCCGAGCCGGCAACTTTTACCACAGCATAGATCCGAGCCCCTAGCTCCTCCCTTTACCCATAATCCCCTGCAAACCCTAACTGACCTCAGATCACGTTTGCCCGATATAAGCAATATAAAAGTTCCCCGGAAGGGGCTAATCCAAGACAGATCCTAAAGGTCAGGGGGAAGGAGGGGGGGATAGTTGCAGACAAATGAAGATACCTACTCAGATGGAACGTTATGGTGAGTACATAACTTCTAAATCTGAAGTAGGAACTTCATTTGTCAGCAACCTTTGGGACAGAGTCCCCAGCTACCTGAATCCTGGGTGGCCTTTATGGAAGAACATTCCGGAGCACTGCAGAGCCAAAGGACGCCCTACTTCTGGAGACAACATCCAGTTTGTAATGGCTGATAAAGGTATGAGATGAGGCCCAAGTGGCTGCGGAACAAATATCATCTAAGGGGACCCTAGATTTAAAAGCCGCCGAAGCAGCGACGGCCCTAGTAAAATGAGCTCGAACCCCTTGAGGTGCAGGCCTTCCCGAACTCTGGTATGCTAAGAGGATACAATTAGCTATCCACCGTGATAGTGTAACTTTAGAAATTGACTTGCCTAAACTTGTTTTGGTAAAGGAGACAAACAACTGGTCAGATTGCCTATGACCAGCAGTTCGATGAGTATAAAAACGTAATTGTCTGTGCACATCCAAGGAATGCAGTTTATATTCTCCTTTGTTCTGGTAAAGAGCACAGGAAGATTAATGGATTGATTAATATTAGCTTCTGAAGACACCTTAGGCAGAAAGGATGGATTGATCCTGAGGTAAACTCTATCTGGATGGAAGGATAAATACGGCGGCTTAACACATAGAGCCTGAAGTTCAGAGACCCTTTTAGCTGAAGTAATGGCCACTAAGATGGCCGTTTTCCAAGAGAGATATTTAAGATCAACCGTGGCCGCCGGCTCAAAAGGGGGGGGCTAGTCAAGGCTTGGAGAACCAAAGACAAATCTCATGGGGGTACTACCTTCCTGACTGGAGGTCTGAGAAGGAAAGTACCCTTGAGGAAAGCTTTACAAAGCTTAGCAGTCATCAGAGGGCCTGATTCATGCCCTACATGATAATGCGAAATCGCTGCCAGTTGTACCTTGACTGTAGAGCAGCTAGCCCCTTGATGAAAAAGGGTAGTTAAGAACTCCAAAACCGACGTGAGAGGCGCCGTGAAAGGATCCAAGTGATGGTGTTCCGCCCAGATTGAGAAACGTTTCCACTTGCTTCGGTAGACTCTTCTGGTGGAAGGTTTATGTGCTGCTACTAGGATGGTTTTGACTGGTGAGGAGACTCCGGGAGTCCTAATCAGGAGTGGAACTGGAGCAACCAAGCCGTCAGCTTGAGGTTGACCAGGTTGGGGGCCTGGAGACCCAGAGGGTGGGTAATGAGATCCGGGAGTGGATCCAGAATCCATGGTGGATGAATTAGGTGAGACCACAGGTACGGGAACCATGTTTGACGAGGCCAGAATGGGGCAATGAGGATCATTTTGCTCCCCAGCCAACTGGCTTTCTGTAGGAGTTTCATCATCATGGGCAATGGAGGATAAGCGTAAAGGAGACCGGGAGGCCAAGCATGTACTAGAGAGTCTCTCGGGGACTCCCCCTGAGGGGGAATTAGAGCGAAGTAACTGTTGCATTTGGTATTTGAAGGAGAGGCAAAAAGATCGCAACAGGGTTGCCCCCATAGGGCAAATATTTGTTTCGCTACTAGAGGATTGAGGGACCATTCGTATGGAGTCAGGATCGAACGACTGAGCCTGTCTGCTAGGATGTTAGACCGTCCCGGAATGTGCGTTGCAATAAGAAAGCGGTTGGTGGAAATCGCCCATTCCCACACTCTCATGGCCTCGCGACAAAGGGGATAAGACCTGGTTCCCCCCTGTTTGTTGATGTACCAGACAACTGACATGTTGTCCGTTTGTACTGCAATTGTCCCAATCGGTAGAAGGCTGTGAAGTGCCTGCAACGTCAAAAGCACCGCCCTCATCTGTAGGACGTTGATATGCAAGGAGTTCTCTGTGTCATTCCACGTGCCTTGGATCGTTCTGCCTGAATAGTGCCCCCCCCCCCAGGCGAGAGGCGTCCGTGGTCACTGTGGCGATGGGGGAAGGCATCGAAAATGGTCGTCCCGTGTGGAGACTCTGGGACCGGAGCCACCACATGAGCGACGTTCTGCAAGCCCTGCTTAGGGGAATAGGATGGGACACGGGGTTGCGAGACAGGGACCATTGTACTTGGAGGGTCCATTGCAGTACCCTCATATTTAGGCGAGCTAGGGGTAGTAGAGGAATAGCTGCCGCCATGGACCCTAGAGCCCTCAGGATCAATTCCACAGGTGGAGCAGGAAGAATGAGAATGGCCTTGACATGCAACCTCAGGTTTTGAAGCCGATCGGGAGTTAAGAAGGCAAGCATTATCCTGGAATCCAATCTGGCCCCTATAAAATCTATCACCTGTGAGGGGACTAGAGAAGATTTGGTCATGTTGATAGTTAACCCTAGACGTGGAGCAAGGTTGAGGAAGTAATCCCTGCCTGAACAGAGCAGATGCCTTGTTGGGGCGATGAGGAGCCAGTCGTCCAGGTACGGAAAGACCTGAATTCCCTGAAGCCTCAGGTGGGCCGCTATGACCGCCAAGACTTTGGTGAACACCCTGGGTGCTGAGGTGAGACTGAAGGGAAGGGCTCTGAACTGAAAATGACTGGCTCCCAGCCGGAAGCGGAGGAACCTCCTGGAGCGTCTGTCCACTAGGATGTGGTAGTACGCATCCTTGAGGTCTATCGAGCACATCCAATCGTTCTCCCATAATAGGGGGAGAATAGATTGTAAGGTGACCATTCGGAACTTTTCTTTGGGTACTGCCAATTTCAGGAGAAAGAGATCGAGAATGGGTCTCAAGTCCCCTGTCTTTTTTGGCACCAGAAAGAACCTGGAGTAAAACCCCGATCTGAACTGATCTGGGGGGACGGGTTGGATGGCTCTTTAGTAAAAGCTGCTGAATTTCTGTATAAGCTGCCTCCTTCTAATTAGGTGGTACGTCGGGGAGGCTTCTGATTTTGGGGGTTACAATAAAGGGAATTTGGTAACCTCTGGATATGATGCGAAGCACCCAGCGATCTGTTGTTATGGACTCCCACATTGCTAGGTGCTTCGAAAGACGCCCCCCGACTGCCTCCAGAGTGGAGCAGCCGGGCAACCCCTCAGGGGTTCTGCATGAGCCTCTCAGGGAAGGGTTCTCTGGACCCAAAGTTTCTGGGACCCCCTCTGCCTCTTGGGCGGCGTCCTCCCTGTCCTCCTCTGTCACGAGAGGACTGGTTGTCCGGAGCAGACTGGGACTGATGCGATTTTCGGAACCACATCTTCTTCTGACCCTTTTGGTTCTTAGAAAAGGACTTCTGGGGAGCAGAGAAGCGGATTCCGACGGCAGACGTCTTCCCGTCTTTCTCGCTCTGGACTAAGGTGTTGCGAACGGTTTTGCCAAAAAGTGCAGAACCATCAAAGGGGGCATTCGCAAATGAGGCCTTAAAGGGTTCCGAGAAGTCACAGTGTCGGAGCCAGGCCTGACGCCTGATTACCAGGCCAGCTCCGCCGGCTCTAGCGGCTCCTTCAGTGGCGTGTGACAAGAGCCGCATAGAGGTGTTAGAGTAGACATTCGGGAGGAGTACAGATGCTTGTCTCCTTCCGACATGGACTCTGGGGGGAATGCAGCGTATTCTTTTATTAGATCCAGCTGCATCCGGATGACGTGTGCCATATAGTTCAGCGCTGTCATGGAGAAGGTTGCTGAACTAAAGACCCGCTTCCCCAGGCGGTCCATCGCTCGAAAGTCCGTACTCGGAGGGTGGACCACAGAGCTCTCCTGAGCCAGCTCTCTCTTGGTGGCCGCCGCCATCAACATGGCATCCACAGGGGGACCTCTGCTCCAGTGGGTTCTCTCAGCAGGGGGACTCAGGATCCTATCCGGGCGCTTGGGGATTGGCTCCACAGTGTCCGGCTCCTTCCAAGCCCTGGTGGCAATAAGGTCCACCAGGGGGTCGGGGGGAGGGGACACCCAAGCGGTAGATGGCCCTGCTTTGAACGCCTCTAGGAATACGGACTCATCGGAGGAAGCCTTGGGGGCAGACCACCCCCCCTAATCCTGAGCATCTCCATGATGTCTCCAAAGGAGACATCCTCGGGGGGTGACCTTGGGGAGCCTTCCCCTTCATCCAAGTCCGTATCTTCGGTAAGGGACTCAGGGGAGTCCACGTGCCTCCTCTTACACTTGGCTTTGTGAGGAACCTCTTGGGGGGGCTGTCCAAGGAAGACTCACCAGCAATATCACGTTCCGCAGGAACACCCAGAGACGTTGAAGCAGGCTGTCCCGAAGGCCGGGTGATGGGAGCCCGGACCAGCTGAGAGGGAGTGCAGGGAGGAGCCGGGGGTCCGGATACACTCAACAGTGCCCTCTCCACCACCGCGAAAGCCGAGGGGGAGCTACTCTCAATAGGCTCTGAGAGTCGGCTCCCACTCGGATCCGAAGGGGGGACCGGATCCGGGGCTGAGACCCTTGGATCCGAAGGACCCGTGTGCTCTGACCGGGATGGAGCCGAAATCACACAAAGTCCCTCGGATCTGAAGCTCCGCCCATGGCTCCGAGAGGTCAGATCCGACAAACTCGAGGGACCAGTCGGAGCCGAAGTAACTAGTACTGTCAGCTCCGACACACCCCCGGCTCCGAGTGCTCTGAACCCGGGAAGCGGGATGGAGAAGGAGCGATTGGGGCAAAAAATGGGGTCAAGCTCCCCCCCCGGGGGGGAGGCAAGAGCACTCCCATCTGCAGCTGGGCCTGGATGAACCTCCTCATCATCCGGTCCATGTCTGCATCTGACATACTAAATGTAGACCTCAACGAGGCCGAGGCAGACCTAGAGTGACGCCTCGATGACCTCGACGGGGACCGGGTTGCCTCCTCCCCAGGTCCCGGTGAAAAAGAAGGGGACCGGAGCCGAGGAGGAGGCAATCCAGAAACCCTGGATGGAGAAGCCTGCTTGGCGGGCGGGGCCGAGGAAGAGTTCTCGGCCCGCCGCTTATGGTGCTTCTCCTTCCTTTTGGTTTTTCCGGCCTCCATATCCTCCGGAGCCAAAACGGGAGGTTGAGTCCCGACCGGAGGAAGGGGGGCAGGGGTGGCCGCTACCAAGGACTGGGTAGCGGCCACCGAAGAATCGGAGGTCGGAGCCGAGTCCGGGGGCAAAAGGCCCGCCAGAATCAGCTTCGATCTCCGGTCCTTCAGTGCCCTGGGGTTGAATGCTGCACAAATCGTGCATCCCGAAGAAAGATGTTCAACCCCAAGGCACCTAACGCACCGGGTGTGGCCATCCGCCGGTGAGAGCTTATGGCCACACTTGATACATTTTGAAAAGATGGCTTTAGGGGCCTCCGACATATTGAACGTAAACCACACTCACTAGGCCCCTAACACACCACAAACACACACTACGGACTAGCGAGGGTAGGGAGGAAAATTTTTTTTAACAAAAATAGATATTAAAGAGGGAACCTACACAAACTCACACAATCACACAAGAAAGTACAAAAATTCTAAGATTTTTCTCACAAAAAACCTTCCGAATTGCCAGGAGCTCAAAATCCAGCTTGTTGGCTTGAAGCGCGGCAAACTAGATCTGAGGTCAGTTAGGGTTGGCAGGGGATTATGGGTAAAGGGAGGAGCTAGGAGCTCGGATCTATGCTGTGGTAAAAGTTGCTGGCTCGGATCCGAGATCGGATCCGTATCCCAAAGGTTGCTGACAAATGAAGTTCCTACTTCAGATATTGTGTTTTTCAAACATACAGAAATTTAAAGTAACATTTAGAATAATTAGTTATATACTGTACCAATGTTCATGAGTTGTGTATTTAAGAGTAGAAAATCCAAAAAGAGCATTATATTTGCAACATCCAAGTTGGATAGAAAAAGCAGCGGACACTCACCTCCTTTGGTGTATATTATTGCTGCAAGTCACTCCAAGGTGGAACCACTTGCAATTTAAGCAGAAGATTCACTCAAAATTAAAACAGCTTCATCATATATTCATAATTCCAGGGATTTAAAAAAATAAAATTAGAAATGTAAGCATCGATGAAACGATGTTATAATAACAATAGATGCAGTACCCCTTACATGGTTATCCACATATTTGGAGAGAATACATATGAGTGGGGCTAGCAGGAGATACTAATTTAGCAGAACTGCTTGTAGTTTTTAGTGTGCCAGATACAATTTTGATCAGCATTTTATAAATAAGAGTCTCCAACAGGTAATCAGAGTAGAGACGGTAGCTACCATGCCCTCCAGCTCTGAGGGTCTGTTTATGTCATGCTGGAAGGATAGGTTTGTACATTTCAGTAATAATCAGCAGTATATTGCCATTTAAAAGATGATTTTATTGCATAGCAAGGCAATGAAAAAAGGTATTTTTTTATTTGACTCATTCATTTTTGAAGCTGGCCATGTCAAGTTATAGTAATGTGATTACATTTTTGGACCATGACATCAATAAATCAAACTTGAGCATTTACAGTAAAGAAGGGAGTAGCAGTAACACATACTTTAGAGATAGTTGTTTATATAGCCAATATGTAAAAACAGAATACTGTAAAAGGCTAGTTAATTAGAACTTCAAACTTCACTGCAGTTTTAATGATTTTTAAAAGTGGCTTCACTTAGGGAAAATCTGTTGTTAGAAGTCATGCTTAGGGCTTGGTTTTTGACATCATTACTGAATTGGCTTCCATAGGATCGACTTATATCAGCTGATCACCAACAGTGTTGTAGAAGGTAAAAGGCAACAACTTTCAGAAATTAACTGTAACAAGTGGAGTGGGGAGGGCTAAGGAGAGAGAGGTTATTCTATGTATATATGTTACTTTGTTGAATGAGTACTAAAAAAAGTGGAACGTATCAATGAATCAACAGCTGTTTAGCAGAGTATTAATCCACTAATGTAAAATGACCAAAATAACTTTCGCCAACAGTAGATCCAGTGTTGTGCTACTTCTAAGTAGGTATATTTAAGGTGGGGGGAGTGGGAGGTGCAAAATTATCTTAAGTTAAAAAGTTCTCCCGAAAGTTGTTTTCACCAATTTTTAATTAATTAATTAATTAATTTATTTATTTTGGATGGATGGTCACTCAATTACAAAGTTATTGAAATGACAGGAGAATCTTGATGGCAAACCAAGAAACTGGAGACGTGGTATAGGGTTGTCCTACATGTTGCAATGCAACAAAAAAAAAATACCACCACCCTTAATCCAATGTCATGGCATAGACAGATAAAGCCATGATGACCAGAGTTCAATTAGCAACTTGGATGTCAGAGACACTTTCAAGGAATGACAGGCATGTCAGTCCTGGGAGGGAGGGTGAACACATGGATTCACCTGATGGAGTCTGGATACATGCACTGAGCGCTGTCCTAAATGGAAATAGCCAGACTGGCTGAGTCACCACTGAGAAGGTATGACAGTAATGACAGTATAATCCTAGTGGATACACAGTGGGTGCAGCTGGAGGGGGGTTGGGGCATAAGAAAAAGTCCACAGACAGTTATATGAATCCATAATCTCCTTAGTAGCACTAAGCATGGGATGGAGTACAGACTGCCCTGTAGACACAGTGAACAAAGAAGGCCCTGGATACAGGTGATGGTTAGCAGCAAGGAAAAAAAATAAAAATACCATCCTAATGTTGACAAAAGTTAAAGTTGTTACCTTTGAGGGAGGTACCTAACCCAGCACATGCTAGAAGTACACAGGAACCACCGACCATTGTAGTACCTAGGGTGTGGTCGGCGGTTATTTTCAAGCAAGTACCAAATCATTACCGCCTATTTGTACAAATCCAGCTAAGTTCCAGCGTGTGCTGTCGGGACATATTTGTTTACAAAATCCTACAATAGAAGAAGTCAGGGCAGTTCTTCAGTACGCCATACCGGCTGATCTGATGAAATGGATTTGGGACCATGCTAACGTCCCTACTCAGATTCCAAGACATTATGCACAAGTAGATAATGGGTTTGAAGCAGTCAGACAGTGAATAGTAGATGCTATTACAGTGATAGTTCCACCCACACCCCCACACCCAACTGGTCCAAAATTAAGTCAGTTCTTCAAAAACAAGATGAACCTGTGGATGAGTATTTAAATCGTCTCACTGAAGCCTTTGAGGCTTACTCTGGTTACCCAGAACCCACCGAAGGGCCAGCAAAGAGCAGATTGTCAGCTGCTTTTGTAGATGGGTTACACCGACAAGTACGGGATAAGCTAAAAGAAGTATATTTAAACTGGCCTAGTCTTGGATTGCATGAATTAGTCACGCAAGTACAATACCTCTCCGACCACTTAGCACAGGAAAAAAAGGATTTACAGGAAAAATTGGTTAAAGTGCAGATTCAGATGTGTACTGCCTTCGGGCATTGTGGACGGGGAAGAGGGAGAGGTGGACGCCAAGGGGCTGGAAACCAAAATAGATAAAACTGGCAGAAAAATCGATCAGCCCCACCCCAAAGCTATAATAAATCAGAGTGTTTCAATTGTGGCCAAGTAGGCCATTTGAGAAATGAATGTCCGTATCTGGCTGAGCAACCTGCCCCACCCACTAATACGTCACCTCAGTGGAATTCTAATTGAACTCCATCCAATCGGCAGCCATCACAATAAAGGTTCCCTGAACACAGACAACAGCAGTTGTGCCCCTTCATCCCTGTGGATCAAGATGGACCATGTTATGTTACTTGTCAAATATAAACCGTACTCATTTTTGATTGACACTGGAGCTACCAAATCTATGTTAGCTGGTGAAGCAGCAATAAATGTCCCTCTCTCCAACAACATAACTAGAGGGATAGGTGTTTCTGGCATTCCTATTAAATATTCTGAAACCGTCCCAGTAACTTTGGGACCTTTACAAGACAATCATGCATTTTTAGTAGGGCCCTCAGCACCATTGAATTTATTGGCAAGAGATTTGCTCTGTAAAATGGGAGCAATCATATTCTGCACAGCTGAAGGAGTATATTTACAAGTACCTTCAGATAAACAAGATAGTATTTTGGCTACTTTACATGAAAATGTCACTCTGCAAACAATGTGTATGCAGTCTGACCTCAATAAGAATAAGCACCTAAATTCATTACCCTCTCATCTATGGACCACTCATAATAATGATGTTGGGTTTCTGATTTCAGCCACTCCTGTAAAAATAACTTTAAAACCCGGAGCAAAGTTACCTTGGGTACCACAGTACTCTGACGGTAGAGGCCACATCTGATATTGCCCCCGTCATTTCTGCCTTAGTACAACATGGAATTATAGTACCTACAACAAGTCCATGTAATACTCCAATTCTCCCAGTAAAGAAACCTGGTAAACAAGCTTACAGATTTATGCAAAACTTGCGAGAAGTCAATAACGCTGTCTTGCCCGTTTTTCCAATCGTACCAAACCCAGCTATGATTGCATTCCACCTACAGCATGTTGTTTTACAGTTATAGATATCTCATCAGCTTTTTTCTCTATCCAAGTACATCCAGATAGTCAGTATTTGTTTGCATTCACTTATAAAGGCCAACAGTGTACTTGGACCCGACTACCCCAAGAATATGTAGAATCTCCAACCCTGTTCTCTAGAGAGATGCACAGACAACTGCAGGATTTACAGTTACCACCACGTTCAATATTGGTCCAATATGTAGATGATATTCTTATAGCTTCGCAAATTACCAAGTCTTGTATTGAGGACTCACTTTTAGTTTTAAAGTTTTTAGCCGAACGAGGTTTTAAGGTACATAAATCTAAACTGCAGTTCTGTCAACAAAAGGTACAATACCTGGGACACCATTTCTATGGATTCACGTCAAATACTTTCAAGTAGAATTACCTCCATCCAGACTGCCCCCCACCCTGTAACTCAGAGACAACTCGGGGATTCCTCAGCCTAGCAGGTTATTGTAGACAGTGGGTGCCCAATTTTTCGGAAATTTCAGCCCCTCTGTTACAGCTTCTAAAAAAGGAGGTCACAGACCCTCTGCCTTGGTCCTCTGAACATGAAAACGCCTTTCAGACTATTAAAACGGCATTAGTACATCCACCTGCTCTGGGGCTCCCAGATTATTCTAAACCCTTTGTTTTCTTCTGTTGTCAAAGAAATAAAACTGCCCTGGGCCTGCTGGCGCAAGCGCGTACGGGAGGCTATCGACCTATAGCATATTACAGCACTCAGCTAGCCCTGTTGCTTCTGGCTATCCACCCTGTTTACAAGCAATGGTAGCCTCTAATGTTTTGATTGATATGGCCGCACCACTGACATTAGGACATGACACTATACTAGCAGTGCCTCATGCGGTGCAAGCGCTACTTTTAAAAACGAAAACACAGTATCTTTCTAATGCTCACCTCACTAAATAAGAAGTTATGTACCTACCATAATGTTCCATGTTAGTTGTCTTCTTCTCGCCTTCTTTCTTGCTGGATGGGTTCGGAGCCAATCCTCGGCTCTGACTCGGCCAATACTAAAGCTCGAGAGCTAATTCCACCGGCTCGAGGCTCCCCTATATCCCACAATGCTAGGCGGTAACTACTCAGATCTCGTTTGATAGCTATACCAAGCAATCCTAGTCTCCATAGAATGGAGTAGGGAAACCCACCTCAAAACAATCTGCGTAAAAGAAAGGCAGACCTCAGTAAGGATAGAAGAGGTGGAAGAACGTGTGGGAATGACAACTTTCAGAATAAAAACACAAAATGAATTCCAGTCTGTCTGTCCAGGCTTGGGGGAAGGAGGGTGGGACGCAAGAAAGAAGGCGAGAAGAAGACAACTAACATGGAACGTTATGGTAGGTACATAACTTCTTAATGTTAAGTTGTCAATCTCGCCTTCATTCTTGCTGGATGGGACCGTGTCCCTAGCACCTTATCCCGGGTGGCCTATCGGAACAGACTCTTGAGAACAGTGGAACCAAAACTGGCACGACTTCTGGAAACCATGTCCAATTTGTAATGTGAAATGAATGTATGAGGAGAAGCCCAGGTGGCTGCTGCACAAATTGAATCTATTGGCAGCCTATCCTGAAAAGCTAAGGATGTAGCTAATGCCCTAGTTGAATGAGCTCTAGGTCTTGAGGGTAGTTTTTGATGTCTGATCTCATAGATGAAGGTAATTGTAGAGGTGAGCCATCTAGAGAGGGATACTTTAGTAACTGGAAGGCCCAATTTGCCTTCCGCATATGACAGAAACAATTGATCAGATTTCCTGAATTGTTTAGTCCTGTCTAAGTAATATCTAAGTTGGCGATGAACATCCAAAAAATGTAGCTTTTGTTCCGACCTGTTTGAATAGTTAGGGAAAAAGACGGGAAGATCAATAATTTGGTTTAGGTTTATTTGAGAAAAAATTTTAGGCAAAAAGGAAGGATTAGTACGGAGGGATACCCTATCTTTGTGGAAAACTAAGTAAGGAGGACGACTGCGCAGAGCATGGAGTTCGGATACCCTTCTCGCTGAAGTTATAGCTACCAGAAAAAGTGTCTTCCAAGAAAGCAACTTCAGAGAACATGAAGCTGCCGGCTCGAAGGGGGGAAGAATTAAAGATGCCAGAACCAAGTTCAAATCCCATTGAGGCGAGGGATCTTTGATTGGAGGTTTAAGAAGAAATACACCCTTAAAAGGCTTTACAGAGTTTGTGAGCCATGATGCTAGACTCTGAAACACCAACATGAAAATTTGATATGGCAGCCAATTGAACTCTAATGGTTGATGCAGAAGATCCTAAATGAAAGAGTTCTGCTAGAAAGTCTAAAATAGACTGGATAGGTGCAGTAAAGGGATCTATGTTTTTTGATGTTGCCCAAAAGGAAAAGCATTTCCATTTGCTACTATAAATCTTCCGGGTAGAAGATTTATGAGAGGCTATCAAGATATCGCGGACCGAGCGAGATATTGAGGGAAGCCTGGCTAAGGTTGGAATCAGAGAAACCATGCTGTGAGGTTTAGAGAAGGCAGAGATTGATGCAGCTGACCCGATTGGTGGGTTATCAGATCTGGTACTGGGTCCAGATGCCAAGGCTGCTCCAAAAGGTAATGATGTAGAAAGGGAAACCATATCTGTCAAGGCCAGTAAGGGGCAATGAGGATCATTGTCACTCTCAAGGCGATGGCTTTCTGAATTAGTTGAGATATCAGTGGAAAGGGGGGAAAGGCATATAGAAGTCCCCGGGGCCAATCGTGGACTAGAGCGTCTCTGGTGGAATGGCCTGGTAATGGGAAGAGAGTGAAGAAGTCGTGACACTTGCTGTTTTGGGGAGTAGCAAAAAGATCGCAGCAAGGCAGGCCCCATCTTAGGAATACTTCTTCTAGAACTGATTTCTTTAGAGACCATTCGTGGGGCATGAGAATTGCTCTGCTCAATTTGTCTGCAATAACGTTGGATTTCCCGGGAATGTGCATTGCTATCAGAAAACGCTGAGAAGAGATCGCCCATTGCCAAAGTCTGAGTGCCTCTCGACATAAAGGGTATGATCTGGTTCCGCCTTGTTTGATGATGTACCACACTACGGACATGTTGTCCATTTGAATTGCAATAGTCCCAGTGGGAAGAGAGTCATGAAGGGCTTGCAATGCTAAAAGCACTGCTCTCATCTCTAAGACGTTTATGTGCAAGTGGCACTCGAAAGGTTGCCACGTGCCCTGGACTGTCCTGCCCTGATAATGCCCCCCCACCCAATCAGGGAGGCGTCTGTTGTCAATGTGTCGACTGGGGGCGGGGGGGGGGAGTGAAGGGTCTTCCTCGGAGAAGTTGAGGTGATGTGATCCACCAAGACAGTTGATTCTTGCATGCTTGAGTTATCAATATGGTATGGGACATCGGGAGCTGTTGAAAGGACCATTGAGTAAACAGCATCCATTGGAGGATCCTCATGTGAAAGCGAGCTAAGGGGAGAAGGGGAATAGCTGCTGCCATGAATCCTAGTACCTTCAAAACCAGTCTGGCTTTGACTTTGTTGCATTGTAAGAGAAGGGAAACTTGGTTCCGTATGTCTGACACCCTCTGCTCTGTGAGTCTGGCTGAAAGATTGAGTGTGTCTAAGGTGGCGCCTATAAAGACAATAGACTGACAAGGCGACAAGGCAGATTTTTCGAAATTTATCGAAATGCCTAGAGCTTGGCAAGATTGGATGGTGAAGTCCCTGGATAGGAGAAGCTGATGTCTGGTGGTGGCGGTAAGGAGCCAGTCATCCAAATATGAAAACACCTGGAATCCTTGACGTCTCAAGTGAGCCGCGACCACTGCCATGCATTTGGTGAACATACGGGGGGCTGTAGTGAGACCAAAGGGCAGGGCCCTGAACTGGTAGTGACTGGTTCCCAGCCTGAAGTGGAGATATCTTCTGGAGCGTCTGTTCATTTTGATGTGGTAGTATGCGTCCTGAAGATCTATCGAGCACATCCAATTGTCCTGACCCAAGAAGGGTAGAATGGACTGTAGCGTGACCATCCGGAATTTTGTTTTCTTGACAAACTTGTTTAAGTAGCTGAGATCCAGTATGGGTCTCCAGTCCCCTGTTTTCTTTGGTACCAAAAAGAATTTTGAGTAGATTACGGATCTTTGCTGGTCTGCCGGGACTGATTGGATAGCTCTTTTTGACAGCAGCTTTGAAATTTCTAATGCTGCTTGTTCCCTTAGACCAGGTGGAACATCTGGAAGGGATCTTTTTGGTTGGGTTGGGATGTGAATAAAGGGAATTTTGTAACCCTCGGATATGATCGACTGTACCCATTTGTCTTGAGTAAGGGAAAGCCAGGCTTTTGGGTACAGTGATAACCTTCCCCCGACTACCTCCGAAGGTGGACAGCCGGGCTGCCCCTCAGGGGTGCTGAAAGGGTTTGTCAGAGAACATTTCTCTGCTACCCTGGTTTTGCGGACCTCCTCTGCCTCTAGGGTGGCGTCTATTATTATTCCCCCCTCTGCCTCTAGAGGGAAATCGGCCTTGTGCATCAGATGAGATTCCCTGGGATTGTTTGCGGAACCACATCTTTCCTCCCCTTTGACCTTTGGGATAGGGTCTAGAAGGGGTAGAAAAACGGACTCCTACAGCAGAGAGAGTCTTACCTTCTACCTCGCACCTGGTCAATGTATCCTTCATCTGTGGACCAAACAAGGATGATCCATCAAAGGGAGAATTGGTGAAGGACGCCTTGAAAGGGTCCGCAAAGTTGCATAACCGCATCCAGGCGTGACGTCGTAAGGCAACACCTGTGCCTGCGGCTCTACTCGCCCCATCTGCTGCATATGAGACCAGCCGCATGGAGGAGTTAACGATGGAATTTAGGGTTGCCAACTGGGAGTTCATTGTGTCTTTGAACCCCTCAGCTGTAGGATCCTTTATCAGTTCACCCATATCCTTGAGTAAATCTCTCTGGAGACGAGTGAAGTGGCATAAGTAGTTCAGCGACCGCATTGAAAAGGTCACTGATCAGAACATCTGCTTGCCGTACCTGTCCATGGTCCTAGATTCCTTATTAGGAGGATGGACAGGAACCGAAGGATCAGCTAACTCCTTCTTTGTGGCTGCAGCCACCACCATGGCATCAACAGGGACACCTTTAGATAAAAAATCTGTCTCTGGGGGCAGTAATAAATTTGGATGGTCTCCTCGGGGTGGGTTCCACTGAGTCAGGAGCTGTCCAAGCCTTCCTTGCCACCACTTCCATAAGGGGGTCAAAGGGAGGGGACACCCAGGAGGTAGAAGGGTGAGAACCAAACGCCTCAAGATACACTGACTCATCCTCTGAAGGGTTAAGGGCTGGCCAGTACCCCCTCTGTTTCAGGATCTCAAGGATGTCAGCAAAGGAGACAACCTCAGAGGGGGATTGAGGGGAACCTTTGGATTCCTCTAAGTCAGTGTCAGAGGTGATAGACTCAGGGGAGTCAATGTGCTTCCTCTTGCACTGCCTCTTCCTTGGGGGATCTCCTGCAGGGTCAGGAGAGGCCTCGGAAGAGGAGGAAATTCCCAATGGGGAATCTTGAGGAGTTGGCTTTCTGCGGTCTGAGACAAGGGGGTGAGTAGAAATCACCGCAGGCACTGTAGATGGAGGGGCTGAAGGAGCTGACTGTGGGGCAGAACCTGGCTCTAGCACGCTCCGCATGACCTCAAAGGCACACCTGTCAGGCAAGGCCCGAGGCCCCCGCTCCGAAGAGACAAGGACCTCCCCCGGCACCGACAGGGACGGCTCCGAAGCCGATGTCGGAGCCGAACTCCTGCGCCAAGCCCGAGAGGGAGAGCGGGGTCGGACAAGGGTCCAATGCCACTCACCCCCTCGGAGCCGACGAGGGAAGCTCGGCGCCGAGATCCCTCCAAAGAGGGGATCGGAGCAGACGACAGAGCCGAAATGGAAGGTATCGGATCTGACGCACCGACAGTCATGGCTCCGACAAGCCTTGACTCCGAACTCAAAGGAGTCGGAGGAGGAATGTATTGGGGAACGGGAATAGCCACTGACTGGTGAGTCGGGCTATGCAGCATTTGGGCAAGTGCCTCGGACTTGAGAAGTCTACTCACTACCCTTTGCAAGTCATGGTCGGATAATCTGGAAGACCGTGAGGAATGAGTTTTCTGACTTCGTTCCGAAAGAAGAGGGGATCCTGGCGCCGAATGCATGGATCCGATAGAGGGGGATCTGGACTTCTTTCTCGATTGTGGCTCCGATAAAGGTATCGGAGCCGACAAAGTTTTATCAGCCTCGGCTCCAGCCGGAGCCGAGGTAACAGTATGAGGCTTAGAAACATCGGCTCCAGCCGGAGCCGATGTCGAAGCCGAATTAGACTTCTCAGCAGTCGACTCTTGAGCAGGAGCCGACTGTTTGAAAGTTTTTGAAGGCTTCCCCGACACAGACTGAGTCGGGGGGCCTTCAGGCTTTAATAATCCTCACAAGATAAGCTTATTCTTGTGTTCCTGCAGGACTCTAGGGCTAAACCCATGACAAAAAGCACAAGAGTCCTGTAGGTGCAAAGGCCCCAGGCAATACACACAAGAAGTGTGACCGTCTGTCAGAGACATTTTCTGACAGCACGAGTCACACTTCTTGAAGCCTGAGACCTTGTCTTTAGACATAATAAAAAAGAGAGCCTAACACACACAAACACACTACAGACACTCTCTTTAGAAAAATATTAAAATAAATTATTAAGCCACAAACACACACACACACACACACACAAGCCCTTACAAAAAACTAATTTAGTAAAGGACTAGGGGGAGGGAAGGGGCCGAAGGCCTAGAATAAGGGAAAAAAGGAAAAGGGTGCTCGACAAACAGGGGTCGATTTATCTAAATTTTTAAATAAACTGAAAAGTTATATATCAAAAATAAAAAAGGGGTTTTTAGAAGTACCTAAAGGTAAAAGTGTAACTAACCTGCCTGAGCCGGTAGAAAACGCACCTCATCAGCTATAGCGGCAAACAAGATCTGAGTAGTTACCGCCTAGCATTGTGGGATATAGGGGAGCCTCAAGCTGGTGGAATTAGCTCTCGAGCTTTAGTATTGGCCGAGTCGGAGCCGAGGATCGGCTCCGAACCCATCCAGCAAGAATGAAGGCGAGATTGACAACTTAACATTATGAGTTAACTAATCCCACTGTTCAAATTACACGTTGCCCACCACTAAACCCTGCTTCATTAATTCCAACCAGTGGCGAGGGCGAACCACATGACTGTGTGCTTGTAGTTAACACTGTTCTTTCTCCTAGGTTGGATTTGCAAGATGTTCCTTTGCTTAATCCTGATTTTAGTTATTTTTGCAGATGGATCCTGTTTACGAAATAATCTTGGCGAGCTCCAGGCTGCATGGTCAGTCTGCTCGCCATCTGCAGTTTTACAAACTGGACAATTACCACCTGGCACATCCGCACAAGCTGCGGAATGAAATGGCACTTCGCATGCATGTAAAATGGCCAAAGACATACCTGTTACTATTTATACTGATTCACGTTACACCCATGGTGTTGTTCATGATTTTGGTACCTTATGGAAGGAAAGGGGGTTTTTGACATCCTCTGGGGCACCAATTAAAAATTACCTGTATATTGATCACCTCTTACAGGATTTATTCATCATCATCATCATCATCATCATCATCATCATCATCATCATCATCATCTTTCGGCTGTTCCCGTTAGGGGTCGCCACAGCGGATCACCTGTTTCCATTTCTTCCTGTCCTTTGCATCTTGCTCTGTCACACCAACCACCTGCATGTCCTCTCTCACCACATCCATAAACCTTATCTTAGGCCTTCCTCTTTTCCTGTTACCTTCATCCTTAGCATCTTTTTCCCAATATACTCAGCATCCCACCTCAGCACATGTCCAAACCAACGTAATCTTGCCTCTCTGGCTTTGTCTCCAAACCTTCCAACCTGGGCTGACCCTCAAATATACTTATTCCTAATACTGTCCACCCTCGTCACACCCAGTGCAAATCTTAACATCTTTAACTCTGCCACATCCAGCTCAAACTCCTGCCTTTTTGTCAATGCCACTGTCTCCAACCCATATAACATAGCTGGTCTCACTACCCTCTTGTAGACCTTCCCTTTCACTCTTACAGGTACTCGTCTGTCACAAAACTCCCGACAGTCTTCTCCACCCACTCCATCCTGCCTGTACTCTCTTCTTCACCTCTCTTCCACACTCACCGTTACTCTGAACTACTGACCCCAAGTATTTAAACTCATCCACATTCGCCACCTCTACTCCTTGCATCCTCACCATTCTTCTATCCTCCCTTCCCTCTCATTCACACACATATATTCTATCTTAGTCCTGCTGACCTTCATTCCTCTTCTCTCTAGAGCATCTCCATCTCTCCAGGGTCTCCTCCACCTGTTCCCTACTCTCACTACAGATCACAATGTCATCTGCAAACATCATAGTCCATGGGGACTCCTGTCTGATCTCGTCTGTCAACCTGTCCATCACCATTGCAAATAAGAAAGGGCTCAGAGCTGATCCTTGATGTAACCCCACCTCCTCCTTAAACGCATCCATCACTCCCACCACAGACCTCACCACTGTCACACTACCCTCGTACATATCCTGTACCACTCTTACATACGTCTCTGACCCTCCTGACTTCCTCATACAATACCACAACTCCTCTCTAGGCACCCTGTCATATGCTTTCTCTAAGTCTACAAAAACACAATGCAACTCCTTCTGACATTCTCTGTACTTCAACACTCTCAGAGCAAACATCACATCTGTAGTGCTCTTTCCCGGCATGAAACCATACTGCTGTTCACTAACCATCAAGTCCCTTCTTAACCTAGCTTCCACTACTCTTTCCCACAACTTCATGCTGTGACTGATCAATTTAATCCCTCTGTAGTTACTACAGCTCTGCACATCACCCTTATTCTTAAAAATCGGTACCAAAACACTTTCTTCATTCCTCAGGCATCCTCTCACTTTCTAAGATTTCATTAAACAATCTGGTTAAAAACTCCACTGCCATTTCACCTAAACACATCCTTGCTTCCACAGGTATGTCATCTGGGCCAACAGCCTTTCCATTCTTCATTCTCTTCCTAGCTAGCCTTACTTCCTCCTTGCTAATCCATTGTACTTCATGATTCACTATCCCTACATCATCCAACCTTCTCTCCCTCTCATTCTCTTCATTCATCAACCCATCAAAGTACTCTTTCTATCTCCTCAACACACTCTCCTCGCTTGTGAGTATGTTTCCCTCATTATCCTTTATCACCTTTACCTGCTGCACATCTTTCCTAGCTCGGTCCCTCTGTCTAGCCAATCGGTACAGGTCCTCTTCTCCCTCCTTAGTGTCCAACCTTTCATACAACTCTTCATATGCCTTATCCTTAGCCTTCGCCACCTCTCTCTTTGCCATGCACCTCATCTCCTTATACTCCTGTCTACTTTCTTCATCTCTCTGACAATCCCACTTCTTCTTTGCCATCCTCTTTGCCTGTATACTATTCTGTACTTCCTCATTCCACCACCATGTCTCCTTGTCATCCTTCCTCTGTCCCGATGTGATACCAAGCACCTTTCTAGCAGTCTCCCTTACTAGCTCTGCTGTAGTTACCCAGCTATTTGGTAACTCTTCACTGCCACCCACTGCCTGTCTTAACTCATCCCTGAACTCCACCTCACAATTACCCTTTTGCAATTTCCACCATTTGATCCTTGGTGCTGCCCTCACACTCCTCCTCTTCTTGATCACCAATGTCATCCTACAAACCACCATCCAATGCTGCCTAACTACACTTTCTCCAGTCACCACTTTATAGTCTCCAATCTCCTTCAAACTGGTCCTCCTACATACGAAATAATCCACCTGTGTGCATCTTCTCCACTCATGTATGTCACCCTATGCTCCTCCCTCTTGTTAAAATACGTATTCACCACAGCCATGTCCATCCTTTTCGCAAAATCTACTACCATCTGACCTTCTGCATTCCTTTGTTTAACACCATACCTACCCATCACTTCCTCATCCTCTCTGTTCCCTTCACCAACATGCCCATTGAAATCTGCTCCAATCACCACTCTCTTACCCTTGGGTACAGTCATCACCACTTCATCCAATTCACTCCAAAATTTTTCTTTCTCATCCATTGCACACCCAACTTGTGGAGCATATGCACTAACAACATTCATCATTACACCATCAATTTCCAGCTTCATATATCAGACACTCTTTTCACCTCCAAAACACTCTTCGCATATTGTTCCTTCAGAATAACTTCTATGCCATTTCTCCTCCCATCCACACCATGATAAAACAATTTGAACCCACCTCCGATACACCTAGCCTTACTCCCCTTCCATCTGGTCTCTTGCACACACAATATACCAACCTTCCTTCTGTCCATCATATCAGCTAGCTCTCTCTATACCAGTCATACTGCCAACATTCAAAGTTCCGACCCTCACTACCACAGTCCTAGCCTTTCTCCTCTCTTCCTGCCTTCGGCCATGCCTTCTGCCTCTTCTCCTCCTTCGGCCAACACTAGCCCAACTTCCACCAGCCAACAGTAGCCCAACTTCCATCAGCACCCTGTTGGCTAACAGTACTGGTGGCGGTCATTGTTAACCCTGGCCTCGACCGATCCGGTATGGAAATATTTACTGGTGACTGCATGAAATGATTATGCCAGATGCCCTTCCTGATGCAACCCTCCCCATTTATCCAGGCTTGGGACCGGCACAAAGAAATGCACTGTGCATCCCCAGTGGCTCCTTCCAAAATTGCTGTTGTCAAGTGTGCAGCTCACCAGTCTAACGACTCCCTAGTAGCTACGGGAAATAATTTGGCTGACTTGGCTGCCAAGCAGGCTGCTCTTTCACATGCTGTTCAGGGACAATTTCTGCAGCCTATCTTACAAACGGTTACTTTTGACACTACTGTTTTAAAAGCTTTACAAAGTCAAGCATCTGAATCAGAAAGAAAAACATGGCTGGCCCACAGTTGTTTCCAACGCTCTGATTCAATTTGGCAACATCCTGATGGCAGATTAATTTGCACTACATCTATGTTAAATTCACTTATAAAAGCATATTTGCCAGCTCATGTCGAGGTACAAGCATTAAATCAAACAAATCCAGAAGGATTGGTTTTCCCCAGGACTTTCTGCTTCTGTGCAACATTTTTTGAGCACGTGCTCCATTTGTTTACAGCATAACATTTCAAAGGGCACTCTGGCTCCCGCTCAACCAGTGCCAAAACTAATGGGACTATTTTGTGCTTGGGACTTTACTGAACTCTCACCTTGTACTCGTTTTAAATATTGTTTTGACTATTATTTTTTCAGGCTGGTTACAAGCCTACTCATGTGCTAAAAATAATGCTACTTCAGTTGCAAAAAAATTGTGTTATGAATTGATACCTCGTTTTGGTGTTCCTTGTCAAATATACTGACTGTGAAAACGCATTTTACTGCTAAGTTAGTTGAACCATTGTGTACAATGCTAGGCATTACTATGAAATTACATTGTCCGTATAGACCACAGGCATCAGGTATTATTGAACGCATGAACCAGACCTTAAAAACCAGACTTGCTAAAGTCACTTTAGAAATAAGCCTAACTTGGGTGCAGGCCTTACCACTAGCTTTACTTTCTATGCAGTCACAACTGCATCCTAAGGGTCTTTCTCCACATGAAATTCTCATGGGTCGCCCTTTGCGTATGCCCATGACACCACCACCACCCTTTTCTGAATATGATGCATTTGATAGATATTCTTTGGTACTGCAAATTTCGTTTCTTTCTTACAGTTTCACCACCGACAAGTAGCAGCCACTCAACATCTTCCAGATCCTTTTCTGTCATCCGCCCTACAACCAGGGGATTGGGTTTACGTTAAGTCCTTCTCTAAAAAAACAGCGCTCCAGGCACGTTGAAAGGGGCCCTTCCTGGTTCTTCTGAGACTGTCATCTGCTGTGTGACTACAAAGATCTCCAACTTGAATCCACATTTCTCAAGTCAAAAAAGTTGTGCCGTCTGATGATCAACAACATTTACCTTTTACAAATCCAGATTCTCCTCCCATTGCTACTCTTACTCGAAGTAGAACTGTTCCAGTACCTGACGATGCCAAACATTTACCCTTTTGGAAAACTCCAAACTACTGACACTATGCAGACTCAACAACCATTTCCACAAAAATATTGGACAGTCATTTTGCTGATCATTCTTGTTTTACTGCTCCATCTAAGCATTAAACCAAGCGAGCTATTTGGCATCCACCTTTCAACACCTACCAAGCTATTAAATTTGCCTATGCACCATCCCTCAATGTCTCTGACTGTTGGATCTGTACTGCTTTACCTACTGTTCATGGGTGATGAATCTGATCTATGACACTTCAAATGTCACTTCAAAAGACAGGATAGCATTACATCCGTTTAACCATCAAAATGGAACTGTGTTTTTTCAGAAATTTGGTAAAGTCAGGGTAGGATGGAGTTTTTGTAATGTGACAGTTCCCTACAGGTGTAACAATAACTCCTCCTACTGTAACACAACATATGATTCATTTTGTGAACTGGTGCATAAAACATACGAAGAGGTAAGAAATAATTTTGTTCTATACCAACAGCTGGGATTGATCGATAAGAAGGTGTTTCATTCTGAACAAGGCTATATAAATAGTAATATCACCACTAAGGTGGAAAATTGCTACTTTGGCTGTGGTAGAAGAGCTTATAAAGGGCTACCAGGAAACTGGTCTGGTAGCTGTTTCTTTGGTCCCAGCCATTCGACATACATCTGCTTTACCTCAAGGAAAAATTCGGAATGTTCGAGAGGTCAAAAAGTCTGCCAATCCAGGAGGCCAAATTGACACTTCATGGATATATCATCATGACTTGGATCATGCTGGCACCAAAGGACTATCTCATGTGGACTTGGGTAATGACGTCATATCGTGGGCTGGTATAATTCCAGCATACGGAGCAATAACATCAATTTGAGAACTGAGAAAAACTGTCTAAATTGCTTGAAGTATGAAGCAATGCCACATTTTCTGCTTTAGAACTAGTGACTGATGAACTGACTGCCATGAGAGCTGTAGTCCTTCAAAACTGCATGGCTCTCGATTTCACCCTAGCGGCAAAAGGTGGAACTTGTGCTTTAATCCAGGAGGAGTGTTGTATGTTTATTCTTGACAATCAGCATGAAATTGAAAGTCATCTCAAACTCAGAGAGTCTCCTAACTCTTTAAGGCCAAGGAGGCTGATAACTCAACGTGGGCATGATTAACCAACCTGTTCTCAGTTTGGGTGATTAACCAACCTGTTCTCAGTTTGGGGAGGTGGAGTATTAAAGTTAATTTTATTAATCGCAGAATTAGCTCTTATTGCTTTCCTTGTTGTGTTTTTAATCAAAGCATTGATTTTGAAATTAATGTCTTTTAAGACTACTAAAAAGGTGCCAAACTTTTATATGCCTGCAGTTATGAATATGGATGATGAAATAAAAATGTGTGACAATGTTGAAGGAACCAGCCACATGGTTATGTTAGATTTAGGGCAAATGTACGATAGACTAAATGGTGATGCTTACACAGCATCAAATGGGGGATTGTAGAATATTAATGGCCAAAATATGTGCTTAAGGAAATTGAGTACGTGACAATCTGCATTAAGATGAACTTTGTACTTTGAACTCTGAGTAAACTCCTGTTTTTCAGTGCTTTCCACTGTTCCCAGTCTGTTTGAAAGCAGGAAATGTGCCTTATATGGAAGTGTATCCAATTTTCTTTCTCTGCCTAGAGATGTAGTAATATGAACTGCTTTAAGCCTACGGGTAAAACCATTGATTGGTTAATTGTCTTTTGTACTAATTTAATTGGTCTAGTTTATATTTTTGTACTGTCAGCAGTATCATCAGTATATAAGCTTATGCATTCCTTTGTTCGGGGAGTCTCCCTGGTACTTTCCATGAGGCTCCCACACGTGTGTAATAAATACCACTGAAAGAGAGGAAGTGTCTTGTCTTCATTTAAGGTAAAATGTTAAATGCAACAAAGGGGAAAAAGGATTGCCAAGATGGGAAGGAGAGACAAGATCCCTTAAATAGTCATTCTGACTTATTGGACTGTCCCTGGTTTTGGAGGGGTTACTGAATTCGTTTTGGACCCCCTCCCCAACCAATTCTTTTTAAACATTTGTTTATCCACATTTTGATGATTACTGTTTATTTAATTAATTAACTAATTTACTTATTGAAATTGGGTGAAGGGTTAGAGAATCCTTTAAAAATTTGGAAAAGGAGGGATGGGAATTCTTAGAGATGCCCTGTATCAATGTATCCCTTTTATCACACTTTTTTCTTCCCTATCACACCTCCAACATGTGCCACCTACCCAAGGAAAAATTATTTGGAGTCTGGGGTACAAAAATATCTTTGCAAACACTTCCAAGCAAAAATCCTAAAACTTCTAGACTTTGTTACATATTTGGGAGCCCTACATATATCCTCCCTTTGTTTTCCTGTGAATTGCTTGTCCATTCACTCTTCCCAATACTTTCTAACCTCGTCTGATTGACTCCTATAGTTGTCATGTAATATTTTATATGCCCTACTAATTATGCCTTTTTAACAGCAGCTTCTGTTCTAGGTTCAATTTAAAACTTTACCAGAGCAGGTCATTCACTTACGATTTCCATACCCTTTTCTCTTTGCCTATACTCTGATATCAATCATCACATTTTAATAACCTCTGCAGCAGCAGTGCCAAGAACAAAATCTCTATCCAAAGGAAAATATAAAAATCTTATTTTTCACATCATCTAACAGGTTCTGAGAATACAGTCAGACAAACCACCTCAAAATAGTGCCAGTAACCATAGCCCTGGAAGAAATATCAACAGAGTTATACATACACTGTAAACAATGAGTTGTGACCTGTAAAATGGAAGAAACTAAATTACTGAAAGCAGACCTTTCCACACAAGAAGAAACTGCAGACAAAACACTCCTCATCCTTTTACAATTCCACAGCATAAACTTTTAACATATGAGCCTGACCATTCAGAATGCTCAAAATCAAAGTTGCAGAAGCATACACTTTTTCCCAGACTTGTTAATAAATCGCCACATCCTTATCAAACAGAGTTGGATTGGAATTAACCAAATGTTTCAAAGCAGTTGAATTAACAAAAGCTATAGACGCTGTGTCAGGTTTGGGATGAGTGTATAAAAACTTAAAAAATGTGTAATCTTCCTCAATCTGCCTTTTTAGTGGCAGCAGGATGACTATCAGGGAAATTGCAAGTAGTGATACACACATCCTTCAAAGCTGACAGATCTGGAGGAATTGGGGAATGTTATGGAATTTCCATTTGTAACAGCTCAGAGTATTTTCTGAGGGTCTGAGAAACTTCAGTATTTTCCCAATGAAAATACTGACACATTCTGGAAACAGACTCAAAGATACCCCACACACACAGGGAAAAAAAAAAAAAAAAAAAAAAAATTCAGGAACCAAGCTCTTCTCAGTCTCATTCAGAAAACTGAGGAGAACACCCTGTACCTGCCCCTTCACTTCCCTATCCAGATTCAGACTCTTGAATCTCTTCAGGAAGAGAGGCATCTCTCTTTTACAAGAGACTAACTTAAAAGAAGGATCAATGGCCTGAATTTAATCTTAAGCCACACCCAGTAAACTACTCCTACCTCAGGAAACTTGACAAAGGAAAAAGATACATTTTTGATTCTCCGTTTCTTTTTGACAGGAGAAATGGAACCAACAGTGATACTAATGACAGCAGGAGCAGCTGACCCAGAGATTGGAACAGGGAAGTCTTTCCAGTTCCCCTTCCCAGGCTGAGAAGAACGGCTCATCCCCTTCCCAGGCTGAGAAGAACGGCTCACCCTTGCATACTGAGGGGAAGCTAACAGCCACAGAGGAAGTGGCGAACCCCTGGTCAACAGTAGCTGTTGGTGTTATACCAGTGGGATCTGACGAGAGGTCTGAGGAACCCGATTTGGCCATAGCATAGTCACCCACCTGTGGGTGAGACAAATTGCTAGCCCACTGTGGTGGCAAAGGCTGTTGCCTTAACTTTTTCATTTTGGGGCTGGAAAAAGGACTGATCATGGGATCAGTAGAGTGTTCTATGGTCAGGATGAAAATTGTGACTCTTTACCAGGGAAACCATGCAGCATAAACCAGTAAAAATTTAAAGTCATTAAAAGTGACTTTTTTCACACAAAAAACACAGTAAGAGGTACTTTAAAACACTTTGGAAGCCCCAAAAAGGAAAATAAACACAATTTCTCCAACAGAAAAAAATGGTTTTCAACTAATTTAAACAACTTTTAAACGGACAAGAAAAAAAGTAAGCTTCTGATTACAGGTCACCTTAAAAATGTGCTTAGGTTCATAGGTGTATACTAGAAATAAAGCTTTAAACGTATAAAAAATAGTGCTTTGAAATATTAAGCACTTTAATTCATCCATGATACTGATTATTAAAATTCTGTACACAAAATCTAGTGTAACACCATTGTTTTTTTAAAGGTAAGTGGTCTTATTTAAATTATTTTTACACATATTTATTGAACATATCTGAACACAACTTATTATATGACATTGTGCCAGTCATGTATTGTTGGTCATGTGATACTATTAATTTATTTTATTTATTTTACATTTGTTAACCAGGAAAGTCTGACTGGATACAGGTCTATTTTCAGTGGAGGCCTGGGGAGAAAAGCTCCAAATGTACAAAAACAAGTGTAAATACAGTGAAATGATTAGCGAGTTAAGACAAAACTGAGATTTGTTTAACGATATGTACACACAGGTCCATGTTTTTCTCACATACACACAGCAAAGGTTGGAAGCAAGTAGCTGAGAAAGAAATAGTTAAAATTTTCATCTGAAAAAGGAAAACACATAT
Source organism: Protopterus annectens (assembly GCF_019279795.1). NCBI lineage: Eukaryota > Metazoa > Chordata > Ceratodontiformes > Protopteridae > Protopterus > Protopterus annectens. The sequence continues at coordinate 1,534,465,837 of NC_056743.1, read as the reverse complement.
ATTAAGGTGGTTTATCATACATGGTGTAGTGTTAACTTTAAATATTTCCAGTAGGTGGGTGATGCACAGAATTTTAAACCGTTAGAGAGTCAGAGTTGTATTCTTGTAATGAGGTTCTCATTTATGAATTATGTTTGAGTGGGGTTAGTCAGGGTTTGTACAGGGACAAAGCAACTGCATTTTTAGGTATTTCCTAAGGGATTTTTTGAACTGGGATAAGGAGGGGTCAGTGGCGAGTTCAACAGGAAGTAGGTTCCAGTTTTTACTGGCAGAGTTGGAGAATAGTGATTCACCGGCTGAATTGTTGGTTTTAACAGTTTGCACTAGCAATTTTTTGGAAGAGCCGAAGGGATTTTAGGTTACTGTAGGGGGTAATAATAATATTTTTCAGTATGGGTGTACTGCCTGGTTGGTAGAGGATTTGTTGAACAACTATTAGTTCTTTATATTACAGTTGATAGGTAGTTCAAGCCAATCTACGATTGAAGGTTAAGGCAGTGATGGGTTCTATAAGCTGATCCTGTGGCAAATTTGGCAATGTTATTGTAGCACCTAGTAAATTTATTGAGGTTTGATTTGCTTAAGTTTACGAAGATGGGTGAGGCATAGAGAAGGGTCGATAGCAGATGTGTACAGGCAATAACAGTTTGGGGTTAGGAATGGTTTAATCCTGTATAAAGAGCCTAATATTTTATTAATTGTTTTAATAGTTTTGTCTATGTGAGCATCAAACTTGAGGTTGTTGTCGTCGATGATCACTCTCAGTAGTTTAGTACTAGGTTCTGGGGAAATTATGGTACCATTGTTAGATATTATGGTGCGATGTGGTAAGGGGACCTTGCGAGTGGGGGAGAAAAGTAATAGTTTGGTTTTATTTGGGTTTAATAGTAGTTGGCGACCAGTGAGCCAGTTATCTACTTTGTTGAAAGTGATTTGGGACAAGGATTGTAAATCCGTGGGGAAGGTGGCAGAGCAGATTAGGCTGCAGTCATCTGCATACTGAATACAAGCTGCATCAGGAATGACTTTGTACAGGTCATTAATGAATATGGAGAATAGGAGGGGACCCAATATAGATCCCTGTGGGTTACTGGTAAAAGGGACGATAGGTTATTCTTCCATAGTACAGCTTGTTGTCTGTCACTTAGGTAAGAATGAAACCAGCTAATTGCTAGGTTATCTGTGGAGAGTGATTTTAATGCGTTTTAAGAGTAGCTGGTGATTTACCATATCAAATGCCTTGGATAGGTCAAGGATGAGGACTGAGGAGAGCTTGTTGTCATTACGATTTTGGTTTATTGTATGGAAGAAGGAGAGAAGGGCTGAGGTTGTACTATGGCAAGGACTAAATCCATGCTGGGAGGGGGCTAAGACAGTGTTTTGATTCAGATAGGCAAAAAATTGCTTGTGGATACATTTTTCCATTATTTTAGCCAAAGGAGACAGAATGGCTACAGGCCTATAATTTGAAAGTTCAGTAGAATCTCCACCTTTATGAAGAGGAACAATGTGAGATTTTCCAGATGAGGGGGATATAGACTTTGTGGATAGTTCTATTGATTAAAATTGATATGAGGTATATTAGCAGCTTTTTGGAGATATTCTGCAGGTAGTAGGTCTGCTGAAAGGGTGGTGGGTTTCAGTTTTTTAAGTAGGGACTTAATAAAAGATGCTGGTACTGGATCAAGCTTAAAGGGGATCTTATTATCAGGTGTGGGGTTGGTTTTACTTGGGGTATAGGGAGATAGCTTACTGGCTAGGATTGCAAGGTTTCTGTAAAGAAAGTGTTAAAGGTGTTAGTAACAATTTTAGGAGGTTGCTGGAGGGTAGTTAAGGGGGTAGGGGCAGTTGATTGGCCTGGGTGGAGAAGTTTGTTTATGCCTGATCAGAATTTTTGTGGTTGATTTTGGTGCTTTTGTTGCAGATTATTTTTGTCTAGCATAATAGACTTTGTTGCATCATTTCTCAGCCGTTTATATACAAGGTGGTCTTTTGGGGATTTAGTGGCTCTCCAGGAGGTCCACGCTTTGTTTCTGCTAGTAATTTTTTGTCTTGCCATGGTGCTACTTTGTTATTGGTTCTGATAGTGCGTGGGGGAGCATGGTTATCCAGGATAGCAAGAAATGTAGAGTTAAAGTATGACACCGCTTCACCTAGTGGAAGTAGCCATAGGTTGGACCAGTCACATGTGTTAAGTTCATTCTGAAATTTAGTCTGAATAAAGTTCTTACAACTTCTAATGGTTTTAAAAGAAGATTGTTGAGGGATGTCATTTCTTTTTCTGATTATATAGGTCAGGAAGTGATCACTAAAGTCCTCAGGTAGGCTGCCTGTTTTATATATCTGGGGTAGGTTGTTTATTAATATCCAGTCTAGGATACTTTCCTTTTTGTTAGGCTTATTGATTCTGGTTGGGGAAGATATCATCTGGGAGAAGCCATGCAAATTTATATGGGTGGAGGGGAAGTCTGAAGAGCAAGTATTCCAGCCGATATTAACATCCCAGAGAAGTTTCCTGGGGGCAGTTAGTGGAGAGCCACTGAAGGATACCCTCTAAGGTATTTGTGTTGTCACCTGGGGGAATATAGATAGATGCAATGTTTATAGATTTGCATTTGTTGAGTTGGACCTTTGTGATGAGTATTTCTGCATGGTTAGTAAACAAGGCATTTGGGGTACTAGTTTTGGATACTTCCACAGTGGATTTATACAAGATGGCTACCCCCCTCGTTTCTTAGAGATGCGATCAAGTCTTAATATATTGTACCCTGGGGGTAAAATCCCATTATCAATGGTAGTAGGCTTGGGCCAGGTCTTAGTAAGGCGTAGTATATCAGGGGATATTTAAACTCGGACTTTCAATTTATCAGCCAGTCTAATGACATTCTAATTACTAGACCAAAAGTGCAGACTGACAGATTGTTTTTAAGTGTTCAATGATGGATTGCTTCATTATAAACCTCTAGGACAACATTTTATTAATTTATTGACTTCTTTATTTTAGCCAGGAATCTAAAGACCTCTATGAAACATACAGTATTTTACAAAGCTAATGCCTAATGTGTCAGATAACTACACCTCAAAAAAAACTGCTATATCAAGATGTACCAGCAGCAGGATGGATCTATAAACAGAAAGTCCTCAGGAAGATTCTGATGTACTCAATCTAATACAATCCAAACCCAGGTACAGGAAGACTTCTATACCCTATGTAATAAGAGAAAACTAGACACCTAAACACCCTTATCTTATTCAGAAGAGACATTATGTCATTTGGAAATGGACAAAACTAAGTAGCAATATCCACCTTAATAATGCGGACATTCACAAAAATAACTGAAAACAGCTACAGAGCTACAAATGCATGAATCATCAGGTTGACCCAACCTCTCTTTCATACTACATACAAGACATGGAGATACAGTTAATATTCAATTAAAGTCTAGCTGCACTATCCCTAATCACCTAAGCACTAAGATTAACTGAGCTCTAGCAATTACTGACACAGAGGATTAAGGCTATGAGATGTTAATGAGCTGCCTGTCTGGCAGCTGGAGCAGAATATTAAAAGTTAAAAGATATTAATAAGTTACTAGCTGGCATCCAACGAAGTGCAGTCTGTGATCTATGGTTTGATTCCTCAGTCTCCATTTGCCTAACTGCGTGGCTGTGAGTAAGTCACTTTAACACACAACACTCCTGGGCTGAGCTGAAAAGTCCATGTGGATCAGTGATTTACACTGGTTAACAAATATACTTGCACTAGAATTTTTTCTACCATTCCTGACTCTTAACCCATATACAAACATCAAAATCATCCAAACCAGCACTAACAACGTACGTTTTGTTTTATTAGCATAAATCTTTACCCTTAAGCATCACTGCACTTTTCCCAGAAAAGCTAAATGGCTAACTGTTCTAGCCCAAACCACTATCCTTCTGCCCCCTCCATCATTTTTAACTAGTCATATAGCAGGTACTGCCCATCCCAAAAGAGCAAACATAAAAAAAAAAAAAAAACTCACTACTACCTTACAGCATGGTCCAATATTTGTTCAGTCTACAAAGACCACAGTTTTCCACCACTGTATGTGAAAATAGTTTCAGTATGCTGGTACCAGCACACTGGAACCACCTTACAAAAGAAATTAGGGGGAAAAAAGCTGATTTTAACAAGTTTAAAAAGAGTATGATAATATAGCTAAACAATATATACATTTGCAAATTCTTCTGTGAAAGAGACTGAAGCAAACTTATTTTCCTCACTAGAACTGTCAGAACAACAGCAAGTGTTGCTTCAAGTGGCATTCCTTTCAAGCAAGCTACATTTTAAAGTCATATATATAACTTTAAATACATATACATGGAATATAATACCTTCCCTCACCAAAACAATGTTACAATTGAATTAAAAGAGTTGCCAACAGTGTTACTTAGTGTAGAATCTGAATTTCAAAACCAGTAGTGTAACATTCCAAAATGGTGGACAGCCTGTAAGCACACAGTGCAGCTCCTGCATTCCTGTACTATAATCTGACTTCAAACCAGCGCATCGCTTGGGAAAAGTATACCAAACATCAGTGGATTAAAGCAGAAATATGAGTACTTGTTTCTTCTTTATTTTTCAAAAATTCTCTCATTCTGAAGGAAAAATAATTACTTGTTGGAAACAGAGCCCTGAACCGCATGGTGTGAATTCTTCAAGACCAACAGACCTAATAAGAGGAAAGTAAGAAGAAAAACAACTTTCATAACAAGACTTATCATTTAAAATTCTGCACTACTACTAGGAATCTAACTATACAAGATTAATGGAGAATCAGCCAGATCGGGTGGAAACTGTAATCACAAAAACCAAACTGTCTGCAATTACTACTCCTGAAAAAGAAACCACTTCTAAAAGGCAAAAAAATTAACAAGCAACAAGAAGCTGGTAAAATGTGTCAAAGACTAAAACAGGAACAACCTTTAACACTGGAGGATCTGAAAACTGCTTTACAAACAGAAGTGCAGGGTTTCTCTCATAAGCTAACTACATTTGGCTCTACTCTGGATCAAATTGTGCTTAGGCTAGAACAAAATTAAGTTAAAGTTATGGACAATGAGCTAAAAATAAATGAACTGCAACAAAAAGCACAAACCAATGACACCATAATTAAAGAATTACAGCAACAAATGCTAGACTTGGAAGCTAGAAACCGGAGAAATAATTTTATCATAAGAGGTATTCCAGAGAGTTTTGATAATCCACAACTTATTCCAATAATAAAAGAAATACTAAGCTCTCTTCTGACTAATAAAGATCTCCTGGATGAGATAGTGATTGAAAGAGCCCACAGAGCTATAAAGCATACACAAGCAAGTGATCTTCCAAGACAAATCTACATCAGACTGCTTAATTCAGCACATGTTCAACAGATACTGTCAGCTTATAAAGTTAAAAAGAGTGTTACATGGACAGCACATAAAATTACGATTACTCAAGATCTTCCTTTAGAAATTAAACAAAATCGACAGAAACTCAGTAAATACTGCACTTACCTCATTGAAAATAAGATTTGTTTCCAAATGAAATAACATATTACAAAGAAGAAAAAATATCCCTGGTAACATCTGACCACGCAAAATCCACCTTTCTGCGTCTCTTCAAAGTAAATCCTGCCTGAGACAACTCTTTTCATATTGATCCAAAAGAACATTTGGAAGGCTAAACAAGTGCTACAGCTCCAAAGAACTACAGGACAGAAGAATATACCACTCTTATGGGAAACTTAAAGCAAAAGGATGTGGAATGTGTTCTAAATAACTCTGCTTACCTGCCTGTAAAGAAAATGTTTTTACTACACTGAAATACTTAAGGTACTGTATTTTAATAACTGCCTTCTACATTTAAAAGCTAGAAAGCTACCTAAAACTGACTGCATAGAGAAATGACTTTAAAGTGCATTTACAGCTTACAAAAAAGGAGTGTTAAACTACATTTAAAATAATGGGATATAACATTTGATATACTAGCTTAAGTAGTGTAAATACTAGACATTAGTAGTTTCAGTTAAAATGTATAATCATTATTCTACTGGCATAATCACTGAGTTGCTTTTAAATGTGTCTATGAGCAAGGTACAAAAACATTTCTCTTTTTTTTCTCTCCGTTTGTCTAGTAGATGGCACTGGTTAATTATTAATATACGAGTTCACAATGATGTGCTTGTATGGCTTTTGCCAGCGCAGTGTTAAATGAAGTTTCCAATACATTTTAAAGAACCACAGTTAGTTGCTGTTAGCAAAAATAATGCAAATGTTGTTAAATTTTAAAGTGCTGCCTTCTTTAAATGATCATATATTGTAATTGTTTTTTGAAAATATTGTTTTGTAAACTCTTCAATAACTCTTGAAATGTTAAGAATTATAATATGTTGATGTTACTACAAAACTTTTTATAAAAAGCTACTTTTCTCATTCTCTCTATATAATATCTAAGGGTACAATTAACTTACTATTTTAAGAAGTCTGAAAATGAATATGCAGTACATAAATAACAAAAGGGGTGGATGGGCACAGTTTGTTAGCTGATGACTGTTCCCATTTGGAACAGTATGGGTATTATTGACATCCCTCTGATAAATATTTACTCCTTGTTGCTAAAAATAATAGTCTCATTTAGTTTCTTAACTCATGCACATTTACTAATACAGAGGGATGGGTGGTTAGGCACCTATTTAGAGTTTAAGAGTATAGAAGTCACAACATTTATTCTTAAGATAAATGCACTAACAAACAAAGTTTATAACTGTATTTTTGAGTATCAACTAATGAGAAACTTCAACAATATAAATAAAAAATGATAACCATAGACTCTTGGAATGTTAAAGGGATGGTAGATAAAAAGAAAATAAAATTTAATCATGTACCTCACATACCAAACTAAGGCTGACATAACTTTCTTGCCACAAACTCACTTAGATGACCAACTTTGGGTTAGGGAAAGAAAAAGAAAATGGGCTAAAACAATAATTGCTGCAAATTATAGTTCCTTGTCCAGGGGAGTAGCCATTATAGTAAATAAATCCTTCCAAGGAGAGATTACTTCCTATGAAGATGACTCAAAGGGAAGATGGGTATTATTTACTACCGAATGTCATACTTTGAACAAACCATTACTCTTTCTTAATATATATAGCCCCTGCTCAAATCAACAGCTCTTCATTTATGAAATCTTTAATATATTAGCCAAATACCCAAATCATCTGTTTATTGCATTTGGGGACTGGAATGCTTTACTAAATCTATATAAGGATAGATCGCATAGTAAAAACAGACAGTCACAATCTACCACTACAGCACTTGAAGAATTACAAAATACATTTGAACTAGTTGACCCTTATGTTAAATTTCTTTGAACAAGTTGACCCTTATGTTAAATTTCAATATGAGATTCACTTTCTTTTCAGCCACTCATAAAACTTGGTTCAGGATAGATGCTTTTCTAATTTCCCTTGCTTTCCTTTCTAACAAATTAAATTATGCTGCATCACCTAGAACTCTTTCAGATCATTCCAAAATTAGACTTTTAATAAACTTTCAAGCCCATAAACAAAATATTTCCTATCTCAATACCTGGACGTTAAATGCTAAAATTATACAAAACCAAGAAACAACACAAGAAATTCAGAATGTCCTAGCCAAACTCCAAAATTATTTTATATCCACTCAAATTCCATATGACATACAATGGGCAGCTACCAAGACAGTCATCAGGGGTATTTTTATTCAAAAATCATCTGCATGGCTCAAAAAAAATATAACAATCTTAAGAATGAACTAGAGTATCAAATAAACACTGCTGAACTAGAACTTCAGGAAAATATTCTAAAGAACTTGAGGAAAAAATAATTGATTGGTAAAAACAATCACACAAACACTATTTAGAAAATATATCCTTCTTAATATTAAGGTCAATATATCAATACTCAGAATGGGCTCAAACACCATCAAAATTCCTAGCTAGACTAATTAACATAAAAAGTGGACCTCCTAGGATCAAAGAAATAAAATATGAAGGACAGGTGAAATATAAAGACCAATATATAGTGGACGCTTTTGAAGATATTTATAAGAAATTATACAATATACCCTTATCTACAGACAGATTTGAGGATTGTATACATAATATACACTTTCCACAAATTACAGCAGATCAAAGGAAACTCTTAAAAACACTGTTACAATTAAAAGAGATAAAAGGTGCAATAAACAAACTAAAACTAGGTAAATCCCCTGGGCCTGATGGATATACATCTGATTTTTATAAGTTATTCATGGAACCTATCTCCAAAGTTTTATTAAAAGTTTTCAACTATATAATGCAATATGGTATAACACACAAATACTTAAATAACTCCAAGACCGTGTTGATTCCTAAACTGCATTCTGACCCAACAGATCCAGCAAATTATAGACCAATACCCCTCAAACACCGATCTTAAGATATTAGCCCATGTTATAGCAGATAGACTTAAGAATATACTCCCCTCTATTATTTCCCAACAACACATGGGTTTTATGACAAGCAAACAAGTGACAACACCCTCCTCTTAGATACCATTGTAAGACTACTTAATATAGTGATAAATGCCCCAGATATGCCCTTACAGTACATGCAACCAAAGCTTTTGATACAGTAAACGTACACCTTCTCTTTAATATACTGCCTTTATATGGTTTTCCTCAAGAATTCATTAAAATGATCCAGGTTCTGTATCAGAAAGCTTCTACCACTATACAGGTAAACAAACTTATACCTAACCCTATACTCTTATCCAATGGTACAAGATAAGGATGTCCTCTTTCGCCATACCTATTTAATTTTTATCTAGAACCCCTCCTTCTGTTTATTTCACAAAAAAACTTTCATCATATTCCCAGAATCCACAATACAAATCTTACATACTCGGCCTTTGCCGATTACTTAAATATATACTTCCAACTCCCCACTACTGACCTCCCAAAAATACTTAAAGCTATTGATGAGTTCTTGGTAATTTCAAACTATAACTTAAAATTTAAACAAGTCACACATATTTCCCCTCAGTCCTATAGGTCATAAAGAATTGTACTTTCCCATAAGTGAGATCAAAATAAACTATCTGATAAAATATCTAGGAATACTATTTACTTTGGACTTCAAAGATATCATAAACAATAACCTACTAAGTGCATGGACTAGTATTCAAAACGATATTGTTAGATGGAAGAACATCAATATATCTCTACTGTCAAAAGCTAGTGTTGTCAAGATGAATTTTCTACCAAGAATACTCTTTCAATTAAATGCTAGTTTTTCAAATATTCCCCAAAACTTTTTCCTTGCCATGGAAAAAGCTATATCAAGATTCTTATGGTATCCCAAATCTACCAGAATTAAATATGGAAAACTTGTACTTACCAAAGATAAGGGGGGACTGGGGTTGCCTGATTTTAAAGCTTTACTATAGTATAATTACTGTCTACAGACTAATACAAATAATAAACTATGACTTGTATATAAATACTTGGACACCCCAGTGGCCCAAAATCTGGTATGAACAGTTGAAATCCCTTGGCTATAATATCAAATCCCTACCATTCTTGAATTTAAACCAGACTAGCATATACACGCAGAATCTACACCCACCAATTAAAAACATGATTCTTACAATACAGAAACTATTTAAATCATTGCAATTAGCTAATGCTTTTGCCCTTATACAACCGTTACACCTAAATCCTAATCTAGTAATAAATAATAAACCCGTAAATCTAACAAACTACCCCCTGACAAAAGACTACACAATATGGGATATATACCAATGGAAAGAACACGGGGCAAATGAGACTTGAACTCAAACTTCCTAAGAAATATAGTATTATCCTTAACCAACTTCACCATCTTATAAATGCTAAATTCTCACAAATACACACTGACTTACAGAACATAAATTTAGTTAAATTAATACTTGAAAATCTTGCGATTAAAGGGAAAACAATTTCTAGGACTTATAAAATTGTAATGATTGCAAAACATCAGAATTCTTTATTATTATCACACTATTGGCAAACGAAAAATCAATCACTGACTGAAGAAAATAAGAAACTAGCCATTGAAAATACCAAATTCATTCCTTTCAAGAAGCTGTTATATACACAAATTATGGTAAATAATCTATATTATACCTTATCTAGATTAAATAAATTCAATACTAACTTTTCGCCAATATGTCCCCATTGTCCGGATCAAACAGATGATATTTTGCATGTCATGTGGAACTGTACTAAGATACACAACTTATGGTGTTACTTGAGAGTAAGATTAGAGAAGATGGGATATGAAAAATCAGCCCTTACATGGGAGACAGCTATATTGCACATTAACATCAATCAACTTCCAAAAATATGAAAACATGTCTTTATTACGATGTGTGCCCTTATTAAATTCTTTATTAAAAAGAAAGGGAATGTCATGTCACCAATTACATGGGACAATTTTAGCAATCTTGCTATCAAATACATCTCATCTCACAAATTAGTTTATTCAAAAACAAAAAACAAACGCTATTACCAAAAATATTGGGGTTACTTACTAGATATAATTCTTGACAAATTTACCCACAAATTGACATGAAAAGCTAACCTTTTAATAAGAAATGAATGTAGTATAATAAGAAGTTATGCACCTACCATAACGTTCCATGTTAGTTGTCTTCATCTCGCCTTCTTTCTTGCTGGATGGGTTCGGAGCCGATCCTCGGCTCCGACTCGGCCTTTTACTAAAGCTCGAGAGCTATTTACCGGCTCGAGGCCTCCCCTTATCCCACAATGCTAGGCGTCAGATATCCAGATCTCGTTTGGTAGAGCTAACACCATGGAAAAAACACCTGTTCCCACCACAAGGTTTACCTACAGTGCTACAAACAGAGGAGGACGTAACCTAAAAAAAGAGTCAACCATAGGAAGAAGGCCTCAAAAGGGATTCTTCTCGGTCCTAACCAGGCTAGGGGGATGGAGGGTGGGACGCAAGAAAGAAGGCGAGATGAAGACAACTAACATGGAACGTTATGGTAGGTACATAACTTCTTAATGTTAAGTTGTCTGTCTCGCTTTCATTCTTGCTGGATGGGACAGCGTCCCTAGCACCTTAGCCCTGGGTGGCTCATTGAAACAGACTCTTGAGCACAGTGGAACCAAAAACAGCTCGACTCCTGGAGGCCATATACAACTTGTAACGCGAAATGAAGGTATGAGGAGTGGCCCATGTGGCTGCAGCACAAATAGATTCCATTGGAAGTCTAGCCTGAAAAGCTACCGACATAGCCAATGCTCTGGTGGAATGAGCTTTTGGTTTGTAGGGAGTTCTTTATGTCTCAGTTGGTAGATCAAGGTAATAATAGAGGCCAGCCACCTGGACAACGTTACCTTAGAAACTGGCAGGCCCTGCTTGCCCTCAGCATAGGACAGGAAGAGTTGATCTGATTTTCTTGTCTGTTTGGTCCTATCCAAATAAAAACGTAATTGCCTGTGAACGTCCAAATAGTGCAACTTTTGTTCAGCTCTGTTTGAATAATTAGGAAAAAAGACAGAAAGATCAATAGCCTGATTGAGATTTGTCTCCGAGGGTATTTTGGGTAAAAAGGAAGGATTAGTCCTGAGTGAAACTCTATCTTTGTGAAAAATAAGACAAGGAGGACAAATACAAAGGGCTTGAAGTTCCGATACTCTTCTGGCTGAGTCTTCCAGGAGAGTAAGGAACAAGAAGCCGCAGGTTCAAAAGGAGGGAGAATCAATGAAGTTAATATCAAGTTCAAATCCCATGGGGGGGGGGTCTTTAACCAGGTGTCTAAGTAAAATAGTCCCCTTAAGAAAGGCCTTACAAAGTTTGTGGGACATGATACTGGACTCTTATAGGCCAACATGAAAATTTGCGATAGCAGCCAATTGGACCTTAATGGTGGCAAACGAGGAACCTGCTCAAAAAAGTTCCGCCAAAAAATCTAAAACATTATGGACAGGGGCTGTAAAGGGGTCTATCTTTCTAGCCTCTGCCCAGAAAGAAAAATGTTTCCACTTACTAGCATAAGTCTTCCTAGTAGAAGATTTGTGCGAAGAAAGTATGATTTCACGCACTGGCTGAGAAATATGTGGAAGCCTGGCTAAGGTTGGAAGTGGAGCAACCAAGCTGCGAGGTTGAGAGAGAGTGAAGGGATTGGTGCAGCCCGCCCGACTGATGGATCAAGAGGTCTGGCACTGGGTCCAAATTCCAGGGCTGCTCCAGCAGGTGACTATGCAGGAATGGGAACCAAATTTGTCGAGGCCAGTCAGGAGCAACGAGGATCATCCTGGATCTCAAAGTGGTCACTTTCTGAATCAGTTTTGGAATTAAGGGAAAAGGAGGGAATGCATAGAGAAGACCCCGGGGCCAATCGTGAACTAGAGCGTCTCTGGGGGAATGGCCTGGGGGGGGGGAAGAGAGTGAAGAAGTTGCTGCACCTGCTGTTGAGAGGGGTTGCAAAAAGGTTGCAGCAAGGTTGACCCCATCTGCGGAAAATTTTGTCCGCTACTGACTGATTGAGAGACCACTCGTGAGGCATAAACATTGCTCTGCTTAGCCTGTCCGCTATGACGTTGGACTTCCTGGGGATGTGCGTTGCTATCAGAAACCGTTGAAAGGAGATCACCCACTGCCAGAGTCTGTGCTTCTCGACATAAGGGATAGGACCTGGTTCCGCCCTGCTTGTTGATGTACCACACTACCGACATATTGTCCGTCTGAACTGAATAGTCCCAGTAGGTAGAGAGTCCTGAAGAGCTTGCAACGCTAAAAGTACCGCTCTCATCTCCAAGACATTTATGTTCAGATGGTACTCTAGGGGTTGCCAAGTGCCCTGGACAGTCCTGCCCTGAAAATGCCCCCCACCCGATCAGGGAGGCATCCGTTGTCACCGTGGCAACCGGAGGAGGAGGAAGGACAAACGGTCTGCCCTGAAAAACTTAAGGGGAGACCATCCACCAAGCAAGGTGGTCTTTGCATGATTGGGTGATTATTATGTTGTGAGACATCGGAAGCTGTTGAAAGGACCATTGGGTAAAAAGCATCCATTGAAGAATCCACATGTGAAAACGAGCTAGGGGAAGTAATGTGATTGCTGCTGCCATGAGACCCGACCCAAGGTTTTCAGTACAAATCTGGCCTGAATTCTCTTGCACTGTAGTAACGTTTGAACATGTCGGCGAATGTCTAATACTCTTTCTAATGGAAGTTTTGCCGACAGTTCTTTTGTATTTAATATGGCGCCTACAAAGGTTATAGATTGACAAGGCGACAATGCAGACTTTTCAAAGTTTATAGAAATACCTAGCTCGGAGCAAGTTTGGATGGTATAAATCCCTGGCTCGGATTAGCTGATGCCTGGTGGAAGCAGTTAGGAGCCAGTCGTCTAGATATGGAAACACTTGGAATCCTTGCCTTCTCAGGAGAGCCGTAACCACTGCCATGCATTTGGTGAACACCCTGGGGGCTGTGGTGAGACCAAAGGGCAGGGCTCTGAACCGATAGTGACTGGCTCCCAGCCGGAAGCGGAGAAACCTCCTGGAGTGCCTGTTCATTCTGATATGGTAGTACGCTTCCTGAAGGTCTACGGAGCACATCCAATTGTCCGGACCAAAAAAGGGTAGAATGGACTGAAGCGTGACCATCCGGAACTTCGTTCTTTGAACAGACTTGTTTAACCTGCTGAGATGCAAAATGGGTCTCCAGTCCCCTGTTTTTTTTTGGTACCAAAAAGAAGTTGGGAGTAAATCCCAGATCCTTGCTGGTCTGCTGGGACTGGCTGGATGGCTCTTTTTTCTAGCAGTTTTGAAATTTCTAGTACTGCTTGTTCCCTTAGACTGGGTGGAACATCTGGAAGGGATCTGTTTGTTTGCACGGGGGTGTGGACAAAGGGGATTTTGTAACCCTCGGATAGGATAGACTGTACCCATTTGTCTTGTGTGAGGAGTACAGTGACAATCTTCCCCAGACTTCCTCCGAGGGTGGACAGTCGAGCAGCCCCTCAGGGGTGCTGAAAGGGTTTGTCAGAGAAAGCTTCCCTGCTACCCTGATTTTGCGGACCCCCTATGCCCCTCAGGCGGCGTCTGTTGTTGTTCCCTCCTCTGCCCCTTGAGGGAAACTCACCACGTGTGTCAGGCAGGATTCCCTGGGGTTTGCGAAACCACATTTGTAGGGTATGGTCTAGAGGGAGTAGAAAAACGGACTCCCACGGCAGAGAGAGTCTTGCCTTCCTACTCGCACCTGGTAAGGGTATCCTTCACCTGTGGTCCAAACAAAGCTCAACCATCGAAGGGGGTATTGGTGAAGGACG